>NC_082665.1:6491896-6801034 GCF_025265405.1 Mesoplodon densirostris | reverse complement strand
TTTCATCATACTCACATGCTGCCCATATTTGAAAAATGAAGACATACCCATGGGATATTTTCCCGAAGTATGCTGTCCAGCGGCGAGGATGAGACACTGCCTGACTCTGCTCAGACCCGGCGTGTCGGCTCAGACCTGAGACAGGTCATCGCTTCAGCTCCATCTCAGACTGTAAGCTCTTTGAGGGCAAGGGCTGTGGGCTGGACATCTCACTCGGGATGCCCAAGCCAGCCGATTGCAGCAGATGTAGTGATGTGGGACGACAGCTCTCTTTGCATGGAAACCAAGTTTGGGAACCATCCAGGGTACATGTGCTCAGCTCCATCAGGGCCTCTCCCGGCCACGCGTCCTAGGCAAACCTTAGGATTGCTTGCTGGCAGCTTTCCACTTCATCTGTTTGCTCGCTCGAGTTCCCTGGATGACTTTGTAACTGGATAGCAACGTTTTTCACAAGGTCATGGGTTCAAGAGCAGCCCAGGTCCTCTGGACGTGGCCATGGAATGCTGCTTTCTTCTCCCCACACCCAGTGGGCACGGCATCATGCAGACACCTAGGGCTGCCTGTCCCTGCTCTGCCCCTGTCCCAAGGTGGGGCATAAGCTGAGCTCAGAGCCAGCTTTATAGCACTGAGTGTCCGCAGAGCTCCATGGTGTGAGGCCACCATGAGGAGCCAGACCACAGAGACAGGAGTAAAACCAAGGGGTAGCAGGTAAATGACATGACCTGTGGGAATCCGACACCTCCTGGCCTCCAGGCAGCCAGGGCCATCTCCGCCAACAGCACCCCACAAATGAGAATGGTCCTGGAAGGTCAGCACGGGTCACAGAGCCCTTCCATCAGAGAAGGAGACCAAGAGGGACTTGCTAAAAAGGAAAGAGTACAGACTGGCAAAACTAATATGAGTTCACCAGGGGATAAGATATTTTCATTCTGAGACTGTAATCATTGTTCCCATCATCTTCACGATGCAGCCCCATCCTCACCTCTGACTCCCTTAGATTCATTTTTTAAAGATGAATAACATTCAACGTTGCTGTTCCCAGGACATTCAACTGCTCAGGATGTGAACTTGGGGTTCTGCCCCCTAAAAGGGCTGTGTGAAATGGAATTGTTCTGATTCCAAGAATGAAAAGGAAACTTTAGTTTTCCTGAGTTACTTGGCAGTTTTCCGCCAAGTGCCCTGGTCCTAAGTTTGATCTCATCGAAGGGAAGGGTGTGAACCCCGTTACTCCAGCCCTGAGACCACAGCCCTCTGCCTGGTGCATCAGTTTTGCTATTAAGAGAGAAGTTTCTCATGGTTTATGGATAAAGTGAACTGAAGAGTTCTCACCAGGGACTGACAACCAGCCAGCTGTTAGAGGCCAAAGAGAGCTGATTCTAGAGTCCACATTCCAGCTGAATTCCAGGAGATATACAGTCTGCTCTGCCTGCAACACACCATAGACAGGGAGGCTTAAACAATGGAGATGTGTTTTCTCACAGTTCTGCAGATGCCAAAGTCTTAGGTCAAGATTCTGGTGGGGTTGGGTTCCTGGTGAGGACTCTTTTCCTGCCTTGCAGATGGCCACCTTCTTACTATGTCCTCATATGGCCTCTCCTCACAGAGAGACAGGGACAGAGCTCTCTGGTGTGTCTCTTCTTATAAGGACACTAATCCTATTGCATCAGGGCCCACGCTTGGACCTCATTTAACCTTAATTACTTTCTTCAAAGCCCCAATGCCAAATACAGCCACACTGGGAACTAGAGCTTTAACACATGAATGGGGTGGAGGGAGGCATTAAGGGGGACACAGAAGCTCAGTCCTGAACAGTTATGTGAAAAAAGCACTTTCCTGGGCCACTTTCACTCTTCATTCATTCAAGTGTTTGCTCACTTATGTAATACCTGTTCACCAAAGTTTCCATTCACCAGGACCTGGGATTACAGTGGTGAGCAAGCAGCTGCCCCCCAAGGAGCTATCATCCTGGGGCAGCGGTCAGATGAATAAACCTATAAAGAAACAAAATATCATGTGATACATCCCACAAAGAGAACACGTTGCTTTTCATTTGTTCTCAGCTTTATGCCAGACCTGAAATAATCTGGCTTATACTTTCTGATAGAAAGTCTGTCCTTATTCCTTCTTTAAACTTTGCCAAACAGGATGAATATCTTTCAATTTTTGGAAGTGATGTCCTCAAACTTTTTAGACGACACATCTCTCCTCTGCAGAATTTGAACAATGTCTCTTGCTGCTCTGTGTTGTTCATAATAATTCATAACAGTCATGGCCACAAGAACTGGGTTTGAGCACAAAAGTGGGTATGATTCTAAAAATAAGGGTATGAATATATTTCTCCTCTGAATAACTATAAATTATCACAAAGAAGCCATTGTTTTTTTCTTCACTAATATCATTTTAATATGTGGATCTCTACGTTTTTCCCCCAGATTTGTTGCTCTGGAAAAAAAAAAAAAAGTTCCATAAGAAGGAAGAGACACCAGTGGGTACAGTCATTACAGACTTGATATTTCTAAACTGGGTTTGACAGTGGAACTTTGAAAATATTTATCTATCAGAAAATAGTTTCAGCCGTGGGCAATTTGGCGAAAAGGTTTAGTTGATGGAAAAACCATAACTCAGTGTGACTGGCTTTCATGTAAGATGTTCTTGAAGGCCACAGGATAACCAGCATTTCCAACAACCTGGAAAATTTAGACCAGCTTGGAAAAATAACAGGGGGCTTGGGGAGGTAGCCAAAGCACTCTACAGGATCAGATAAATTTATGTGCTTTAGAGACTCAAATTTTGATATTAAATTATGAACGAAAGCAACGCTCAGGTTAAGTGCTTAAGCAGGTCTCTCTGCCTATGTCCTATTCTTCCTCCCTCCAAAAGACTGGGACCATTTTTCAGTAAAAGGTGTTTTGCTTCACCTACATGTAATTCTTTTCCATTTGCATTTTTGTGTACTTTTATGGCTCCTTTATACAGTTAAGAACGATTCTGCCTTGGGGCGCTGGCTTGTGTCTTGGTATTTTTGTGTGGCTTCCAAGCTCAAGGCAATGGCTTGCCCTCCTTGCCATGGCTGGTGGCTGGACAAGCTGCCCCACAGCTGCCCTGCACAGCTACTCGAAGAAGCCGTGCTGACTATCTGAGGTCCTCCCTTCTGCCAGCCCTGGCTGACCCACTACATAGGCAGTGGGCTGGGTCACTTAAAGCTCTGAGGCCATTTATTCAGCCCTTTTCACCCACAACTGCCCTGGAACAACTCCCTTCCTGAACTGTCTCATGAACATGATCAGATTTTCTCCGTCTTTTTTCTGCTCCACACCAAAATTAAATAAAGTGACTCCCCCAAGAACAAACAATCAACAGAACAAAGGAAAAGTACACCCTGGCCTTTATCCCCGTGGTCCTCCGGGCACAACTCTTGCTCCTCCTTCTAGCCCTCAACATGGGTACAGAGTGGCATAAACTATGCTTCAGTTTAAAACTCTCCTCCCTGTTACCCTGGAATCATTTCCAAAGCTGAATCAAGGTTTACACACCCCCACCCATCTTCATAGCCTCAGAACTCCCCAATGCCCCCTTTACACTATTTTCACCACAGCCAAGTATGTTCTGTTCCCCGTAAACCACCCCAAGCCTTGGAACATTCCAGAACAGAGTGTTATTCTTACAATTCCTGTTCCTCCTTCAGTTGGCCAACTTCTACTCCTTCTGCAGGGTCACTGCTTTCCCTAAGGGTGGCCCCAACACTAGCTTAGGTACACCACCGTGACTTCTGTGCTGTTATTACCTGTCTGTACAGCTGTTCCCCATCAGGGTCTTGGAAGGCAAGGGCTCTGTCTTATTCCCTGTTGTATCTTCACAACCTAGCACTGTGTCGGACACATGCATGATAAGTGTTGAACAGCTACTTGACTTATGGATGAGAACAAGAACCAATGTTTAGATTAAGCCAAATGAAATTGCTGATATTTGATGAATTTTGACCTACCAAAAAATGGCGATTTTATGGTTCTATCTAATATACAAACTGTCTTAGAAATACTGTCCCCCAGCACTAAAAAGTGCTAAAAATTGTTTCCAAAAGACAGGGGTTTAGACCCCATGAAGAGAAGCTTCAAATAACACAGAAGGGGACAAAGGTGAAAGTAAAAAAGGATATTGTTTAAAAAAAAAAAAAAGGACTGGACAGGCATTTCCAATCAATTATATGCTGGGAAGTTTTCCTAATCTCCCAAATATTGCCCGTCCGCCTTCCAAACCATCTGGAAAGTTCTTTCTTCTGGATGAAGCATAATCATGCCAAATGTGAACTCTGCACCTCTGACATTCATGAGGAAGCCTGTCAAATTATGTAGCACTATGGGAAAAAAAAAGAGAATCTTTTCTAAATCAGAAAATGATTCAATCTTGTTCAGTCTTCAGAGAGCTCAATAACAATGGGATTAATATGCTGAGTGTGTAGCATATTGTGGGTTTATAAAAACTAATGTTCTGAAAAACTGGATTCTAGGAGGAAAATGAAGCTCAAAATAAGAAATGAGAAAACATGAGATGGTCTAATTTGGGTGGAAGTTGAGAACATGTCACTCTTGTCATGAGTAATTGAGAGTTTGATGGTTAAAAAGAAAAAGGATCTGACACATTTCTCCTCCCCTGTAGGTAAGGTAGTCAAGGACATAAATCCCCACTCAAATCCAGTCCCTCCGGCTGCAATCAAGGGGAAGCTGAGAGTGTTCGAGCAGCAATCACAGTTCTCCAGGGTGGGACGTTCTCCCAGGTAATCAAATGACACAATTTTCAAAAATACTAGGAAACCCACCCCAAAAGTAAACTACCATGTTTATGCATAGAACTCATCAGAGTAATGTGCATTCAGGTTGCATAGATTCTGTTTTAGAAAGATGCTCCTAAGAGCTAGGGTGTGTTCAACAGTGTCCTCCACAGCACCACCACCCAGGGAATATCCTTCAACCACCCACCAGGGAATCCTACCAAAACCATTTACCAAGCATCCATCAAGAACTTGGCTGTGGGGCCAACGGGCACACAGATGAAGGAGCAATGACTCTGGTCCTCCAGGAATTTGTCCTCTTATGCAGGAGCTGCGTGGACATAGCCCCTGAAGCCAAGTGGAATGGGCAGGCACAGAGCAAGGATGCAAGGAGACAGGCCATGATTAGTGACCCAGTGTGAGTAATGGACCTGGTGTGTTGAGAGTCAAGAAACGGATGGCAACCGGTGAAGACTGACAAGTCTGGGAGGACATCTTGCAGGAGACCAGCTGATCAGTGTTGAAGGGTGATAACTGATGTGAACCATTTCTCTGATACATCTCTTAAAGAAGCATCCTCGAAAAGGAAAAGGGGGGTCCAGGTGCCCTATGCTTTGGGCCTAAATCAAGGATGAGACATACAGCTGGGGTTGTGAAACCTAATACCCTTTGCATTGGTATGAAGCCAGTAAGAAAGTCCAGCTTTGTCTAACATACAGGCACAATTATCTGTTCCAGTTTTTTTGAACGGTTTTCCTTTTATAGTTAAATTTATCTCATTTACTTTTATGAAGATGTTTAGAATTAGTTCTATTTTTAAAATTTCCTTGTTATCTTTCTGAATTGTTTTTTGACCTTTAATTACTGTATAACATAAGGACAGAAAAGTGAACAAATCAAAAACGTACATTTGAAGGATTTTCATAGAGTTAATGCACCTGAGGAGTCAGCACCCAGATCAAGAAGCTGATCATGACCATCATCTAAGAATCTCCCCCTGGTGGCCCTTCCAGCCACTAACTCTCCCCAGAGGTAACCATTAACCTGAATTGTAACTCCATAGATTAATTTTGCCTGTTTTTGTATCTTATATAAATGGAATCTTATAGTATAGACCTTGCTCAATATCATGTTTAAGAGATTCAATAATATTGTTGCATATGGTTGTATTTCACTCATCCCTATTGCTGTGTAGTATTCCGCTGTGTGAATATACCACAACCAATGTATCCATTCTACAACTGAAGAGCATTTGGATAGGTTCCTGTTTGGGGCTATTATGACCACTACCACTATGAATATTCATGTACTTGTCTTTTTGTGAACATGTGTATGTATTCCTGTGTGGCACACACCTAGGAATGGAACTGCTAAGTTATAGGGTTTGTGGATTGTCAGATTTAGTAGGTTCTACCAAGTAACTTTCCTAAGCAGTTGCACAAATTTATATTCCCAACAGCAGTCAGAAAGTCAATAAGATTTGGTTAACAAAAAAACTCTCATGCTCCCTCAGGCAATACATGTATACTGAAGAAATCTCTTCTCTACCAAGTCAGCGTGGCCTGAGAGCTTAAGTATGAAATATTTTTTTCTTTCTTAGAACAAAAGTAAGAGTTAGCTGTACTGTTTTTAAAAGGAAGGAGACTAGAAAGAAGGGAGTTCTGATAAGCATTAAGGACTCCTTTTCAAGATGAATGAATAATGTAAAATAAATAAAGGTTGATAAAATGGCACAAAATAACAGTTAAGAGTAACCAAGATTGTGCCAGACGGTGGTTAGAGAGCCAGATGTTTCCAGGAAATTATGGTTCTTGTTTTGAACTTAGCTGGCTTAAATCTGGGTAAAATTGTACATGTCAAACTCTCAGGGCTGTCTGACAGCAATGCTTAGCCTATTTTGCAAAGAAAAATTTCCTTCAGTGCATCAGGAAGAAAATGCTGATGAAAATTTTAAAACTCTTGGGATACATTTTTTAAAATTTTCCAATTTTTCTCATTGATGCATCATTTTCTAGCATCGTTAGCTCAAAAAAAAGAAAAGTTGAGGGAAATTGAAAGTGAGCATCCAAACTGGCTGGAGACTTTAAAAAATGAAATCTCTTTTAAACTGTAGGAAAATACAATGGAACCACAGTTACAGAGACACACCTTTGTGATGATTTCCCATAGATTTACAAAGGGCGTACAGTGTCGGCGTGCAAACCTACATACAAAGGCATAAAATATTTCCAGAACAAGATACAAATCTCACCGCATTTGTTCTCTCCTTAAATCCCCAGTGTTTTCTTCCCGTTGCCTAACATGTCAGCTTTTTGGCCTGGCATCCAAAGAGCAAACAATCTCCAGCTCACACAATCTTCTCTGCCATTTCAGAAGCCTTCTCTGTGGAGCCCACTCTGACCTGGCTTTGGTTCCCATTGCCCACCTGATTGTTCTCATCGAGGTCACCAGGAACCTCCGTTTTGCCCAAACGTGTGCTCCTTTCTTGGTCCTCCGCTTACTTGGTCACCCTCTTTCCAGTATATTCTGAGAAGCGTACCGCCCAGGCTGTCCTCCTACCTCACCAGCCTCTTCCTCCTCTGCCTCCCATTCTAAGCCCTGAAAGTCGAGGTGCTCAGGGTGTCAGTTCTTGAGGCTCTGCTCACCTTTATCCATATTACCTCCTGACTTGATCTCAGCTGGTTTCATGGCTTTAATTGGCACCACATACACCGCTGACCCCCTAACTTTATATCCCCACCCTAAGTTCCTTTCTGAGCTCCAGCTGCCCCTCCCACACGTCTACCTGGTGGTCCGCTAGGTGGTGTCCTAGACCGTCACCAGGCCCGTGTGTCCCTACCCCGGGGGCTGTTGGCTGCTAACAGCACACAGCTGCTCCCTTTCTGGAGTGTTGCCTTGGCTGATAAAAGATGCTCGGGATGATGAAAACCCCTCACCCAGAAATGTTGGGGGGATTACATCCTAGAAGGGATGAACGGGCACCCTAGCCAATGACTGGCTGTTACAGGGATACAGAAGCCCAGCCTCTGTGCCTCCAGGAGGGACAATTCCACAGTGCCATTCACGCCCCAGAGTCCCCTGTGGGATCAGGCTGAGACGAGACCAGACTGCAACAATGGCTTTGCCCAGCTGATTCTCCTGCTGGATCCCGCCTCACTTTCTGTGGAGAGCTCCTCCTCTCTAAATCATTTGCACAAGAATCCCCAGCTCAGGCTGTGCTTCCAGGAAGCCCCATCAAAGAGCTACGTTTCCCACTGACCAGCCCAAACCGTGCTACCGATCAGCTCCTCCCACATGGGTCCTAGGACCCCTGGATCCTCTTCATGGCCATAAATGGCACCTTTTCCCAGTTGCCCGGTACAGAAACCTAGACCTTGTCCCTGTTTCTTCTCTTCCTCTTATGCTCCAGATCCAGTTCATCCGAGAATCCTGTTATCCTCACCTTTAAGAAACATCCTGAATCTGAGCCCTTGCTGCACCACTGGAGGAGCCTCTGTACAGGTCTCTACCTCCCCATTCTTCCCAAAATGTAAATAGAAGCAAGTCTCTCCTCCGCTCAGAACACCCAGAGGCTTCCCGTTTAGACCTGGAGTTGCCTGACCCCCACTACTTCTCTCCACACTTCACCACCAGAGGGAACATGACACCTCTAGAATGTTTTAAAATCCCTGTTTAAAGTGCAACTATACATATTAATTTCATGAACTTTATAAAGATACATGATTACTTCTGTTACCGTCATGGCTCAATGTTCATCCTTTAAAAATTCAAAGTGAAAAAACATTTCAAGAGGAAAAACATAAAACAGGACATATCCTATCTAAAAAAATATATTCATTAGCAATGTCACCTGCTTTATCTTTAAAGGAAAACAGAATAACAACTGGAGATGGATGAAAGTAAAAAGTGGATACTCACGATAGTGTTAGAATCAACATGTCCTTTTAATGTTTCCTGGATCTAAATAGGGTGTGGGAAGTGTATGCCGTGTGTTTTCTTGTGCCATTCTCTTTTCTCCACTAAGGAGAGCATCAACCGCACAGGTTGAAAAGATTCTCAGTCAGGAATGACCTTTTAAAAAAGCTGAGTGTGATACTTTATGCAATAAGCATCCCTTGGCCCTACATCAGATACTGCTGTACCTCAACGCCTCTTCAAGACCCTATTCAAAAGTCACTTCCTTTTGCAGCAACACGGATGGACCTAGAGATGGTCATGCTAAGTGAAGTCAGTCAGAGAAAGACAAATATCATATGATATCACTTATGTGTGGGATCTGAAAAAAATGATACAAATGAACTTATTTACAAAACAGAAATAGACTCACAGACATAGAAAACAAACTTATGGTTACCAGGGGGAAGGTGAGGGGGAGGGATATATTAGGAGTTTGGGATTAACAAAAACGCACTACTATATATAAAATAAACAACAAAGCCCTACTGTAGAGCACAGGGAACTACATTCAATATCTTGTAATAACCTATAATGGAAAAGAATCTAAAAAAGAATACATGTATAGATGTATAACGGAATCACTTTGCCGTACACCTGAAACTAACACAACATTGTAAATCATCTTTACTTCACTAAAATAAAATTTTTTTAAGTCACCTCCTCTGGAAGGCTTCCTGACCTTCAAAAGAGCCCAACCTGTTGCCTCTGCATTTCCATTTGATTTTGCCCTGTTCATCTTCTTCTCCTTAACAATAAGCCCGGGCCCTGCACACAGATGGTGTTAAATAAATGTTTGGTGAATAAATAATTGAATGAAAGTATTAATCATCTAGAAAAGTGACTGTGGAGTGGGTGGCCCCCCCTCCTCATTTCCCCACTTCCTTATGAAGAGATGAGGTGTCTAAACTCCAGTAAGATTAGAACTTGTTCACACTGAACTGCTGTCAATGAGCATGAAAGGAAGCTCCTTCTGTGCTCTGCCTGGTTCAAAAAACACATCTAGGTCAACACTCTGCTGGTATAAGAACATTTAAGTAAAAGCAAAGTTTTGACATCTCCAGATCAAATGTACTATTGACTGCCAAGAGATTCATTCAGCACACTTGAATAAAAACACCTTTCTGAAAAGGCTGTTTGCCCACCTGCTTGTGTTTGCAGCACCAAATAGCCATCATGTGTGTTTTCAGGAATCAGTGAGGCTGAACAATGACAAAAAGTGACTCAAACGCTCCTCTGGGCAGGTGCTTGTGACCGGCTCACTTAGAAGGTTTGCTCTGGGGGTGAATATGATCCACCACCTCTCGCCAGGTGTCCACACCCAGACAAATAGGGAGGAAGGGATGCATGTCTCCACAGTTCTGGAAATAGATTCTGGGTGTGCAAGCCATTTGGCCAAGTTAAGCATTAAACATTTGGAAAGTCCGGTTTTGAGAGTCCGACGGGTTGCCTTTCCACGCACCTCCCGTAATTTCAAACCAAAAAGAAAAACGAACAATTCAAATTAGACAAAACATCAGAGTCTTGGGAAAATGCCAAAGAAAAACGTCTACAAAATTGTTCTTTCTTTCTCTTTTTTTTAAAAAAATAGACCCTTGTAGATGCTGGTCCTCTTTCAAAGGCCCTTTGAACAGCATGGGGTGTCCTACAGAGGGCCACACAGGAGCCTCGGAGAACCCTGGGACCTTGCAGAATGGCAGTCAGCTCATTCATAAAGCTCTGCTTTTAGGTTTAACTGCAGCGTCTCTGGCAAGCCACTCGGTGACAAGAATTGAATAAAGACAGAGGAGATCTGTGTTCACTCCTACCTGCAGGTAGAGAGAGCCCTTTACCCGTGCACACACCCTAATGGGAGCACAGCTGTTTGCCCTCCTCCAGGTGGCCTCCCCCACCACTGTCAGCCTCAGCCCACCTGGCTCATCCCCTGTGGAAAGCGGCCACGGGAGGTCTTGGTCCACCTTCTGAAGCCGGCGATGCTGTCAGTAAAGGTCCAGACCCTTTCTGCAAAGCTCCGGTTGAACTGGTCCCTGTGGATCGCCATCGAGTCTGACTCCAGGGGTGGACCTTGAGATCCATGCACCCATGGTAAGTCCTCAAAGATTCAGAAGAACTATCCTTCCCCAAAGCCTTAGCCACAAGAGCAGAATATCCTGTGCCAAGTGCTGTGCTAGGTGTGAGGGATGATGCTAAAAATTAGGATGAGAGAAACGTTTCTCTCAGACTCCGGGGAACTTTGTGCCCATCTCTGTCCCACCAACTGGAAATTAAAGAGCATCAGCCCTGACTTTTCTTAGGTGACCACCTTCAACCCCGGCTGTCCCTCAGACCCCGCCCTATCCCACCCACCCCTTGTCTCCTCATCACCAGCCCCCAGGATGCTTCCTACCTCTTGACACCTAGGAGAGTGTAGAGAAAAACCTCCTGCTCTGTCTTCCAGAAGGTAATACCAAAAGCCATGTTCCCCATCCTCAACAGAGTGAAAATTAAACAACAGGAAGGTATAATTCAAATTGGCAAAGATTAAAAAAAGAAACTTACTAACCTAATATTGGTGAAGTTTGAGCATATTCTCCTATGCTGGGAAATATAAACTCATCTAACCTTTCCATAGAGCTATTTGGTTACAAATATCAAAATTTTAAAACTTTTGTAGCCCCCTAATTTCACTTCAAGGAGTTGATTAAGAGGGGATAACAAAAAATCTAGGCAGAGCTGTATTCACTGGCATGATTGTCTCAACCTTGTTTATAACAGTAGAAATTTGGAAACAATCTAATTTTCCAATAATAGGGAATCGGTTAAACAAAGTAAGACTTGTGTATATAATGGGATCTCATGCAGCCATCAGAAGTGATGTATTAACATCATCATGGCATATTATCAAGTAAAAATTAAAGCAACTACCAAACCAAACATGCACAATTACATCAGTCTTGTAAAAATCAGAATACATCTACAGGTGTACCTCAGAGATATTGTGGGTTTAGTTCCAGACCACTGCAATAAAGCATATCTGCTTTCCCAGTGCATATAAAAGTTATGTTTACACTATCCTGCAGCCTATTAAGTGTGCAATGTGTTATGTCTATAAAAGCAATGTACATACCTTAATTTAAAAATACTTTATTGCTAGAAGATGCTACCCATCATCTGAGCCTTCAGGAGTTATAATCTTTTTGCTGGTGGTGGGCCAAGAGCACCTCGATGTTGGTGGCTGCTGACCGATCAGGGCGGTGGCTGAGAAGGTAGGGGTAGCTGAGCCAATTACGAACAAGAAGACACGATGAAGTTGCCGCATCCATTGACTTTTCCTTTCACTTGAACACTTAGGGACCATTGTAGGGTTATTAATTGGCTTAATCTCAGTATTGCTGTGTCTCAGGAAATAGGAGGGCCAAGAAAAAGGGAGAGAGATGGGGAACAGCTTGTCGGTGAAGCAATCAGAACACACATAACATTTACTGATTGTTTGCCATCTTATACAGGCAAAGTTCATGTGGCCCCAAAACAATTACAATGGGAACATCAAATATCATTGATCACAGATCATGTAACAAACATCATAATAATGAAAGAGTTTGAAATATTCCAAGAATCACCAAAATGTGACACAGAGACACAAAGTGAGCAAATGCTGTTGGAAAAATGGTGCCAACAGACAAATGTTGCCACCAACCTTCAATCTGTAAAAAACACAATTATCTGCAAAGCACAATAAAACGAGGCACAATAAAATGAGGTTTGCCTGTATTAGCAGGAAAAACAAAATCCTGAAGAATCGTTGTTGAACTTTAGCAATGATATCTGTGTCTGGAACCATTATAAAAAATATTTTGCTCTTTGTATTTTACGTTTTTCTTTTTTTAAAAAATTAACAAACCTACAACACCCATTAGAATGGCCAAAATCTGGAACACTGACAACACCAAGTGCTGACAATGATGTGAAACAACAGGAACTCTCATTCATTGCTGGTGAGAATGGAATACTTAGTAGGTGAGTGGATAAATAAACTGTGGTACGTGCAGACCATGGAATATTATTCACCGCTAAAAAGAATGAGTTATCAAGCCATGAGAATATATGGGAGAACCTTAAATGCATACTACTAAGTGAAAGAAGCCAGTCTGAAATTGCTCTAGACTGTGATTCCAACTATATGACATTCTCCAAAGGCAAAACTATAGAGACAGTAAAAAGATCATTGTTGCTCCGGGTGAGGGAGGGGTGACTAGGCAGAGCTCAAGGGGTCTGAGGGCAGTGAGAACACTCTGCGTGACACCCTAATGATGGATCCATGTCACTACACGTTTGTCCAAACCCATGGGATGTGAAACACCAAGAGTGAACCCTCATGTAAACTATGGATTGGGGTGATGATGGTGTGTCACTGCAGGTTTATCAGTTATGACAGATGTCTCCCTCTGGTGGGGCATGTTGACCGTGGGGGAGGCCATGACCTGTGGGTGCAGGGGGCATACGGGAACTTTCTATACTTTCCCCTCAATTTTGCTCTGAACCCAAAGGTGCTCTAAAAAATTGTCTTCAAAAAAAAATCAATGAATCTCTAGTCCAAGTCATCAAGTACAATGTTAAATGATCGCTTCCAGGGCTAATGACACATTTTCTCCCAAGTTGCTCTGTGCATCAGTACTCAGGAAATGCTCCACGCCACCGTCAACTGTCCTATCAAGACATGGAGAGAGAGGACACGTAATTAAATTAAATGGTAGCAAAGTGATCACATTTTATCTGTGAATGATGTGCTCTGGCACAGAACCCGTTTTAGGAAAATTGTTCCACTCTGCCTCTCCAGCACATTCGTATTCCAATATATTGATTGATTCTTTCATTCATCACAATTTTTGAGCTTACTGTGTGCCGGGCACTGTTATAGAAGAACAGGACAACATCCCTACCTTCGTGGGCTTACATCCGAGTGAGGGCAGGAAGGAGGAGGGAGAGAGAATGGCAGTAAACAAGTGAGCAATGCTATGAATAAGATAATTTCTGGTTGTGGTGTCATGAGAGATATAAGGCAGGTGATATGATGGAGAAAATAGTAGGGAAGGGGGCTGCTTTAGATCTGGAAAGGGCTCTCTGAGGGAGGAACTATTAGGGAGTAACTGGAGGGAAGAGCCGTGTGTAGCAGAGGAGAGGAGGGGAGGGGGGTTCCCAGCAGGAGAGACGTCAGGTGCAAACGTCCTGGGGTGGGAAGGCTTTGGCATGTTTGAGGATGGGTGGAGACCAGTGAGTTAGGGTGAGGGCGGGATGAGGCATGACAGGAAGTGGGGCAAAGTCTAGACCACAGTGAGCCTTGTCTGGGCCACCTCAGCTTAGAGATTCTGACAACACATCAGAATGGAATTAGGTATTAGAGCCTCATGTCTGGAGCTCAGGGGAGAGACGAGGGCTGCAGATATAAATCTGTGGAGTTTCCAGCATTGGGTGGGACTTAGAGTGACCGGCTCCTCCCAGTTTGCCTGGGACTTCCCTGGCTTTCAGCACTCAAAGCCCCACGTTCCGTGACACCCCTCAGTCCCAAGCAAACCATGGTGGTTGGTCACTCCAAAGGCATTAAAGCTATGAAAAGGGATTGTATTACCTGGGAAGAGAGTGTTGATGGGGAAAAAAAGAGGCCTCAGATGTGGTCCTGTGCATTTCAACACTTAGAGGTCAAAGACAAGAGAGGCTCTGAGTCCGTCTTGCCATAAGAGCTGCCAGCGACCTCTCTTAAAATCAGATCAGACACATTCCCCGCAGTGAAGTGGTGGGCAGAATGCAGAACGGGCATGAATTGTATTACACTGAGGGAAGAGGGCTTGGGGAGTTGAAGCCCCCAACATCATCCAGTGGGGATCACGGAAGTGGCGTTCACACTGAGACCTGGAGGATGACGAGGCTCGCCCTGCGGTGGTGGGCAAGGGAGAGGGTGGTTTTCCAGGCACATCGAGAAGGGCACAAAGGTCAGAGAAAGAAGTTCAAGAGACACGTGGGTCCAAGGGGAGGTTGTCAAGGCCGGGAGGCAGGGCCATGACTTTGAACTTCATCCTGTGGGCGAAGGGGCACAATGGATGGCTTTTAGTGGGAGAGTGATGGGGTCAGATTTGCATTTTATTATTTTTTAATTTTATTGAAGTAAGGTTGATTTACAATGTTGTGTTAATTACTGCTGTGCAGCAAAAGTGACTCAGTTATATATATATATATATATATACATTCTTTTTCATATTCTTTTCCATTATAGTTTGTCATGGGATATTGAATCTAGTTCCCTGTGCTCTACAGTAGGACCTTGTTGCATTTTAAAAGGATCAATGGCTTAAGTGCAGAGAAGGAATTCATTCGAGCAGGGTAAGGATGAGAGGTGGGGACAACAGTCCTGGTGAATGAAAGGTTAACATGCATGTGACTTAGAGCTTTTACTTTTGCTTCCCTCTGCTTTCGAAGATTTCCCCCATGAACATAAATTACTTTTTAGAAAAGAAAAATCAATAAAATGCCATTTTTAAGGGGAAATTGTACAGAAGTCAGTGAAAAGGAGAGAACGTGATTGAAAGATGAACACGATGTCGTGGGTGTGAAAGGCCACGGGGAACCCCACCGCTGCCCGCCGGGCACACCTGTCAAAGACAGGCATTCGTTCACCCCTGGACTCCCCACTTTTTTGTTTGTTTGTTTTTCTTTTTCTTTTTCTCTTTTTTGCAGTACGCGGGCCTCTCACTGTTGTGGCCTCTCCCGTTGTGGAGAACAGGCTCCGGACGTGCAGGCTCAGCGGCCATGGTTCATGGGCCCAGCCGCGCCACAGCATGTGGGATCTTCCCGGACCGGGGCACGAACCCATGTCCCCTGCATCGGCAGGCGGACTCTCAACCACTGAGCCACCAGGGAAGCCCTGGACTCCCCACTTTTAACTACGTGCATGATGAGTCTCTTCAGATGAGTTTCCTTTTCTGGAAGCTTCAGCCCTACATCATGCTGATGCACCCACAACCTAGAACCTCGCCCCCATCGTCATCCTGGTGCATCTATCGCTTTATCCTTTACCAGGATAAACTAGACACCATCCGTGTGTGCGGCAGGGTGGAGCGGAGAGAATAGAGAGGGGCCTCTTATACCAGCCGGTCCTTTGCTCTCTTTTCACCATCACAGCCAATGGAGTCTCAAGCTCCTGTTCAGTTTAGAAACTGAGACTCATATATATCAAGTCGTTGGTCCCACATCACGGAGCTACTGAGTAGCAGGACCAGGATTTGTACTGCTGCTTCCCAGCCGGCAAAGCCATTGAAATACAATCTGGCAAATTGCAGGGAGGACTCAGGAGTGGGACTTCCTGGTTCAAATTTCAGCTCCACCACTTATGAGCTGTGTGACCTTGAGAAAGATACTGATACCTAACATCGACAGACCGCCGTCTGTGCAGTGGGTTGCCAGTGAGGGTATCTACCTCATAGATTTCTCGGGAGAGCGGAACTGGGAATTCATGGAAGGTGCTTAGGACCTGCCTGGAACAACACAGACTTACAGTTGTTTCCACGAACCCAGCCTGCCTTCCCACTTATCCCAGGCCCCCAGCCTTGGGAAACTTTTGGGCATCTTGCTAGCCAGCTTCCTCAGAGAGACTCCAAGATGGCGGCTTCCCTTGGTGAAGAAGCCGGGAAGAAGACACCAGCTTACAAATTAAAGGTCAGTTAAAGCTAAGCTCTCTACTGTTTCTGCCCTTTCAGGAACATTTCTCATGCTCAGAGACGTTGGAAACATCCACCTCGATTCTTCTCAACACGTGTTGAGAAGCCCCAGCCTGAGCTCTGAACAGCCCTCGAATCTCCCTGAGTCTGACAAAGTGACTTTATGTCACTGAGTCACTGATAATCTAGTGACAGAGACAAGAAAACTGTTGATGAACAGGGACCGCTTGAGGCAAAGAAGGAAATGCAACCCGAGAGAAATGAGTGGAGGAGAATGCAACAAGGGTGCAAAGCCAGATGCTGCACAGCTGGGGGCGGGAGAGAAAAAGAAACATCTTGCTGCCAGTGCAGCGCTTACTAAGCTGCCACCCGTAAGTTTCCACGTCTTTCCAGAGGTTTGTCAGATGAAAGCATGGCATGATATTGATGAATTCATTGCAAGGAGAAGCATGACCATCAGGTGGCTGCGTAGCGCTGCTTCACCCCCTCCAACCCTACTCAGGCAGATACAGGAAAGAAGACAAATTATGATTGAAAGGCAGCTTGACTAGCCTGAAATCGCAGCCATTGGCTGTGGTCATCAGATTAGGATCCTGATGCTCTTTTCTCCCCTGAGGGGCTTCCCTGTGGCCCATAGCTCACACTTAACACTGTGGTAAGGGCACCGTCTCCCTGGGAGACGTTACAAAGTATTGCCAAGCTGTGGACCTGATATTACGTGTGATGCTTTCCCCGAGGCACCCAGGGATGGTAGATTTCAGGTTACAAGTGAATGGCAAAATCGACTTCAATGTAAATATTTTAAATAGTCAAGATCTAATTGGAGAACTCACCCACATCAAGGCTATAATGAGGTCAGGCTTGGGAGATGCAGATTTTGTGACAAGGATTTCCCTGGAGAAAAGTACAAAACACCCCTGTAGGGGTGGTACATGGAAGTGTGCCTTTCTCTTCCTTTCAAACTTCTGTAGGATGGATTGGAGATGGGGCTCCATGTGCCCTGAACTCTGGGAGGCCTGGTAGACTGATGTCTGACATCTGTGCAAAGAACCCAAAGATGAGAAGCCGTGGGCTGTGGGTTTGCCACAGCAGCAGGGCAGGGAGAGGGGGACGGGATGCAGGGGGCATGAGGTCACTCCCATCGATGGGCGCACGGGACTCCGGGCTGTTTCCCACGGACCAGGTGTGGGCCATGATGGAGAGACAGAAGATCCTAAAGTGTGCTCAGGGGAACATCCTGGAAGGGTACTGGTGCCACAACAAAGAGATTCTGGGAGAGGGGAACTCCAACAACCGGGGGCAGGGCCGAGCTGCCCCAGGGGAGCCTACATCACCTGCCTCGTGGAAAGGGAGGTGGATGCTCGAAGTGGGGCCTCGGAGATTCCCCTGAGAAAGGGTCAGCTGCAAACAAAGCCAAGCCCTACTCCTCCAAAGGCTTGCTTACATCAGGAAACCAGAGTTGTGGGCCAGTGTCTGGGAGAGACAGTGGTCACTGCTCAGGTATCATTTCAAAATCTATGAGGACAGGGAACTATGGAAAGAATCCAGAATTTTATCAAGCAACAAAGAATCGAGAGAAGGAAATTAGCTGGAACCTTCATGGGCTGCCTTGTCTACACAAATCAGATGGAATCATCAGACAGTGGAATGACTTCAACCCAAGGGGTATCTGAAGAGTTTACACCTGGAGCTGCCTGTTACATAAAATGGTCAGTGGGTCCCCATCTAGTCTTGCAAATAGGATCATGCCTATATCAGTTTGATCGGAGAAACAGAAGCACTTAGGAAGTGATAGATTCAACAAGAGATTTAACTGTATACAGTTGTGGGAGCTGGTGAAACAGTCTCCCAAAGGCTGTTGCCTTTGTGTCTGGTGCTGGAGCTTGACATCTGCAAAGCAAGCAGTCAGACGGAGAGACTTAAAACTGGTCTCCTAAATCATAGCTACACAAAACTAGAAAGAAATGTAGTGATGCTCTTGGCTAATTTTGTCTGCAAGAAGAAGCACAGAGAGTTCTGTTTTGGGGGGTGGTTTGGGGTGCCTGATGTGGTCTTCATAGATCCCCATGAGGCCCCTGGCCACGAAATTCTTCCTGCAGGTAGAGTTTGATAGGAAAAAAAACACGTAGATTCTCATCCACCTTTTCCAAACCCATTATCCATATGAATGGAAATAAAGGACCTAATTAGGGGCAAGGGAATGAGTTGGAGGGAAAGAGGACCCAGGTCGGGAAGTGGAGAAAAGAGCTTCTGATAAACTGTACAGTTGTCAAGACACCTTCACATTCCTGTCCTGTTTCACTGGAGCCTCAAGTCACCCCACAGGGCAAAATAATCAGGCATGATTATCCTCCATTTATAGAGGAAGAGACGGAAGCCCACAGATCTCACCCGAGGCCACACCACGGAGGGAGGGAATACACGGATGCTCGTCTGGGCCTCGCGGTCCTGACTCGTGGGGTCTCCACTTCACTCTGAAACTCTCAGACTCCCAGCTCGTCAAACCGGATATAACAGCGCCGGAAAATGACAGGCCTTGGTGAGATGCGTCCTCTCCCCCAAGGACCCCGACACCCCAGCACCTCTCACCCTGAATCTAACTTCACATGTACACGCTCCCCGACCCCTGTGTCGGCCAGCACTATTGCTCAGTGCATGGTTGAGGAACAGGACCGGGGCCTCAGCATCCCAGGCAGAAGTCAAGTAGACGGAGGCCAACACAGACAGTGAGACAGGGTGTCAACTGGCTCTACCCTCATCTCAGAGACAACAAACCATACAGAGACTTGGAGTCTTCAGCACAGAAAGGATCCCGCACGTGACCTCTGTGGCTCTCAACACAGTCACTTACGGAGATAGTTCAACAGGCAGATGCCCAGGGCCCCACTCAGATCACCTGATCCAGGAGGTCTGGGATAGGCTTCAGACTTTGCATTTCTAACAAATACCCCTGCAAGAGTCTCAGGGAGTACTCAGAGTCGTTATCCCTGTGTCAGAACAGGGAGAGGGAACACAGCTGGTGTAATGACGGGTTCCAGGTCCCATGGCTCCACCCCTCCCCCACTCCCTCCCTCCTGGGGAGAACCACATCACTGTCCCCTGTGCCCCGGGTCAATGACATGGACCACATCCAGGCATACTGCTGTGCATCCATCCAGGCACAGAGGCAGGTACCAGAATACACACTTAGGGACAATGGTGGGTAGCAGAAAACACCAAAAGCAAGTGAGTTCTTGTGTGACCAACTCATGATGTTTCGCCCCTTGGATGATAGTTCTGAAAGAAGAATGCCTGTATCTTACTGTGCTCATTTTGAAATATTCACTCTTCACGAAGCCTCTGGAAGGAACAGACAAATGACAGGAGTAGAGAAGTGGCATTTATTTTCCTCAGCACTGCTTCCCTCGCCTGCCCCGGGCAGGCTCACAGGGTGAGAGCAACCAACTAGAAACGCAAAGGACACTTCACAGTGGAGACACATGGTTTGGTGTCTTAATTGATTCCATCTTTGCTTTTTCAGTCAAGCCAACAGACAAACGCACTTTTTCGCTTTCGTCTCCCTGGCCCCCGGAATGCAGAGTCTTTATTTTAGTTCAGGGAGCAAACTCAGCCTCCACCTTACCCTCCTATGACAGTAGGAGGTGATGTTTCCCTGACACGGCCCTTCAGTTTAAGCCAGTTTGACTGATTAATTGAAGAACTCTCCCCAAACCTGACAAAAGACATCTGAAGGCTGTGATACGGTCTCACTGCTTCTGCAGGGAGGTGGTACTGCATTCAGAACACGTTTATCAGTGAGCCAGGGGCTCCCAGAGGGCCACCTGCCAAACCCAGCAATTACACTTTGCAGTTTCCCCGATTAAAAAGTATTTAAACATCTGCTACTTAAAGGATACTTAAAAAGTCATAAATTAAAAACAGGGGTAAAGGAACTCAAAGTGAACAGAGAGTGAAAAGTTCTATGTAAATAGAGAAGCCCTGTTTTTTCATTTCTGAAGGTATCCCTTGACAACTTAAAAATAAGCGCTAACTCGGGTGTCCATAGTGTAAAATAAATCAGAATAACCTTAACAAAAATCAGGTAGTTGTCCACAATAAAATGTCATATCCTCACTCTCTTGATTCTAATCACGCGGTTTGCTTTGCATTGGATTTTACTGAGAGATGGGGGCCGCCTAGCTCGTTAGGGCAATTGTGGGCTCCAGGAGCCCAAGCCCATGCAGGAAGTGGGCTGGAGCATTGCAGACTTGACGCACAGAAGATAAGTTTGTTGTGCCTGGTTAATTTTCAAGAAACTTGCCAGCTTTCTGTCATGTATGGTTCAGTTTTAAAGAACCCTATTAACTATTGCTCATAACTGGCAAGGACTCTATCACTGCTGCTTCATACTTTGGCATTTATTTTCATCTCTCTTAAAAATTAGATAATATTATATTGTCCCTTGCAGTTTAAGCATCTCTTTCCTACACATGACATTATTTAAGAATATTCTACTAAAAAAGAGTGGATATATATATATACATCTACTTTGCTGTGCAGCAGAAACTAATACAACATTGTATATCAACTACACTCCAATAAAAGTTAATTTTGAAAAATAAAATAAAATTCTGGGGGAAAATATAATATTCTAACCTACAGTCTTTTCAGTCACACCTATCTGTAAAGGAAAGGTTAATTTCCAAAATGAAAAGTTTGGCCGTGGCACCCCGTGTACATGGAGAGAACGGGAATTAATGGGAACGCAGCCACTTAAAAATTCTGTCCATCATTTATATAAACCCAATTCTGTGGGTCTTCTGGGTCACACACAATTTCGATTCCCACACTCTTCCAAATACCCTGATGGAGGCCTGAACAGTCTAATGTACTTGTAGTTTATTCCCTTTTAACAATGATTGATTTAGTATTTAGCTCAAAAATAGATTTCTTTTTTGCATATTGGTTAAGTTAGAGTCGTGGGTGGACGGGTTTGTAGAAATAAGCATTCAGAGTGTGTATAATCTGTGTAGCTAGCAGTTGCCTCCCTCATCCTTTTCCTGTCTGGATGTAAAACCAGGTTTTCTCCTTGGTCTCTTTTGCAATTACAGGGAACTTCAGCTGTGGCCCTCACTGGGTGTGTGTTTCACCCATGCAGGATAGAAATCCTGGTGTCAAAACGGAGCTCAAGGTTACAATCAATCGACCTAGGTCAGGTCCTGCCTCTGCCTCTCACGGGCAGACTGACCTTCTGGAAGATACTTGGCTCCTTTCTTTCCCTTTTCAAAAAGTACAATGGGAATAATAACATCCTTTCATAACTCCCAGAACCACTGTCAAGTTCAAGTGAGTACATGAGTGCTTGCAATTATACCCAGAGTTTTTTTATATGATGACTCCGTTTAGTATCTCAGTAATAAATTTAAAAATAGATGAAAAGAAGGACTTGTGGTCAAAGACCTGTGAAGATGCTTCGCTGTTATTTCCACAAAGGACAGAGACTTGAGCATTCAGTGGTATTTATTCTTTTAAATGACTTCTGTTGTATATTCCTAATTCCAAATGAATACATGTTCTTTCTTAAAAATTTGAAAGAAAAATGTTACTCAGAACAAGAGATAACAATTCTTAACATTTTTGTACCCTTACCTAACAGTCTACATCTATGGAGATAATTTTTTTTCTTTCTTACAAAATTTGGATCATAATGCATGCAAATCTGGGTTCCTGATACTATTTACTTTGGATAGGTTCTCAAGAGTGAAATTACTTGGCCAAAGGATTGAAAATCTTTGAAGGCTCTTCATAAATTCATCCATATCTTTTGTGAAAATCTGTACCCGTTTATAATGGCACCAGTAGGGAACAAGAACACTTATCTTGCAGCAGCGTCCTAGCACTAAGTGTGATCATTATTCCAAAATTTTTGTCAAATTTCACTTATTTGATTATTATTGAAGCTGAATTTTTTTCATATCCTCAAATGGCTGAATTTTTTTCATATCCTCAAATGGCCATATTGGCCATTTGTGATTCTTTTTTTTCACATTGTGTTTTCAGGAATGCTCTGAGCTGAAAGTAAGAGAAACATCTGACTAACAATGATGCAAACCAATAGAGTTTTTCAGAATTCTGCAGAAATTGGCTGCCATTGTTGGTTCAGTAGCTCAATAGTGTCAATGACAGTGTTTCTGCCAATCTCATGGCCTCGCACTCATGGTGGCAAAATGGCTGCCCCAGATCCAGCATCACATCCAGGAAGAAAGGAAGAAGAACAAGGAGCCATATCTGTTCCTTCCCAGAACCCTCCCCATGAAGATTTATGCTTATGTCCCATTGAACTATGACACATGGCCATGCTAGGCACAAAAGAGGCTGGAAAAGATGATCAGTTTTTCCAGCTCCTATAATGGAGTTGGGGAAAAGTGAAGGGGGGTTGAAAATGAATGTTGGGTTAGCCAACAGACATGGTCTTGTCTTTTATACACCACCACTATAAGATTTCTAAATGGCGTGCAAAATGCCAGCCTTCCCAGTAGTCCTTAGAAGTATTAACTACCATTAAATAAATAAAATTGCTGATAATCGGGGCTTCCCTGGTGGCGCAGTGGTTGAGAGTCCACCTGCCGATGCAGGGGACATGGGTTCGTGCCCCGGTCCGGGAAGATCCCACATGCCGTGGAGCGGCTGGGCCCATGGGCCATGGCCGCTGAGCCTGCGCGTCCGGAGCCTGTGCTCCGCAATGGGAGAGGCCACAACAGTGAGAGGCCCGCATACTGCAAAAAAAAAAAAATTGCTGATAATCACCTTAG
The DNA here is from genome assembly GCF_025265405.1 of Mesoplodon densirostris. Lineage (NCBI taxonomy): Eukaryota > Metazoa > Chordata > Mammalia > Artiodactyla > Ziphiidae > Mesoplodon > Mesoplodon densirostris. The sequence continues at coordinate 6,777,833 of NC_082665.1, read as the reverse complement.
CCCATGCTACATAGGTTAATCATGTGAGAGGCAGCTGGATCACAAACCAATGTCTGCATTTTCAAGGCACTCTCCATGTGACTCTTTGCCTCATTGGAAACCACTATTCTTTTTTCAGTCCATGACATCTAAACACATTTGCCATGTTTCTTCAGTGAAACTTGCTTCTAACAAGATGGCAGCTTCACTCACAATTCACACAGTCACCATCCAGTGGGAAAAAGAAAAAAAGGCAACCAGATGAAAGGCAAAAAAGTGATTCAGGAGGGGCTGCATGTCCTGAGACTAGCAGCTACTTCTCCATGCCTAAGCTATGCCCGTGGCTTCCTCAACAGCAGAGAAGCCTGGGGAAGTGACTTTTCCTTAGCTGGTGGTTGGATTTCTACGCCATATGAAGGTTCTGTTAATAAGAAAGAAAGGGGAAAACATGAATATTGGGGGAGCTGCTGGCATTATCTACTGCAAATATATACAACTACAGCACCAAGAATCCTTACTGATATATTGAATTTTTAGTCTCTGCTTTCAAATGGTAGAATGACTGTCGGCCAGGGTTCTCGGCCTTCCCCAATCAACAGAAATTGATTAGAGGCCAGACAAGAAATTCAGGCAAGGCTTTATTGGGATGCTTGCTTCAGCAGGAGGGAGTGAAAACAAGTAACAGTTTCCCTTGCTTGCTCCCCAAGGTTGGGGGTGTGGCGAGCTGTTCCTGTTATGGGGTGAGGGTAGGGCTGAGTCGAGGGGTCAGGCCAGAGGGTGGCTTAGGTGTTTTGTCCACCCCTTTAGTGGTGTCGAGTGTAGGGGGCATGCACAGTACCCTGCTTTTGCTCCTGGCTCTTCAGAAGAGGAGGTGGATTTTGAGGGGGTGGGGTGGGTCTTTTTGTATCATTTTGTCTATAATTTGCCCTAACTGTGCAGGAAGCCAGTTATTTTTAGTCCCTTATAGTTTCTTTGTATTGTTTTGCTCCAGGAGATGTTTGTCCAGGTGCAAGCCCTGCAGCAAAGGGTCCCAGGTCCCAGGTCCCTGGTCCCAGCCTGTCTCAAAATGAATACAAACTCCTAGATACTGGCTAACTATCACCCACCCTACTCCGTTTTCAGCCTGTTTCCTTATATTAGGCACTCCTTTCTTCAGCCCTCATCCCTCTCACAGACAAGCCTGCAGAGGTGCAGACAAAGCCCCCAGGGGCCTGTAGGTTCATTACTGGGCCCTCAGCGGCTCATCAGTGGAGAGGCATGAAATCAGCCTTTCCCACTGTTATGTCCCCCATTTTGGGGAGAAACAATTTGTATCTGCAAAGACTGCCCTCTGCCCTTTGTTTGATGAGCTATATACCCTGCATTGTTTGTGTGTACGTGCGTGTATATGTGTGAGTGTGTGTGTGTGTGTGTGTGTGTGTGTGTGTACACAGGCATGCACACCTCACGGCTCCTTAAAGAAGTCCCCAAATGCAGACATGAGGCTGCCTCCCTGGTCCCTATGATTTTGACTCACCTAGCAGGACGACTTTCGATTTCTGAATGGTTGTTCCATTGTACCATGGAATTCTGCCAGGTATTTCTTAAATGGTTCCAACTTTCTTTCTTCCCTGAACATTTTAACAACATAAAGAGCAAACAAAACATGCATAATCTTTAAGTAAACTCAACAAAGCTTGTTTCATAAAAGCATTACCCTTTCCAAATGTTTTTCCTTCCCCCCAATTCCTCTTCAGTATTATAAATTATAGATGTGGAAGATTAATCATATAAGGTCTCTATATTTCAAGGCTGTCAATGACTTCATTTCTCAGCGGTGGCCAAATTTACAAATGAAAACAGGTGCATATTGCTATATGACAACTGGACACAGGTGGGAGTGTCCATCCCCCTCACACCACTGGTCCTTTCCATCACCTCCCAACGAGCTATCTTGAAGGTATTTTTGGGTATCCCTTCACTAATTTAGCAGAACCTGAGGCAGAAGTTTCTGAGAATTGTAACACGGGGACCTATGCCAATGAATTCTAAAGTGCTAGAGCTGAGAAATGTCCCTAGGGATCCCCTGACTAACTTTTTAATTTTGAAGATTAGAACTTCAAGGCCCCAAAATGTCAAGCTTCCCAGACCTCTCCTTCCAATTTTAATTGCTATGTTACATTAAACAGTACAATTTGTTCGTGCTCTCTCTTCCTGTGCTGGGCTACTATTGGCCTAGAAATAAATACCGCCCCCCCAAAAAAATACTCTGGTGCATTTATGAGTTTTACACTCAACCAACCTAAAGATAATAAAACAGAAACAAAATAAGATCAAAATAAAATATTCTCCCACTTGGCCACATGCCTTCCCCACCACCATCACCACACCAGTCCCAGCCCAACGTCCAATGGTCCAATGTCTATCTCTGCTCACCATCCCTCTGTTCACTCTGCCAGCTCTTAGTGCAAATTTCTCTCTACCCCACAGTGGTGTTTGCCACTTGCAAGGAGAATGGGAAAAAGTTTATAGAAGCTTTGACTTCCAGGCATCACTTGTAAATGTTCCGTGCACGTTCATGTAGCCAACCAAAATCATGTGAACCCACAGGTTCACACTCTCTCACACCCCTCCCCAGAGTCCTAGGGGTGATTTCAAAGGGGCTGGATGGAAAGCTCTTTCTGGTTTTGGTTTTGGTTTAGGTTTATATTTTTATTTTTGTTTTAAAAAGGCAGCTCAAGGAAGCAGTTGGCTAAATGTCCCACCTAAAATTAAGACTGAGAGACACAATGAGTGACCTAAAGGAGATAACCAAGTAGTAGAGATTCTAGAAAATACTCAAGATGGGAGAGAAGTCTACATAGAATTAAGCCCAAGAAATACTGAACTGATTTACAGCTGATCTAATATATTTCAGAGAGAAGAATAACTTTTCTCTCACAACTCTGCTTCATGAATTTGCAATGCATATTATATATGATGCAAGGAGGGAATTGATCTCTATTTCCTGGTGTTAATTCCTGGAAAAGAATGTAATCATCTAAGGGTTCCAAAGGAGCTTCTCTATCTCCACATGAGTATCTAATGTATTGCAGTTTCTGAAGTTGTAAGACATTTTTCTTGTTACCGTCGTTTATTATTAATCATCACCACCACCATCATTGCCATGATGAAAGCCACATTTCTTGAGTGCCATATGAAATTAGCCATCACCTCCATATCACAAAGCACACTGACTATGTTTCATGTGGTCTGTTGAACGCACATTTCAATTTGCTTCTACACCATGTCACCAGTGTGTGCACCCTGCAACAAAAGTGTATTTGGGGCAAGGATAAAAGCAAACACATAAACACAAATGAACATAAGTTACTAACAGGGAGATACCTCCCACTATCATCTCCAACGTATCCATTTTTAATGCAAAATTGACCTGAGCTACAAAAGGCTGTAGTCTGGAAGAGGTCAGACTGTGGTGGGCAGGTCGCAGGGCCTAGAATCGGGAGACAGGTGTTCTCAAGGGAGACTGACAATGCTGGTGTGTGTGCAACCAACAGTAATTCCTTGCGCTTGTTTTGCCCTCAGTTTTGCAATCTGTGAAATTCACTGGATGTTCCCTAGGCCCTGCTCAGGCATCCTGTGTTATACAAGCACAGGTACATGCACCCCCACGTGGAGGGGCTTGAAGAGGGAGCAAAGAAGAAGAAAGAAAAGACGATGTCATTGATGTTTCTTACTGGCCTTTCCAGCACTCATCGCTGCCTCGTTGAGTAGACTGTACTCTGAGTCCATGAAGCCTGGATGAGGCTCAACCCTCATTTCCAGGAGTGGAGGATGCAACTCAGGCTTAGCCAAGTAAAACACCACAGTCCTCCAGCCTTAAGGATCAGGTGAGGGATAGACTCATGACCTAAACAAGTCAAGTTAGAATTTATCTCAGAATGTGAACAGAAGTTACTCTTTCCCCATAGAATTGAATCTGGAAGGTTGCTGGCTTAGTTGGAGTTACCTTAGCCATTGTGCCAGCTGTAGCAAAGGTGGTGAGAAGAATAGCCAAGGGACACAGAGAAACTAAGTCCTGATGAGGCACTGGAGTCCCCAGGCCAGTGGTTCTGAGTGTCTAAAATTTTAGACAGCGTTTTGGCTTGGATTTCTGCACAAGCAGACTATGAGATAAGACTTCTAGTGCAAGTAGTTAATTTGGGAGATGGTCCCAAGAAAGACCAATAGGGAAATGGGATAGTGAGACAGAGGAGGAGAGGAAGCCAATAAAGGGTGCTCTGGTAGGAAGAATAATGGTCCCCAAGGATGTCTGCATCCTGAGATCTGTCCATATGCTGGATTACAGGCAAAGGGGAATTCAAGTTGCAGAGGGAACTAAGTCTGTTAATCAGCTGGCCTTAAGATAGGGGGAGTATCCTGCATTATTTGGGTGGGCCCAAAGTAACCACAAGGGTCTTTAAAAGGAGAAGAAGGATCAGAGGAGAGAACCAGAGATGGTAGCAGGAGAAGGACTCAGCCCAATGGTGCTGGCTTTGACGTTGGAGGGAGGGACCACAAGCCAAGGAATGTGGGCAGCCTCTAGAAGATGGAAAAGGCCAGGAAATGGATTCTCCCCTACAGCCTCCAGAGGCACCTGCTGGCACCTTGATCCTCAGCTCATTTCTGACTTTTAACCTCCAAAACCATAAGATAATAAATATGTGTTGTGCTCATCACTAAGGCATGAAAATGTGTAGCAGCAGCAATAGAAAACTAATACAAGCGTGTTAGGAGTCATCTACCACGTGGGCAGCTGGGGCCCAGGCACACTGGGGGCTTCTGGAAGATGGTGGACAGCATGCTTCCAGGTCGCCCAACCAAGGGTGAGGATCTGGGGCATCCACCACTGATCTACAGCCAGCAGGGTGAACGCTCCAGCATTTCCAGTTGTTCTGTGCATCTGAGAGGGCTCCGTAGTCATCCAGCAGCAAGCCTGCAGGCAGGAAGTCTCACGTGTTCACAGTAAGCAGCCCTTTGTGTCAGAGATGACATCCAAGGACACCAACAGCATCTGCGACAGATGATTTTTGGAGATAAAGCACGTGTGTGTGACGGGGAGTGGGTTTTACTTGTCACAATAATTGGGGGCTCCTACCTGTATTTACTGGCTGAGGCCATGCTTGGGATGATTCTGCACCAGCAAGAAATGTCTCACCCAACATGAAGAAGCACCCCCGTAAGAAATGCCGGCTGAGACCAACTGGCTTCTACTCTATCCTGTCAGACTAGCTGGCTATTTCCTCCCAGCTTGGCTAATTTGGAATGAGTTTCCCTTCGGTTAGCCCAATGGCTCTCAAGGTATACACAGAGGACAGGGATAGACAGAGATACATAGGAAGATCTAGGTGTTGCTTTCTGTAAAAATGTCCAACCACAGTTTCCGAAGAAAAGGGAAGGATAGCCAGTAATTCATACCAGCTGCGACTCATTTCCCACCCATTCTTTACACTTTTGTGCATAGTGTTGAAAGGGGCATAAAATCAGCCTAGCCCAGTTAGAACATTGTGTCATAAAGTAACAGAGACACATTCCAAAAAGAAGGAGAGGGGATTGCAGTGTGCTTTCCTACTCCCTGAAGGCACATAGACAATAAACCAGTGAACTTTTTTTTTTTTTTTTTTTTTTTTTTGCGGTACACGGGCCTCTCACTGTTGTGGCCTCTCCCGTTGCGGAGCACAGGCTCCGGACTCACAGGCTCAGTGGCATGGCTCACGGGCCTAGTCACTCCGCGGCATGTGGGATCTTCCCGGACCGGGGCACGAACCCATGTCCCCTGCATCGGCAGGCGGACTCTCAACCACTGCGCCACCAGGGAAGCCCCAGTGAACGTTTAAGGATCAAATAAGAGCCTGAGCAAACGGCTTCCTAATGTCTGTCTAACACCCCTGTCAACCAATAACGTACAGGTAAGGGAGGAAGAATTGAAGGAAGTTTACAAAAGGTCGGAAGAAAGGGCGGGGGGATGGGGAGGGAGGGAGGGAACTGTTTCCTTTTCTTGGACTTCTTTAAAATACCCTGTGGAGTTTTTTGACCACAGGAGACGTTTGATAGGCCTTCCACCTGCCCTCTGGAATGGAAAGCTATGTTAGTAGCACTTGTTTCAGACATGGGCGACCCCGGAGGAGAGGAACAAAGGGAAGAATCTGGAAGTTGGGGGTCAGGCCCAGAGCTACCCAGGTGTTAATTCTCTCAGACAATCACCTTTGCTAGATACCTCCTGGATGAGCCCCCCCAGGGCTGCCATAACAAATGATCATAAACTGGGGGGCTTAAAACAACAGAAGTGTGGTCCCTCCCAGTTCTGGAGGCCGGAAGTCCGACATCAAGGTGTCGGCAGGGCGGAGCTCCCTCTGAAGAATCTAGGGGAGGGTCCTTCCTGCCTCTTCCAGCTTCTGGTGGATGCCAACAGTCCTTGATGGTCCTTGGTTTGTAGACACATCACACCGATCTCTGCCTCTGTTGTCACATGGCATCTCCTGGGAGTGTGTGTCTCTCTGTGTTCAAATTTCGCTCTTAAAGGACACCAGTTATTGGGTTAGGACCCACCGTAACCCAGTACAGCCTCATCTCTATATGATGACATCTGCCAAGACCCTGTTTCTGAATCAGGTAAATTTCACAGGTATGTGGGGGGTGGGGGGCGGGGGGCGGTTAGGGCTTCAGTGTATCTTTTTGGTGGACACAATTCAACCTATAACACCTCCTCATATCACACTGGGTAAACAGCCCCTCAGTCACGCAGCTCGGACATAAGAAATATTTTAAGTTACACTTGTGATGTCAAACGACCAAGACCTGGTGTAAGCATAACAAAAGGTCCACCCCTACCATTGTGTCCGCCCAGCACTCTGGTTCCCAGAGTCATGTGGCCCCAGTGGACCTGATCCTCCAATACCTGCAGCCACCAGGACTTAGAAGAATGGCTTTTAGAGAACAGGGAGGGAAGGAGGAAAGGAATTTACCTGCGATGGCTCTTTGACCAGGTCGTGGTCCTGTCTTTCCAAGAAGTTCTCTTTGTCGATGTCTTTCCTGGTCTTTATCTGGCAGGGATGCTCTGGACATTTCTTCCAAGTTTCCTGCCTCTGAGTGGACCCTCAGCCCCCTTCTCTTGCTCAGCTCTGCAGGCTGGACTCGCCTGCCCACTGCGTTCCAGCTGGGTTTGCCTGAGGGGAGCATACGCAGGAAACTAGTGGAAATATTAGGTTAACCATATTAAATCACCAATATTTGTCCATTTTGTACCTGCAAAAGCAGTTTCGTATCAACTTCTCATCATTTCTGTTTTGCTGATGGGGGTCTCAGTGATGCACTGATTGAGCTCAACTGTAAAAAAAAATCCACCTTGCTGGAAAGATTGGCCAGCAAAGCTGCAAGTCACTTCCAAAGTCAGAAGAGGCAAAACTAACCATTTTTCTTTCAGCATGTGCTAATTTGTTGATCATATCCTTTAATTCCCTCCAGGACAAATCAGCCTGTTTAAACTTTGCCAGAAAAGGAAACAATAACTGTCAAGAGCAGTGTGCTAGTTCAGAAGTGAAGGGAATATTAGTTTGAGGTACAAGCATTTTCAATAATGGTTTTCAACCAATCAGACATACTAATAAAAATACAATAGAGGTCTCAGGCTTGAGAAAACCTGAACGATTTTAAATACCAAGATTTAACCTCTAAATTCATGTATCCCTCTGCAGAGCTACCTCTCTGAAAGACTGTGACCTTCTTCCAGGGTTCACGTGAAGGGATCAACACAGCTCTCAAGAACCTCTTTGATGTGGCTTTTCAGAACCACCTTTTTATTTATATAGTAATTTCACTCACGCTGACAACTCCCTTTATTCATCAAGTTGATCACTAACGGACTTCTGGTTGTTTCAAAAGATCCAGCTCATCTTTACGTTGGATGAGTTGCCATCACTTACTAGATGCCAAACGAGGCCTGTGAAAAGGTGCTGAGACTTGCTGTGAGGTTTCCTATGGGTAAGTGTGTAAGCCCACAACGTGGCTACTTAGAAAAGGTCTGTTTTTTATTTAGGAATTTAAGTTATACATTGATTTGTTTTTAAAGTTCCTGGATTGCATAATCCCACCTATTTGTGATAAAACCTCCCTGTTATTCAAAGGAAAAGCAAGACTCATTTAGGCAAAGAAGCGTGAGAGTAAGCATAATCCCGCTCCAGCCCAGCTTCTGAGGAATCAAAAGCCACTTGTTCCCTAGGGCACTCTGCAAGGCCCTAACTGGTGCCCGAGTGGCTTCCGAGTGACTGTCACAGAGCCTGAAACTCACGCCATCACTGCTCTGGGTGGTCATTGTACCCAGAGGTCCTGCTGAAACATATAGATGTAAAATGATGACATGACCTAGTAACACTTTGGAATCCACTACAAAACAGGTATTGTCTTGGCTTGATGAACCATGGGGAGAAGAGAGCGGAAGCCTATTTAAAGGGACATAGGAGGGGAAACGCGGGGGGAGGGATAAGTTAGGAGCTTGGGATTAACATATACAAACTACTATATATAAAATAGATAACCAACAAGGACCTATTGTATAGCTCAGGGAACTATGCTCAATATTTTGTAATAACCTATAAGGAAAAATAATCAGAAAAAAATAGATATATATGCATATATAACTGAATCACTTTGTTGTGCACAACACTGTAAATCAAATATACTTCAATAAAAATTTTTTTAATTAAAAAAATAAAGGGGCCTGGGTGGAGGATTGTTTCAGGAAAGGGGGTTGCATTTAAGAGTTAGGTGTTGAGCTTTTAGCAGCTGATATGGACCATTTTATTGAATTTGTACAATATTGCTTCTGTTTTTATGTTTTGGTGTTTTGGTCGCGAGGCATGTGGGATCTGGGCTCCCCGACCAGGGATCGAACCTGCACCCACTGCATTGGAAGGGGAGGTCTTAACCACTGGACCGCCAGGGAAGTCCTCTGTTGAGCAGTTAAGAGGCAGAACAAGGACACGGGGTCCATGGCTGAGTCATGGGAATGGAGGCAGCATAGGGTTGTGGACGGCTTGTGGGCTGTTTCGGTGGGGCGGGACTCAGGCAGGGGAGCAAGGTCGTGGTGAGCATCACGGGATAGAGGAATTCTAGGAATTAGACCTTCCACAGTTGTGGGAGGAGCTGAGTTAAGTCAACGTTGGGGGGGTGATGATCCGTGTTGGAGACCCCAGTCCATCAACTTGAGAGTCAGTCTTCACACTGCTAAAATGAGAGCACAGAGGCAGATCTGGGGAGAAGGTTGCTATCACCTCTGCAGCCAAGAGCCTGAGAAAGCCAGCGGTCAGGATCAAGCGCCAGCAGGGAGCAGAGAAGGGAGATGATGACTGAAACCCACCAGACCTCTGCGTCTACCCACCTCTACATCCAGATTCTCCAAAAACCTCAGAGAGTAATGGCCATTGCTTCACTGCCTTTCAAAAATCACACACATTTCTCTTCTGGTTCACTCTAAGTCAGACCCACACAGGACCATTCAACTGGAGATTCTGGTGAAACATTTTATAGAAACACAGCATCACTGGAATGATTGGGGAGTGGAAAGATTAGATTATTGATCAGACGTATTCACTCTCTATCCTCCTCTTAAAGGGTGGAGTATATTTCCTTTGGCTTTAAGTTTATTCATTGCCTTGTTTCATCAGTGGAACCAGGAGAGATGAGTACCAACCCTGAGCCTCAGCCTTAAGAGACTTCACGTGTTTCAATGCACCCTCTTTGACTTCTGCCACTGGCAGGAAACTAGACCGCTAGGCTGGACTGTTGGCTGGCCAAAGGGGAGGAGGAGAGACACATGGAGCAGGGCTGAACTGCTCCAGATGAACCAACCACAAGTCAGTTCATCACCAGCTGACCCCCAGATGTGTGAGTAAAGCTGGCCAAAATCATCAGTCCTGCCTGGCCAAACCCAGCCTAGATTAGCTGACCCCCAGCTGACTCCAAGATGCATGAGTTAAATAAATGCTTACTGTTGTAGGCTACTGAGATTTTGTAGTTGCCTCTTACACAGCATTGCTTTGGCCACACAAAACCAGAACAAAAATTGATACCAGAGTTGGAGTGCTATTCTAACAGAACCCAAGGTATGCTGAGTTGGTTTGAGGGATGAGTGGCAAGAGGTTGAGAAACTTAAAGAAGGTAAGAAAATGGTTAGAAAACAATTTTAGGGGCTGAAATAGTGATGATGCATCGTGGGAGTAGAAAATGGAAAATGTACCTGAGGAACTTGTGAACCTGGACAAAGAGATCTCCAGGCAAAATACCAAAAGTGTGAGTTGGTTCCTTTTAGCACATGTGATGCGTTACTTCAAGAAAGAAATGAGATCAGGAAGAACCAGCCAGTCTACAAGCAGAATTTGGAGGCAATATGGGAATTCAGAACTTACTGAGTTAGAAAATAAAAGTGTCTCTCACTTCCAGCCTTTCCGGGTAGCAAAATATTTTCAAATCAGGATACAACCTGGCAACAATGATTAATCCAACAACGCCCCCAGTAAGACCTGGCCTCAGAGTAAAAACCAAATTAAGCCTATGGATGTAAGAGCTTTTGTTATGGATTTTGTAAGAATTAAGGTAAAGTCTGATGTACTTTCTCAGTTAGACAAAAAGACTTTTAGAAAACATAGGGTGGGGTGCAAGGGCAGCCTGATGTGACTATAATAGCAGTAAGTACATTGAGAGATGAATATCTCAAAATGAATTATGTGTGTGGTTTTTGGTACATGAAGTAGACTGCAGCCAAATATATGTAAGACACACAACATTTTTGAGACAGCCACATAGACAAAGTGTTGGCAACCAGGGGTAAAAGTGATTGTTCAAAACACAGAAAAATCTCTGGGACTGTGTACCAGTCTCCAAAAGAACAGAACCAATAGAATCTCTTGACAGAAGATAGATGATAGATAGATAGATAGATAGATAGATAGATAGATAGATAGATAGATAGACAGATAGATAAAGATCCTTTATTTTGAGGAACAGTCTCATATGATTTTGGAAAGTAGCAAGTCCAAAATCTGTATGATAAGCCATCAGGCTGGTGACCCAGGGAAGAAATGGTGTTGCAGCTTGAGTATGAAGGCTGTCTACTGATAGAATTCCCTCTTCTCTGGAGGAAGTCAGCCTTTTTCCTACTAAGGAACTAGTTGGATGAGGCCCATCCACATTATGTAGGGCAATCTGCTTTACCCAAAGTGTACTGATTTAAGTATTAATCTCATCTACAGAATATATTCACAGAAACATCTAGGATGATGGTTAACCAAATATCTGGGTACTGTGGCCTAGCCAAGGTGATCTGTAAAATTAACCATCTCAGCCTCCAACTTTCTCCTGACAGAAAGTAGACCAACAAAGTTTCTGAGTCACTAAAAATAGCTTATTTTCCAAAGTCCTCTTCAGAAGTGTCCCAGAAAAGGGATGCAAAAGAGAGGACAGATCAGAGAACATAGCCATGAGCCATAGTGAACAGTGGAATGAGGAACCACACCCAGTGAACTGAACCTGGTGTTAATCGGGGAAAACTCACCAACCCCAGTGTCGTAGGACATGGAAACATTTGCCAAGCAAGACTTTAAAATTGCTAAGGACCAATGACGGCCATTCTTCCCTCTTTTAGATGGGCATGTTTACTGTGCTTATCCTGTCTGTTTCACTATATTATTTTGTATATGTGTAGAGAGGAGGGATCCACTTGTTCTTTAAAGCCTCCAAGAAAGAGGAATTACATCTGGCCCTGATGTAGATCATGAGATCTTGACCTTCGAGTCTTGACCATGATTGGATGCAACTTTGGGGATCTTTGAATAAGGGTTAACATATTTTGCATGTTGAAGAATAATTAATATTCATCAAGAAGAGGGTGATTATAACTTAGATTATTGTTGACAGATATTCACTTCCCACCACCACGAGCAACACACACACACAGACACACACACACTAAGGCAGAATATGTTTTGCTGTCTCTCGGCTTTAGGGATAGCCACGTGACTTGCCTTGGCCAACAGAACAAACATGGGAGTGATGATGTATCGGGTATGAGCCTTTCTGAGGCTTCATGTGTTTCCACTTGCTTTCTTGAAGAAACAAGCCCAGACTAGCTTGCTGGTCCCACAAGGAGGATGAGAGTCACAGGACCAGAGCTGAGCCCGGATCAACTGACCTCCAGCCAATTCCTAGATGCATGAGCAAGCCCAGCCAAGATCAGGTGAGCCTTGATTAGGCCACCTGGTCCCTGGACATAAGATGCAAAATAAACCTTCTTTGTCGTATGAAGCTGAGACTTTTGTTTGTGACACAACATTATTGTGACCATAGGACACCTATACAAAAAGTAAGCTGGGAAAGTGAATAGGGTACAGAAAATAATACTTACTGAGAGCTCATAACACTGTACTGATTCTCTTAATTCCCAGAAAAAGAAAAGATGACATAGAGTACTAATATATGCCTCCAATTTAATAAATGAAAGCCAAACTCCTCTTTCCCACTCTTACCCTCCCATCATCACCACCCCCTGCCATCCTCACCATCTTGAAAAATGGCTACTTTGTTCTACCAGTTGCTTAGGTCAAAACTTTAGAGTTTCCTTGATTCCTGTCTTTCTTTCACCTCTCATCCAATTCATCTGCAAATTCACTTGACTCTTTGTTTAAAATATATCCAGAATCCAAAAGTATATCTCATGCCTATTGCTCAAATTCAAATCACGATCCTCCCTGACCTGGACTTTGACTGTCACCCCCCGACCGTGTTCCCGCCCCTCCACTTGCCCTCCAACATGCTGTTCTCCACGCAGCATCCAGACTGTCCTTCTAGAACAAGTCAGATCATGCCATTCTTTTTGCTCACAACTCTACAATGACTCTCATATTACTCAGAATAAAATTCTTTACAATGGCCCACAGCACCCTAAGTGATCCACACCCCCATCCCTTATGTCTTTGAATGGAACTCGTGCCACAGTCAGCCTTGCTGGTTCCACTGTAGCTACAATGGCTTTTGTGGCAGACGCTGGCAATATCCAGAATCCATCCCTCAGTACTCAGCTCCTCAGCCCGGGTGATGACTTCCTGCTGTAAGAACCTGCAACTCTCAGCTCCAGTGCTTCCTCTGGTGCTTTTTCTGGTGCTTTCTCTGGGGTGAGGGGCCCATACTCAGCGAAAAACAGCCCTCGGCTAACGATAGACTGGATTTGGAGGATCGATACTCCTGTTTCCTCATCCCTGGGGTGGGACAACACAGAGGGCGTATTTGACACTCCCTGTGGTCCTGGCCAGTTGTCTCCGGTGACAGCTCACTCATTAATGTCCCTCAGATTTTCTTCCTTCCCCTCCCTATCTCACTTCCCCACTTGTGGGATCCATCTTCCTGGGATCACTTTCCAAGCAGTCTACTTGCACTTGAAGCCTTGTCTCAGAGTCTGCTTTGGGGATAACTATCTTATATAGTTTCCTTACTGCTCCTTAAACAAGCCGAGCATACCTCAGGACCTTTGCACTGACTTTTCATTCTGTGCCTATTGCTCTTCATCCATCTACCTGATTGGCTCACCCCACGGTCACTCATTCTCTCAATGTTACTTTATCCAACCCCTCCCCGAGGAGCACACCTCTCCCATTCTTTCTCTCATTATTCTTCTTAACACTCTAACTCCCCTGTTTATTTGTTGTCGTCTGTCTTCCCCACTAAAACACAGTTTCATGAGAGCAGAGTCATTGCCCACATCAATCATTCCTAGACTGCTGCATATCCAGCACCTAGGACAGTGCCTGGCACAGAGTAGGTGCCCAATAAACATTTATTGAATTAATATTAGTTTTTCCACTTTACAGATGTTAATGATAATAACTAACATTCATTGAGTACTTGGTATGGGTCAGGGGTTTACATATGTTGACCTTTAACTCTCTCAGCAGGTACTACTACTATCCTCACTTCACAGTTGAAGAAACTGAGGCACAGAGAGGCTAAGGGGATCACTCCAGCCATGCAAACAAGATGAAGGGCAACCAGAATTCGAACCCAAATAGTCTGGTTCTAGAGCGCATGGTCTACAGCACTTTCCTACTCTTCCTCTGAGTCCCAGAAACGTCCACAATCACACTAGTCACAAAGGTAATCAAACCACAAACCCCATGTTGTTTTGAGTTTGGAATTTTACTTTATGTTTTTTCCAATTATTAAAAAATACATATTCATTGAAGAAAATTTGGAAATTCAGGGAAAAAATAAGAATATTAAATCACCTAGGAGCACTGTTCTCATGTGGTTGTTTTTATTCCAGACTTTTTAAATACAAATGTATGTCTCAATTATTTGATGCAAAATTAGTACTGTGCAATTCGATATTCTGTCTTACTTTTTTTTTTTTGGCGGTACGTGGGCCTCTCACTGCTGTGGCCTCTCCCATTGCGGAGCACAGGCTACGGACGCACAGGCTCAGTGGCCATGGCTCACGGGCCCAGCCACTCTGCGGCATGTGGGATCTTCCCGGACCGGGGCACGAACCCGCGTCCCCTGCATCGGCAGGCGGACTCTCAACCACTGTGCCACCCGGGAAGCCCCGGTCTTACTTTTTACAATCATAATTTTATATAATGAACATTCGTTGTGCTAATATATAAAATATATATAATGAATATTCGTTGTGCTAATATGCTAATATGTGTAAAGTCTACACAATATTCCATTGAACAAATTGACTTAATTTATTTAGAAATGCCCTTACATTTAAACATTTAGCTTGTCTTAAAATTTTGGGAGTAAATGAGCATGTACATGAATCTCTGTCTCCATCACTAGACTATTTCCTTAGGACGAATTCCTAGAGGCAGACCTGCTAGGTCAGAAAGCGTGCATGTGGCTAACAAGGCATGTGATTCATGCTTCCAAATGGTGCTCCCAAAAGGCTTGACTAATATTCATCCCCACCAGGGCAGATAAAACCCTAGAGCCCCGTTGCTAGAGGTTTCTTGGACGAATCATGCTGCCCTCCCAGTGCACCCAAACCCAGATTTTACAGATGAGGAAAGAGGGCCCGGTTTAGCTGGGTGCCTTGCCCAAGATGCGTGGCCAAACCAGGCAGGCAGGAACAACAAATAGCATGTCCTCAGAAATAGGAGAAGGTAGACCAAGAGCCAGGTGAGTTCCTCAGCCTGGGATGCTACCTTTCCACCCCGCAACTTTTGACCACCCACATACTCTCTTGCAAAGCAAATAACACACTGCGTCTTTAGTGATTCCAGAAACTGCATCTCTTGGAAACTGCCAGAACATTTCCAAATCATGGTCAAATTATAATTTTTCTCACCCACACAGTCACCAAATGACCCATGTGATGAGGAACTTGCTATTCACTGCAGACAAGATCCAACACCAATAAAATATCCTGACCTCAAGCTGTTCAAAGGGAAGCCTCTGTTTTCAAATCTAAAATTAAAAAAATAATAAATTTGACAGCTGTCAGCAAGTCATAGGTAAATGAAAAACACAGGTCTTTGTCTTTTGCCTTTCTCTTAAAATAAAACAAGATTTCTGTCCAGTACAGTGCTTTGGGTCACATCAGTGGGACCATACTGGTTTTAGAGTTTAATCAAAGCTGTCACTTGAAGAGCAATTTATATCACCATTCCAAAGCCTGGGCTGCATATTATAATGTTCCCACTTATCCTTTTAGAACTGGAGTTTCTAGTTTCTTTGTCCAAACATATAACAAAAATGATCTTTGAGAAATGGCAATTCAGCCCTTGGATCATTAATCCCGTTTTCTCCATCCACTATGTAAAAGAAAAAAAGATATAGTCACAAATAGATATAATGCAGATTTATCACACAAGATTCTCATTTTTGTGTGTGCTACTATTTTATTTTTTAATTGAAGTATAGTTAATTTACAATGTGTTAGTTTCAAGTATACAGCAAAGTGATATATATATATATATATATATATATATATATATATATATATATATATATATATTCCTTTTCAGATTCTTTTCCATTATAGGTTATTACAAGATAATTGAGGTGTATGGATCCCTGTACTATAGAGCAGGTCCTTGCTGTTTATCTATTTTATATATAGTAGTTTGTATCTACTAATCCCTAACTCTTACTTTATCACTCCTCACCCTCTTTCCCCTTTGGTAACCATAAGTTTGTTTTCTATGTCTGTGAGTCTCCTTCTGTTCATTTGTGTCATATTTTAGATTCCACATATAAGTGATATCATATCTGTCTTTCTCTGTGTGACTGACTTCACTTAGTATTGTGATCTCTAGGCCCATCCATGGTGCTGCAAATGGCAAAATTTCACTCCTTTTTATGGCTGAGTAATATTCCATTGTATATATGTGCCACATCTTCTTTATCCATTCATCTGTCAATGGACACAAGGGCTGCTTCCATGTCTTGGCTATTGTAAATAGTGCTGCTATGAACATTGAGGTGCATGTGCCTTTCCGAATTAGAGTTTTTTCTGTTCTAATTTTTTTAATTGGTAAGGATACTCTACACAGAGGGCACCAAACTTCTGTAAGCAAATGCAGGGTCTTCAACAGCTTGAGAGGTGTCTATAATTCATCTTCTTTTAGGCATTTTAGACCCTTTCCTTTTAATCTTGCTTGTACTTTTATTTTGTACTTTCATATAATTTTTCAGTTCAACCGAAAGTTAGCCTTGACTGCAAATGCCTCAAGATAAACTCCATCTCCTGTCACCTATTATCTTCAACCCACCCACCCCATCTGGTGTCCAACACTTGGCTGATTCTCTTTACACATTTGTGTAGCAAGGGAGAAACCTCACGGTTGTGAGATGATTTACCCAGGTTTCATAATGAGGCTGTCAGAGGCAGGTTCAGAACCCCCTTCTGAGTCTAATCTCATTCTAGGTCCCCACCCAGAGGGAGAGGCTGGCTACAGGACCTGCAGGCCAGGCCCCATTCCAATTGCCTGGATATCCATTATGCTGTCTTGTAATGCCAGTTAGGACTGTTTTGAGATCATCCTTAATTATAATGCATTTTTAGACCTATAAAATGTTAATGCATTTTGGTCACAAACTTCTATCAATAAGACATTTAACCCACACTCTTAATACCTTTTAAAATGCTGATTTGTAAATGATTTACAACAACTGTTCTAATAATTTTACATACATTATAAAATATAAATGTTGAAGTTTGAGATACAAAATAAGTATAAGTAGAATTCCTAAATTTTCTTTTAGCACTCCAGGGAGTCAACTCACAAAGTATGTGCACACACACTACACACACACTCTGGGGTGTACACACTTTTTAAAACCTTCCAATCCAGTTCATTCTGGAGCCTGGGTCTGTAAAGTCAATGCTATAACATGGCCATCAACCAGCTGTGATGCCAGGTGATTTGGGGACCATGGGGTGTGAGCCATTTCCATTTAGATCTATCCCAACATAGACAGAATACTGAAAAAAATAGGTGAGAAAAAGAGTATTTCCTGAATGGTCCTGTTATTGTATATTTATATCACCAAAACATATCGTATCCACCCATTTATAAATAATACAATTTATATGATTTTTAGTTGATGGTGCAGATTCTTATTTCAGTATCTTTAAACTCAAACTATTGCAAGAGAGATGTGTAGAGTTATTCAGAAGAAAACTACCTACATTAGTAAGGAAGAATATCCATCATAGTGACTTTACAGAAAGTGGTTAAGGATGAGGATTGTACAAAAACTAGAAGAGCCACCTCAGCAACTTTCCAAGTTGATCCTCAGCGATGGGCAGAGGTCATTCCCGTTTCGGCCAGGCGGTGGCGCTCCAGGCAAATGGTGCCTCTATATTGGCCCTGGAAGCACGGATACTGAAGATGCTCTCCAAACAAGATCGTCAGAGAATGGACTTGAGATGCTCAGAAACATCGCGTTGGGGTGAATGGGAGAAGCATCTGGAAGCCATGCCGGGAAGACGAATAAAAGGGCCCCAAAAGAGTGGGGCGCCTCAGAGGGAGACCAGGCTATTGGATACGAGGAAATGCCAGAGCAGCCAGGACCAAGCGCAGGACCTGCTGCAGCTGCGGGAAAAGAAACGGATTGGCTGAAAACGACTGCCCCTCGGCAGCAAGAATGCCAGGCCCTGCCCTGGGAGTAAGAGGGCGCTTGGCAGGGTCCCTGCGAGCACCCCGCAGCTTCCAGCCCAGAGTGCAGCCTAGAAACCTTTGTGCAGGTAAAAGCTAGGAACAAAAGCCAAATCTTAGAGAGACTTATTGGGACTAAGCATTTGAGAATTAACCCCCATTTCTGCCTTTCAGATGTAATAAGAGGCCTTTTCAGGTTACCTTTGTTCTTCTTTAATATGCAAATGAATTCAAAGTGGTTGTTTTTCCTATTACCTTACAAAATTATGATGGCCTTTTGCAAATAAAAAGATCTGTCCTTCCGATCACTGTTAAAATATTGGTAATTCTTGTCTCTATTTAAATAAACATAGGAAAATAAAATAGGGCCAAATAGACAAAAGCTCATTTTAAGGAAGGAAGTTCTCCTAAAAGCTAGGACTGTACATTTAGCTTAAGTCTGCTTATTTTTTCAAGAAAATACTTCTAAAATGGAATGTTCCTGAAACCCGGCATTTTCTAGTCTTTTCAATAAGCAAAGCATATTCTGCAACCCTGCCCTTTATAAGAATAAAGTAAACTTTCTAGAGTTGTGTACATTTGGATACATTTCTAATTTCTAAATAACCTCTAATTGGAGTCATAATTGTAAAAACCTCATTCAATTCCTTGAAAATTTGGGGAAGGACAAAGAGAGAGGCTTGTGGCTCAAAATGAAGCATTAAGGAAGAATAATGAAAAGAATGAGAAAAGGCCAGCATCCGCCAGGGCAATAACCACTTTTTATGAGGCTGAGCCATGAAATAAATTGAGTGGAATAATCACACACCTCTTCCAGAAACACTGAAGCTCAAGATAGACTTTTCAGTAAGAGAAGAACAAGATCCTCTGTCATGTCATTTCCTATATTTCTGTTTCATTTTGTCCCTTGTCCATTGCAAATTCTCTGTGACTTCGTTTTCCAACTGACCAGGGCTCTCTCTCCTGGGAGGAGCCAAGTCCTATAAGAAAGAGAAACTAAGACTTCCCCCCCCCCACCAGGAAACACCTTTTGAATATCTGCGCACGTGGAGTCTCTTCCCAAACTCAACTTGCCTGTAACCCCCAAGAGTGTACACAGATGTTGAGTTATGACCTATTCACTGTGCAATTTGAAGAAGGAGGCAGAAAAATGGAAAGTGTGTTGTTCAGATTTGTTCTGGGTGGCTAATTAGAAAACACCTATGCAGAAAAGACAGTTGATGCTCTATTTTTAACAGCTGCACACATTCTT
Source organism: Mesoplodon densirostris (assembly GCF_025265405.1). Lineage (NCBI taxonomy): Eukaryota > Metazoa > Chordata > Mammalia > Artiodactyla > Ziphiidae > Mesoplodon > Mesoplodon densirostris. The sequence goes on along the minus strand of NC_082665.1, from coordinate 6,758,435 downwards.
TAGAGGAGATGTACACTTCTGTGAAATACAAGGTCCTGGTTGGTTAAAAAAGAAAGAAAGAAATGCTTATTTGAAGACAATGTAGTCTTTTCTCAAAGTTATACCATAACCCAATTTAAATTAGGGAGGATACAAGTGGAAATCAAAAGAAAGCTGGAGTAGCAATTCTCATATCAGACAAAATAGACTTTAAAATAAAGACTATTACAAGAGACAAAGAAGGACAACACATAATGATCAAGGGATCAATCCAAGAAGGAGATATAACAACAGTAAATATTTATGCACGCAACATAGGAGCACCTCAATACATAAGGCAAATGCTAACAACAATAAAAGGGGAAATCGACAGCAACACAATCATAGTAGGGGACTTTAACACCCCACTTTCACCAATGGACAGATCATCCAAAATGAATGACAATCCATCCAAAAACAACAGAATACACTTTCTTCTCAAGTGCTCATGGAACATTCTCCAGGATAGATCATATCTTGGGTCACAGATAAGCCTTGGTAAATTTAAGAAAATTGAAATCGTATCAAGTAACTTTCTGACCACAGCACTACAAGACTAGATATCAGTTACAGGAAAAAATCTGTAAAAAATACAAACACATGGAGGCTGAACAATACACTACTTAATAACCAACAGATCACTGAAGAAATCAAAGAGGAAATCAAAAAATACCTAGAAACAAATTACTTTGAAAACTTGATGACCCCAAACCTATGGGATGCAGCAAAAGCAGTTCTAAGAGGGAAGTATATCACAATACAATCCTACCTCAAGAAACAAGAAACATCGCAAATAAACAACCTAACTTTACACCTAGAGCAATTAAGAATGAAGAACAAAAAAACCCCAAAGTTAGTGAAAGAAAGAAATCATAAAGATCAGATCAGAAATAAATTTTAAAAAATGAAGGAAACAATAGCAAAGATCAAAAAAATTAAAAGCTGGTTCTTTGAGAAGATAAACAAAATTGATAAACCATTAGCCAGACTCATCAAGAAAAAAAGGGAGAAGACTCAAATCAATAGAATTAGAAATGAAAAAGGAGAAGTAACAACTGACACTGCAGAAATACAAAGGATCATGAGAGATTACTAGAAGCAACTCTATGTCAATAAAATGGACAACCTGGAAGAAATGGACAAATTCTTAGAAAAGCACAACCTTCCGAGACTGAACCAGGAAGAAATAGAAAATATAAACAGACCAATCATAAGCACTGAAATTGAGACTGTGATTAAAAATCTTCCAACAAACAAAAGCCCAGGACCAGATGGCTTCACAGGCTAATTCTATCAAACATTTAGAGAAGAGCTAATACCTATCCTTCTCAAACCCTTCCAAAATACAGCAGAGGGAGGAACACTCCCAAACTCATTCTACAAGGCCACCATCACCCTGACACCAAAACCAGACAAAGATGTCACAAAGAAAGAAAACTGTAGGCCAATATCACTGATGAACATATATGCAAAAGTCCTCAACAAAATACTAGCAAAAAGAATCCAACAGCACATTAAAGGCATTATACACCATGATCAAGTGGGGTTTATCCCAGGAATGCAAGGATTCTTCATTATACACAAATCAATCAGTGTGATACACCATATTAAAAAACTGAAGGATAAAAACCATATGATCATCTCAATAGATGCAGAAAAAGCTTTTGACAAAATTCAACACCCATTTATAATAAAAACCCTCCAGAAAGTAGGTATAGAGGGAACGTTCCTCAACATAATAAAGGCGATATATGACAAACCCACAGCCAACGTCATTCTCAATGGTGAAAAACTGAAACCATTTCCACTAAGATCAGGAACAAACAAGGCTGTCCACTCTCACCACTCTTATTCAACATAGTTTTGGATGTTTTAGCCACGGCAATCAGAGAAGAAAAAAAAATAAAAGGAATCCAAATTGGAAAAGAAGAAGTAAAGCTGCCACTGTTTGCAGATGACATGATACTATACATAGAGAATCCTAAAGATGCTACCAGAAAACTACTAGAGCTAATCAATGAATTTGGTAAAGTAGCAGATTACAAAATTAGGGCACAGAAATCTCTTGCATTCCTAAACACTAATGATGAAAAATCTGAAAGAGAAATTAAGGAAACACTCCCATTGACCATTGCAACAAAAAGTATAAAATACCTAGGAATAAACCTCCCTAAGGCGACAAAAGACCTGTATGCAGAAAGCTATGACACTGATGAAAGAAATTAAAGATGATACAAATAGATGGAGAGATATACCATGTTCTTGGATTGGAAGAATCAACATTGTGAAAATGACTATACTACCCAAAGCAATCTACAGGTTCAATGCAATCCCTGTCACACTACTGATGGCATTTTTCACAGAACTAGAACAAAAAAATTTCAAAATTTGTATGGAAACACAGAAGACCCCAAATAGCAAAAGCAATCTTGAGAAAGAAAAACGGAGCTGGAGGAATCAGACTCCCTGACTTCAGACTATACTACAAAGCTACAGTAATCAAGACAGTATGGTACTGGCACAAAAACAGAAATATAGACCAATGGAACAGGATAGAAAGCCCAGAGATAAACCCATACACATATGGTCACCTTATTTTTAATCAAGAAGATAAGAATATACAATGGAGAAAAGACAGTCTCTTCAACAAGTGGTGGTGGGAAAACTGGACAGCTACATGTAAAAGAATGAAATTAGAACACTCCCTAACACCGTATGCAAAAATAAACTCAAAATGGATTGAAGACCTAAATGTAAGACCAGACACTGTAAAACTCTTAGAGGAGAACATAGGCAGAACACTCTATGACATAAATCACAGCACAATCCTTTTTGACCCACCTCCTAGAGAAATGGTAATAAAAACAAAAATAAACAAAGGGGACCTAATGAAACTTAAAAGCTTTTGCACAGCAAAGGAAAATATAAACAAGACGAAAAGACAACCCTCAGAATGGGAGAAAATATTTGCAAGTGAAGCAACTGACAAAGGATTAATCTCCAAAATATACAAGCAGCTCATGCAGCTCAATATCAAAAAAACAGAAAACCCAATTCAAAATGGGCAGAAGACCCAAACAGACATTTCTCCAAAGAAGATATACAGATTGCCAAAAAACACATGAAAGGATGCTCAACATCACTGATCATTAGAGAAATGCAAATCAAAACTACAGTGAGGTATCACCTCACACTGGTCAGAATGGCTATCATCAAAATAATCTACAAATAATAAATGCTGGAGAAGGTGTGGAGAAAAGGGAACCCTCTTGCACTGTTGGTGGGAATGTAAATTGATAGAGCCACTACTGAAAACAGTATGAAAGTTCCTTAAAAAACTAAAAATAAACTACCATACGACCCAGCAATCCCACTCGTTGGCATATACCCTGAGAAAACCATAATTCGAAAAGAGTCATGTACCACAATGTTCACTGCAGCTCTATTTACAACAGTCAGGATGTGGAAGCAACCTAAGTGTCCATCGACAGATGAATGGATAAAGAAGATGTGGCACATATATACAATGGAATATTACTCAGCCATAAAAAGAAATGAAACTGAGTTATTTGTAGTGAGGTGGATGGACCTAGAGTCTGTCATACAGAGTGAAGTAAGTCAGAAAGAGAAAAACAAATACCGTATGCTAACACATATATGTGGGATTAAAAAAAAAAGGTTCTGAAGAACCTAGGAGCAGGACAGAAATAAAGATGCAGACGTAGAGAATGGACTTGAGGACACAGGGAGGGGGAAGGGTAAACTGGGACGAAGTGAGAGAGTGGCATGGACATATATACACTACCAAACGTAAAATAGATAGCTAGTGGGAAGCAGCCGCATAGCACAAGGAGATCAGCTTGGTGCTTTGTGACCACCTAGAGGGGTGGGATAGGGAGGGTGGAGGGAGACACAAGAGGAGGGGATATGGGGATATATGTATATGTATAGCTGATTCACTTTGTTATACAGCAGAAACTAATACACCATTGTAAAGCAATTATACTCCAATAAAGATGTTAAAAAAATAAAAATAAAATAAAATGCGTGGGAAGCAACCCGCTGATATTTTGATCCAGCTCTAAATTAGAGTTCTGAAAACCAAACGCCTAAATAGTTCATTGTGTGAAAGCTCATCTAAACTTTGGCCACTAGATTCAGAACAAGTATCCGTTTACCAAAATTTGCCTGACCTTTTTTCTTCCCAAGACTAATGAAGGGTAAGCAGCTGTAGCATGGTTGTGATTAAATTCCCAGAATAAAAACCCTACATTAGGGCCTCCCTGGTGGCGCAAGTGGTTGAGAGTCCGCCTGCCGATGCAGGGGATACGGGTTCGTGCCCCGGTCTGGGAGGATCCCATATGCCGCGGAGCGGCTGGGCCCGTGAGCCATGGCCGCTGAGCCTGCGCGTCCGGAGCCTGCGCGTCCGGAGCCTGTGCTCCGCAACGGGGGAGGCCACAACAGTGAGAGGCCCGCATATCGCAAAAAAAAAAAAAAAAAAACAAAAAAAAAACCCTACATTAAAAGACCATGTAGATTAGGTGGTGGGGAATGCAGTTTCTGGAGATAGATTTCCTGGGTTCAAATCCCATCTCTGTAAATTCTTAGAGTGGTGCCCATGGGCAAATCATTTAACCTTTCAGTGCCTCAGTCTTTTCATTTGTTAAATGGAGATAACCACCACTCTTGAGGTGGCTATGAGGTTCAAGTTAATACATGTAAAGCATTTAAGATTGGTTCTGGGGCAAGAACCTCAATGTATTTTACTCCATTACTATTTCTCATAGGAGACACATATTTCCCAATACACAGGTAAAATTTCATTCCCACCATGTCTTAAGAATCTTGTGTCTAATACATCATGTTTTGTATGGTTTCCTAAAATGCATGTTAGTTTACTAGCAGAGAGAGTAAAACAGCTCTATAGTTTGGAGATAGCTCTCTATAATAAGTATAGAACTAAGTTTTTTTTTTTTAATGTGTTTTGATGTTTGGGGAAACACCCTAAGTATCCAACAATAGGGAAATAGTTAAGAAAATTATGGAAGGGGTACAGAATGCTTGCAAATAATTTAAATAATATAAATAAGTGCAGTAACATGTTAAGTGAAACAAAGGTATGAACATTTGTATAAATAGTACACTCTCAAACAGGTTAAAAAATGAATAGGGAAGGACTGAAAGTCAAATGCTATTTAGTTGGTTCTGTGAGTGGTGGAAAAAAATGGGTGACTTTATTTTCTCCATTGGACTTTTCCGGACTTGCCAAATTTTCACAAGGTTAATTGAGCACTTTGTGCAAAGCACAAACTCATGTCTAAGTATTTAATGTGTATTAAGTCATTTACTCTCACAAAAAGCATTTTATGTAGATGCACTATTGTTCCCATTTTACAGATGGAAGAAAAAACAAGGGAGTGTGAGAATAAATAAACTGCTCGTGGCTACACCCCTACCAAATGGGAAAGCCAGAATTCTAAAGCAGGCTTCTGACTCCTGAGTACCCTAAACCATCAAGCTACATGGCCTCTTCATGTATCCATCACTTGAAAATCAGGAAAAAAGATCATTTTTTAAAGAATTTAATTTTGTCTGACAAAAATCTTGACAAACTATGGTGTTTACAATACAACCATTCTTCATATAGATTTTGGATTTAGTCTTTATACAGCCCAAAATAGTATCTGAAAAATACTAAACGTGTATGAGTTGTTTTAATTTTTCTAAAATATTATTTCTTTCCAATATCTTTGTTGAAAGTACCTTCTAGAAATACAAATCCAGATTTCTCCTCTAAACAAAAGACATAACTACTATATCATTAAAAGAAATGTGCTTTTAGAAGCATATTTGAATTGGGGATATCTTGGAATACTTTTCTGCAATTTGGATCTGGAAATGGCTGAATGGAAAAGAGAATTACAGACTGAGCAGGAAATAAAAACTGACTTGCACTTATTTCAGAATCATAAACCTCCACAGACTTCCAAAGTTTATTTCATTTTGTATCTTCTTTGAGGATCAAGGTGGAGAATTTGAACATAACAGTGGGAAAGAAGATATTTCTTCTTCATTTAAAATTACATTCCATTTGGCATCTTAAGAAAAGCTTAAAAAAAAGGATTGCTGGTTCAAGATCCCAACATTATGGGAGGTGGCAGGTTACAATGACCTAGGCCATTCACCCCATTAACTGACATTCCAATATTTTCATTCAACAAATATTTATTGGATAACTTCTATTGTTCCAGTCACATTTTTAAGATTTAAAACCATTTGGCAAATCCTTTCTGAAATGCCTGCTCAGTCCAGGAGTTTGAAGTTAAAAAAAGAGTTGCAGATGTTTGTATCTCAGCAAAGAGAACGTCAGGGATATGTTGAACCATCCAGTGTCAACTCTGGACAAAGCTTCCTTTTAAAGAAGTAAACATAAAGATTTCTCCTTGAAAGTGTGTTTGTAGGCAGTGAAAAAGGTGGACAAGGGCTAGGTTGGTGATGCGAGGTGGAAGCTAGCAACTGAACTTGTGAAAGATTATGGGAAATCTTTGTTCATCAGTGTGCGAGCAGTAAACCTAAAATAAGCAGCATCATTCAAGAAGTGAACTTTGGAGAATTAAAATGCGGGTAAGACTGTGAAAACAGGACACTCCTTCATTGGCTCTAACTGTCATAAAACCATGCCCTCCTGACTTTCCCCTTTCTGTTTGCCTGTTTGTTTAACCATATTACACTGGCCGTCCTACAATTGCATAATATTGTGATTTCTAAAAGGAAACCATCCGAGTTCACTCTATTTGCATCAATCAAAGAAGCTTTCTTACCCTTAAAACGGACTTCCTTCTAGCCTTTAAAATTAAACTAAGGGGTGGCTTTTTTCTCCCAGTCTTACCAGGAAATATGAAAATAAGAACAATTTTATCTCTCTGTAAGCAATCTGCACATAGGGATTTGCCCAGGAAACTGCAACCAAATTGTAAAATATTCCTGTTCTGCAGATCAAAAGTGGTTGTGGTGAATTGTGAAGAAGTCTTTCTTTCTTTCTTTTTAAGATAAAACATTAAAAGGGACATGATGCAACAGGTTTGTGCACAATATGTATCTAAGAAAGAATTTTTAGGAGATGCATCTAGACCCCAAGAAACAAAGAGTGATTGATGTGCCCCTGGGACCTGGAATCTCAAGGTGCAAGGAAGTTCATGGTCCTGACCCAAGGTGATGAGGAGGAAGACCCTTCACCTCTCAAGCCTCTAATTCCACACGTGAAAAAAAGAAAGTCTGAACAAGAGTCTCCCCAAGACTCCTCCTTGTTCTCACATTGTGGTTCTAGAACAATGAAATGTCAGGAGCCCAGGAGGCTGCCTTTCTCCACCGAGTGTGCTGGGCACCGAGGAAGACCTTCCTCCTTTCCACCCCACTGGACTGTACTGAACACTTCGATTGCCTCTCCTCAGGGCTTTTCTTTCTTTCTTTTATTTTTCTTCTTTTTAAAATTTTATTTATTTATTTGTTTGTTTGTTTATTTTTGGCTGCATTGGGTCTTCGTTGCTGCGTGCACACTTTCTCTAGTTGCGGCGAGCGGGGGCTACCTTTTGTTGCGGTGCTCGGGTTTCTCATTGCAGTGACTTCTCCTGTTGCAGAGCATGGGCTCTAGGCATGCGGGCTTCAGTAGTTGTGGCACACGGGCTCCGCAGTTGTGGCTCGCGGGCTCTAGAGCGCAGGCTCAGTAGTTGTGGTGCACAGGCTTATTTGCTCCGCAGTATATGGGATCTTTCCGGACCAGGGCTCGAATCCATGTCGCCTACATTGGCAGTCAGATTCCTAACCACTGTGCCACCAGGGAAGTCCTCAGGGCTTTTCTTTATCACCGTTGAGCCAACCCACACCTTCCTGAGTGATGGGGCTTGAAGCCACCAGCCATCAACACCTCTGACTCTTCTCTTGGGTTTTTCAGTATCCCCTTAGAGCCCCAGGCAACAGGAGAAAGAACTTAATATTCATCCATAAAAATAATGAGTATTGGGAATGAATGAACAAATATTTCATAATCACCTATTATATACCAGTACTTTCATCCTTCCAGCAACCGGATGGAAGCCAATCAACCATTCATTCACCCAGCAAATATGTAAGAGCCTATTCTTATGTGGCCAGCGCTACAAAGCTCTATTCTCCAGTGGGGACAAAACAGAACTGCACCCAAGGAGGTGACTCTCTGAAGCAGGAAACAAGGGAGCACACACTCACAGATTACTCGATATTCTCATGGTTCCAGAGAGGAAAGGGGAGTGCTCTTAGAAGAAGTGAGGGGGGACACCTTACAGGGAGGGGACATTGAAGAGAAACCATTGCAGAAGTATTTACAATAGCCAGGACATGGAAGCAACCTAAGTGTCCATCATCGGATGAATGGATAAAGAAGATGTGGCACATATATACAATGAAATATTACTCAGCCATAAAAAGAAATGAAATTGAGTTATTTGTTATGAGTTGGATGGACCTAGAGTCTGTCATACAGAGTGAAGTAAGTCAGAAAGAGAAAAACAAATACCGTATGCTAACACATATATATGGAATCTAAGAAAAAAAAAAAAAAAAAGAAAGGTTCTGAAGAACCTAGGGGCAGGACAGGAATAAAGACGCAGATGCAGAGAATGGACTTGAGGACATGGGGAGGGGGAAGGGTAAGCTGGGATGAAGTGAGAGAGTGGTATGGACATATATACACTACCAAATGTAAAATAGATAGCTAGTGGGAAGCAGCCGCATAGCACAGGGAGATCAGCTCGGGGCTTTGTGTCCACCTAGAGGGGTGGGATAGAGAGGGTAAGAGGGAGACACAAGAGGGAGGGGATAGGGGTATATATGTATATGTAGAGCTGATTCACTTTGTTATACAGCAGAAAGTAACACAACACTGTAAAGCAATTATACTCCAATAAAGAAGTAAAAAAACAAAAAGAAGACCTGAGGGAGTGAAGGAGCCACCATGGCGGGTAAGGGTGCAAAGTCAAGGCCACAGAGAGCCTAGTTAGTGAATTCCAGACTGGAGAGGTCAGTGTGGCTGGAGCTTAGTGGACAGAACACAAGATGACATCCCTAGACAGGAAGGACCAGTTCCTGTGCGGCCTCAGACGTTGCACGGCAAGTGTGGGTTTTATTCTGAGTGCGAAGATCAGCCACATGCAAGTGAGTCTAGTGCAGCTTCCATCTTGCAAACACCCAGGCTCCCAGGACCTCCCCACACCCTTCCCCTTCTCCCTAGACAAAGAGGCACCCTCCACACCACTTCCTCTCTCCTCCACCTGCATGTTGTATGTATCTCAGTCACAACTGCGACTTGGTATTTATGTCTTATTTTTCATTGTAGCACAGAAGGGTTTGGCCTCTGTGATAAAAATTCAAGATCCCAGTCATTTGAGGAAGGAAGGGGGAAAAAGGGGAAACAAGGTAGCTTCCCCTGCCTCCCTTATGCAATAAACCATCGTGGTCCCAAACGGTCCAATTACAAGAGCTTCCCTGCAGTTGTTTTAGAGAAGCTTGGGGTCCACTTTGACTGAATTGTTGGATTTATTAAAAGGCAGTATTTCTCCAAGTGTAGATGGTGGATGTTTTGAGAGACGTCAAACTATGTTCTACGGAAAGGTTTGGCAAAGATGGAATGAAGAGAAATGAAGTAGATTTCTTCACCACAGGACTTGTCAGAGCCCTTGACCTGGAACGGCAGGGTGGGTGTCTGTCTGTCACCATAGCAACGATATTGGTCCTACCCCTGGGTACCCTGCTTTCCTTCTGCATGTATAGTATAAGCACCAGGAAGGCAAAGACTGTGCTTTCTTAAATATTCTGTGTCTTGGACAGTGTCTCAAACATAGTAAGATCTCAGTAAAGATTTATTAAATAAATAAATAAAGGATTCACCAATAGATGGTCATTTCCCAAACTCATGGAACACATCTTGAGAGAATTGTTCTAAAGAACAGACACTTTAGGAAGTTCTCAGGAACACTGCTTTAGGGAAAAAACAACAAAGCTATGATGTTGTCCAGTTTTTTTCACTGCTGTGGAAGCCAGAATTCATTCTTGTATCTTGTGCTTTTTTTCTCTTAGAGAATTGTTCTGCCAAAAACTTACTTCAACTAAAAATATCATCACCATCATCAGTCAAAATAGCTGTCTTGCTGTTACACTCCCTCCCTCTCCTTCTCTCTCTCTCTCTCTCTGTTTCTCATGCAAACATGCAATGATGCATAGCCATCATCATTAAAAATTATTTTAGAATTGGAAAATGCAAAGAAAAAAAACATTGGTAATCCCACCACAGCTAAGATTTTGGCATCTTTCTTTCTTCTGGCCTTCTTTTTTTTCTTTTTTTTTTTTAATTGAACTATAGTTGATTTAAATTGTTGTGTTAGTTTCTGGTGTACAGCAAAGTGATTCAGTGATTTGCATATATATATATATATACACATATGTATGTGTGTGTATATGTATATATATATTCTTTTTCATATTCTTTTCCATTATGGTTAATTACAAGATATTGAATATAGTTCCTTGTGCTATACAGTAGGACCATGTTGTTTATCTGTTTTATATATAGTAGTTTATATCTGCTAATCCCAAACTCCTAATTTATTGCTCTCCCATCCCTTTTCCCCTTTAGTAACCATAGGTTTGTTTTCTATGTCTTTGAGTCTGTTTCTATAGTGTAAATAAGTTCATTTGTGTTGTAATTTAGATTCCACATATAAGTGATAACATATGGTATTTGTCTTTCTCTTTCTGATGTACTTCAGCTATTATGATAATCTCTAGGTTCATCCATGTTGCTGCAAATGGCATTATTTCATTATTTGTTATGGCTGAGTAGTATTCCATTGTGTATATGTCCCACTTCTTTATCCCTTCATCTGTTGATGAACATTTAAGTTGCTTCCATGTCTCGGCTATTGTAAATAGTGCTGCTATGAACATTTGGGTATATATGTCTTTTTGAATTAAGTTTTCTCCAGATATATGCCCAGGAGTGGGATGGATGGATCATAGGGCAACTCTATTTTTAGTTTTTTAAGGAACCTCCATACTGTTCTCCATAGTAGCTGCACCAATTTACATCCCCACCAACAGAGTAGGAGGGTTTCCTTTTCTCCACACCTTCTCCAGCATTTATTATTTGTAGACTTTTTAATTCCAACCAGTATGTTGTAGTACCTCACTGTAGTTTTGATCTGCATTTGTCTAATAAGTAGAGCATCTTTTCACGTGACTATTTGGCCTTCTTTCTTTACTTCTTCTTTTTCCAAATCAAATTTTTCCATACACACACAGAAAAAGCCATGGAGGGGACCCCCCCCCCCAGTTACCTTCCTTCCCTCTAAGAAGTCCAGTGTGCCTACAAAGCCCATAGCCCCCTATTTGGGCCAACCCAAAGTGATTCCTTACACACAAGTATCACAAGGCTGCCACAGGTCACCAAGGGTCATCACCTGACCAGAGGCACATGGGGGGCACTGAGATGAGCTGACACAAGCCTCCTTCCTGTGTGGGCTGGGGACAAGGCTACATGATGCCCCCGACCCCTACAAAGTCTAATGGGAGGCCCGGGGAGACAGTCCACAGAGCCAGAGCATGACACAGAGACCCGCAGACACAAAGCAGAGAGCATGGGTCTGAGAGGGGGTCAGTGAGGCGACAGCAGGAGCACAGAAGCAGAGGAGGAGGGAAGCACCATCACAGGGTGGCCACCTCCATGGAGGAGGAGCCGCAGGAACCTCCATGCACACCCAGGATGCCGTGTGGCTGGTGCCACTGGTCCAGCTGCACCCAGAGCTCCCGTACTGAATGACTTCCACACTGGTTGCTAAGGGTCTCACGCCAGCTGCCCAGCCACACCAGCCCTTCCCCTGGGACACCCCTCAGCCCCATTTGGTCTTCAGGACCCTACACCCGGCATATGGCCCAGCAGCCACTCTGACTGGTGGGAGTGCATGGGCTGATGGGAGACAGGGGTTTCAGGTGGGTACCGTTTCTCTGTGGTGCCAGTTTCCAGGGGGACTGTTTCTCTGTGGTGCAGGTGGAGCTGGGCTTCCTGTTGTCTCCATGCATCCCTCCTCCCCTCCCTGTATCCTTATAAGGAACCCAGTCACTGAGGTCACCCGGACATCCCTCTCCTCCTCACAGCAGGATACCAACTCCCTGGCACAATTACACGTGTGGGATACACAACTGTGTCTGGTGCACTTCAAGCAACTCAAAACAAAAACTAAACTAAAATAAAGCAAAGCTAAAAAATAACACCATTACTAAGAAAGAGAAGAAGCATTACCCTACCTGTGAGACTTTGTACAACTGAAAAGATAATTCTGTTCTGCAAAAGTAGCTAAATATTCGACAATCTCTTCTATAAAATGAAGCCCTTTTCATCTCTAGGAAGGTGTCACTTGGGGTTCCTAAATCACAGGCGTAGGAGGATGCTGAGGGGTAAATAAGAGATAACCCTGCCGACTAAACAAACTCTCTTGATTTTCCTTCTTTGAGATTTGACGACTAATTGTACTGCCTAAAGAAACCAAATGGACAATATCAGTATATCTCTCTTAATTCTATGAAACCCAAAGTGTTGATTGTTGTTTGGTTTGTTTTTTATCAATAGAATCAATATTTAATTAGCATATGTTCAATATGTACCTCCCTTGCCTCAGGCTGTTAGGACAGAAAATCTTTAGCAGAGTAACTAGCAAATAAAGCTAGGCTTACAACCTCATACCTATGCTTTCTCATGTATGCCACCGAAATATGTCACAGATTGCACCAGGAAACTTGTACCATTAATTGACCTACACTCTTAAATAAGATGTTGTGTCTAAAATGTCTAGCCTGGTGCCTGCATGTAGCAGATGTTCAGTAAATGTTAGTTCCTGTCTATTTTATCCTGTTTTATTTCATTTTATCTTAATTTTTTTAGAAATGTATTTTTTCGTATAACTTAAAAAATTTTTTTATTGAAGTATGGTTGATTTACAATGTTGTGTTAGTTTCTGCTGTACAGCAAAGTGATTCAGGCATACATAATATATATCCTTTTTCATTCTTTTCCACTACGATTTTTCACAGAATATTGAACATAGTTCCCTGTGCTCTACAGTAGGACTTTGTTGTTTATCCATTCTATACATAATAGTTTGCATCTGCTCATCCCAACCTCCCAATCCATCCCTCCCTCCTCCTCCCCCTTGTCAGCCACAAGGCTGTTCTCTGTGTCTGTGAGTCTGTAGAAACACACATTTTTAAAGCTCTTTACAAATATTAACTTGCTTAAGACTCATAACACCCCAGTGGGGCAGTTACTCTTACTAGCCCATCTTACAGCTGAGGAATCAGAAGCACAAAGCGATGAATCATTTTTAGACCGTGGTGCTGGCTTCCTCCACTCCCTTTCCCAGTTGTGGCTAGAAATCCATGATCCTTTGTCTACCTGGGCTTCCTTACAGGGTTTTCGACTCTCCTTCCGTTTATGATCAAAGGAACAGGCATTTACCATGGTGCCCGGACTTCCTCCCTTCCCTCTCATCCTTCCTCCATTCCCTCTCATCCTTCCATCTCCAGGACGATCCTTGAAGGGGCCCCAGTGGTCCATGCATTGCCCTTCCCCTCAGCCCTTGGCCTCCCGGGCCTCTCCCCATCCACCACCAGCTCCTAAGAACCAGCTCTGCCTTGGCTGCCATAAAAAAAACCACCACAGACAGGCTGGCTTAAACAACAGGCATTTATTCGCTTGCAGTTCTAGAGGCTAGACGTCTGAGATCAAGGCGCCAGCAGATTGTTCACATGGCCTTTCCTCTGCAGGTGCGGAGCGAGAGCTCCCTCATGTCTTTTCTTCTTCCTATAAGGACACCAGTCCTATATGTCCTAATTTCACCTTTGGTGCCTCTTTAAAGGCCCTGTCTCCCAATACGGTCACATCAGAGGTCAGGACTTCAATATAGGAATCAGGAAAGGGGAATATAATTTAGTCCATAACAGGCACCATGGTCCAGTGGAACCATGGTGTGAGTCTTTAGTGACATGTGGACTTGTCTTGGGACAGGTCGAAGGGTCTTCCTCAGTCCCTGACTGGGTCAGGCCCCTCACATTCCACACCTTCCAAAGACCCCAATGACTGGGGCAAGTGGGCATTCAGACACTTTTCTGCCCACTCTTGAGAAAGTGAATAAGCATGCTTTTTTGTCCCCCTCTAAACATTTGAATCCCAGGGTTTGTAATGTGCAAGCAAGCCTTTCACAGCAAAGCATTATAATCTTATAATGAAATTAGGTGCTTGTGGGAAATAGCACAATTAAAACCAGCAAATAATTTTAAAAGATTAAACCCATTAGGGTAGGACATTTCTTCTTTAGTGGAGAGGAAATAAAATTAGGTAAACTAACTTATTAAAAACACCTACACAGATATCTGAATGTCTCCCAAAGGCACTGAAACACCTTGCCCTCCACGAAACAGAGATTCCACTTCCTTTTTTTTGCTAAATCAAATTAGAAAGCCAAACCCAATGGTTCCCCTGGAGAAATATTTACACCTCAAAGTAGATTGAAAGAAATTTAATCTGAAGCTGCCTGGAAATTATTACAGAACTAAGTTATTTCCATCATTTCAGGGTGGTAAGCTCCGGATTTTGTGCTAAGTAGATCTCTTCTAGGACCTAAATTTATATAAACCTTAAAGGATAAACCGGAAGGCAGAAATCTACTTTTCAGGATACAGACAGTTCTTGTGACCATGATAACAACATAAGGACATGTACAGATGCGACCTAACTGATTGTACAATAAATAATTTGGGTATTACATTGACCTAATGTACATGCACGTTAACTGTATATATGGGAAATGCTATCAACCAGATATCCTCAGGGTTTTGATGATTGAAGAAATATAACATAGGGATTAAAAGCTTGGCTTTTTGGGTCAGACAGATTTGAGTCCTATGTGGCCATGGAAATGTTACATATCTCTCCAAAGCTCAGTCTCTTCATCTGTAAAATGGGGGTTCTGGAAACTTCTTTCAGTACTGTTATGAGGATTCGATAAGACAATGCCTATAGCTTTCTTAGCATTTTTGCCCCTGAACTCAGGAAATACCCAAAGTGAGCTATTTTTAAAGAATAAAAATAACAGTTCACGCGTTTACAGCTTGTAGTGTGATCCAGGCTCTGCTGTAATTGCTTTATGGATATTACCTTATTTAACCCTCACAAATACCTTGTGAGTAGGTGTCGTGAATTCCATCCCTATGTTACAAAAGAGGAGTCACAGACTCCAAGTAGCTGAGTCTGGGCTCAAACCCCTCAATCCAGTAGCATGTTATAGGAACTCAGGTCATCTTCAGCAGAAGGACAAGTTGGTCTCCGGGGCAAGGAAACAGCTCTAGGAACCCCAGCTAATCACCACATTTCAAAAAGCAGTGTCATCAGTGTTAGCTAGTTAAAGCATGGGGTCCTCGTTTTGTTACTATACATACAAACTCCACTCACCATGGTCTAGTTAAATCACACTGGTTTCCCAACAAGATGGTTCAAATTTTGGTTACCAGGGTGCATTGACTGAGTGACTGCATGAAGTACAAACCCTGATGCTGGCCCTGCACTCCACAAATGGCTGCTTAAATAATAATCACGTCACTTCTTTCTGTCTGTGGGTGACTGGTCACTGCATGTCTGTGATTCAGTTCACACACAGGCAGCAAAATGTGTAGCTGTGTTGCTTCCTTGTACCCCACTGATAAACCCACATGACATTTTACAAAAATGGACAATTGAAAAAGGGAATTGGCCGAAAAAAAAAAAAAAGTACATCAAAGGAAAAAAAATGGATAATGTCGAAGTGAAATATGAAATATGTACACGGAGTTATAGAAGAAATAGCTGATCATGGAATGTCAACACTGCTGCTGTTCCAGAAACTTCTAGATATGCAGCTAGAGGAACCGAGTGAAAGCCGCTTAATGACATGAATGAGCTAAGGGATTGTGATATAAAGGCTAAGGATGTCCCAGAGGAAGTAAAAATCTTGTCATTAAAGGAACTCGCATAGATATTTCACTACATTGAAAGCACAAAAGCTAAAATGTGGGAAGCTGATCCAAACTTAGAATGGAGTATGCCAATTTGCCAAGGCAAAGGAATGATGCTCTCCCAGTATCACAAACTCTATGATGAGAAGGCAAACACTGTTCAAACTACCCGTGATGTGTTCTCTACAAAGAAATAAGACACGTTGATTCTCAATGCTTCTAATGTTTAAATTACAATATATAAAGTAAATGTTAGTTTTATGTTTTTAAAAATTGCCCTACCTATTTATAACTGATACTTACAACATTTACTTTCTGACAAAACCTTTTTAAGGTCACAGGACAACTGAAATTTTTCCCATTGACTATTAAGATCACTTTGTACAGTGTGTGATCGTTTGTTCTGGTCCTGAACGGATGTGCGAATGCTGCGTATGCTAAAGGTCTATACACGTGAAGTGGTTCATTTCTTCCCAAATGGATCATAGTGCTATGTGAAAGCTGACGCCTCCTGCACTCTTGGGATCCCTGTTGTTTCCACTTGTCAGTGTGCCTCGGGCTGGGTCCCACCTTCAGAAGGGGTCGTTCCTGTAGCAGAAGAAGCTCTCCTTCCTTACACCTCCTCTCGTGTGGCTTGCCCTACCCCCCTAACCCGCACCCCACCCCCGTCTCCTCTTGTTTCCTCCACTTCCTCCTGATGCCACCCCCTCCCCAATCCATGGGCTCTCCCAGGTTGTCCCCAGCACCCTTCCATCCCATGACAGCAAGAACCAACATTTGTTAATACCTATTTCAAATTCTCCAACACAAGCTCTGCTTTGGTTGGAGGTTGTTTTGTGTAATAAAAAGTAGAATTGGTCAGCCATGTCAGAAAGAAACAAGATGATAGAAGAGGGAAAACACATACACATTAAGAATAAGAGGAAAACATGCATTAAAAATCTATTTTAAAAGAACTAGTGTTTGTTGAGTGCATGCTTACTTGTAACTCATTTCATCCTCACCCTCACAAGCCCCTACGAGCCTGGTGATACCAGCATCGCTTCCACTTTGCCGAAGAAACTGAGGCACCCAGAGAGAGGGTAACTTGCTCAGGTCACCAGAGAGCTAGGGGTCTGGCTTCAGAACCTGTGGCCTTGACCTCTAGGCCTGGCTCCCCTGAGTGGTCTTCACTCAGATCCAACTTAACAACTGGGTCTTCAAGCTTCTTGCAAGACTACAAAAAGCATTTTAAATTTGGTGAAAGAAAAATATATACAGTCTCCAGAATATGAAAACTGCAGCAACAAAACTAATCCGCTCCAGTGTGTACATAATGCAGCATATATCAACTTAAAAAATAACTAAATTTGGTGTTCAAAAAATTCCATCGTTTTTCAAAATAATGTGTAGGTTTGATTTTATGATTTGAAAGCATCCCTAAGTATACAGAGTAACTGCCTAGACCTCTTAGCCAAGCATAACACAACTCATTTTTTAAACAAATGGTATAACAAGTCTTTCAAATTATTTTATAGCCAAATACATATGTATGTGAGATGAGATGTGGCTGCCTTTTAAAATGTGTGACTTGATGTAGGCAGGGGTCTCCTCCTTAAAGAAAAAGGAGAGCTCACGGCCTCAACATGGTCTTGTCTTGCCCTGGACCCTGGTTTCAAACACCACTCACTTGTAGATGGTCCCCCCCAGGCTCTAGATCTGCATTTCTTTGCCTGGGATCCCCACCCTGCCCCCAGCTGTACTTCTGCACAGGGCAGTCAACCTTTGGTCCAAGGCCAAAAGGTTTCAGGGCCAAGACACTGGAGCCAGGCTGTGTGGGTTCGAATCCCCATTCTCCTGCCAACACAGAAGGCAACCTCAGGTGGGTTACTTAACCTTTCTGCTCTCAGATGGAGATGACAAATAGCCTACTTCGAGGGGTTGTTTGTGAGGATTGAGTTAATACATAGCACATGGAGAGCACGCAGTACATTCATTCATCCAAAAAAATATATATATGCAGCCACAACCATGAGTCAGGCACTGTTCTAAGGACTGGAACAGCAGACAAAACAGAAAACTGTCTGCCTTTAGGGAGCTTACATCTGGTGAGGGAGACAGACGATAAACAGGAGACATGGAAGACAGAGCATGTTGAGGGGTAATCAATGCTAGGGAAAGAAGTTAGGTGGGGAAGGCATCGGGAGAGTTGGGGGCTCCCAGTGTAAGAGAGGTCATGCAAGGTGGTCTCTGAGTGAGGACCTGAAGCAGATAAGCTATGAGGAGTCTGGGAGAAGGGTGTTCCAGCAGAGGGAACAGCCTGTGCTAAGGCCCTGAGGCAGGAGTCTGCTGCCCATGTGTCTGAGGAGCAGCAAAGAAGCCAGCGTAGCTGGAGTAAAATGAGGGAGGTTGTATTAGTCTTCTAGGGTGGTCACAACAATTACCATGGCCTGGGGGGGCTCACACACAGTTCTGGAGGCTGGAAGTCCCAGATCAAGGTGTTGGCAGGGTTGGTTTCTTTTGAGACGTCTGTCCTTGGTTTGTAGATGGCGTCTTCTTCCTGTGTCTTCACAAGGTCTTTCCTGTGTGTGTGTCCCATCTATTCTTTTTAAAAGGACTGGGTTGGGGCCACCGTAATGACCTCATTTACTTCTTTAAAGACACTGTCTCCAAATACAGTCACATTTGGAAGTCTTAGAGGGGAGGGCTTCAACACGTGGATGGGGGGAGGGGGCAGGGGAGGCCCACAATTCAGCCCATCACCCAGGGGAATGTATTAGATATAGTCTGAGAACACAGAGCCCGAGGATCAGCAACTCCTGTAGGTGAGTCACACGCGGAGGCGTTGAAAACACGGACGCTTGCTTACAGAGCATTGGATGGACCTCAAGGAAGACTCTCAGAACCACACAGGGCTGACGACCAACCCCACCCCCCAGGGGAGCCACGAGCCACGACGCCACCACCGGAGTGATGAGTGCAAGAACATGTAACGACAGGTGCCACCCAGGGTGTGGTGAGGTTTCTACCTGTTGATTTAACAAGCACAGAAACTCAGCGCACGACGCGCCGGCGACCCCTGGATGGAACCGAGCTAAGAGCTTGCTTTGCTCTGTTGCACTTTTTCAAGTACCTACCTGTTAACCTTTCTCTTTGTGTCGTTCATCTCTTCCTAGACCTCTTTTCCTTTCATCAGATTCTGGAAAACCTGCCGGGTACCTCTCATCTACTGCTGCTGCTTCTTCTCCAAATCTTTCAAATCACCCCTTCCATCGCCTCATTTTTTTTTCCTGTTCCTCTCACGCTTGCAACTCCCTCCTCCAAAATCCATCCAGTCCATAGCCTCGTTTCCAAACTCAGTTCTACTCGGCCACATCGTTTCGCGGCTTCTCCCCTCTCCCCTCTGCAAAGAGCCATTTTCTTATTCTCCCAGGAGCCAAGACTGTGGCTTCCGTGGATGGCTTCACTAGACCAAAGAAAATCATTCCATTGGAAAATGAGAGCAGATGCCTCCTGACCAGGAACGATGCTGATGCATCCCACAGGAGGCTGGCACCGAGCATCCGTAAGGCCCTTAGGGGGACCGGACACTAATGCACACCCACGGTGACTCAAGCCAGGTGGGGGGATTTTCACCTGCAGCAACAGCAGCAGATCAAACACATCACTTAGCTCCCTTCTCCCTCCCGCATCAGGACCGTATCGCTCCCCCGCCACCTGGAGGAGAGTACCTCGTACCGCAGCATCCCTCCCTGCGCCGGGGCTCAGGGTAGGGGTCAGTCTCCAAGAATCCGGCGAGAAAGGCAGTGGGTTGGTGGGAGCCGACCTTGCCCTTGGCCTCCGCAGGTCCCCTCTGCTCCTGCTTCCCCTGCTTTCTGCTGAGCCCTTGTCCTGAACAGTAGCAGGACGGCATCTCTCCATCCGGTTGAGCCATCTTTGAAAATGACTCGGGGGTGAAAACCACCAGATTCGACACTGATGACCTAGCGAGAATGAAGTTGGCACGTTCTTTGCATCCCCAGGCTCCTTTTCTGTCGGGAGGGAAACGGTGCCCCGCTGGGGGCCGCTTCAGACCCCACCAAGCAAAAGGAGCAGTATTTAGGGAAGGCGGGGAGGATAGGAACTTGTGTTTTCCAGCATTTTCTGTGGCTTGGCCCTTTGGTGGGTCACAGGGATGAGGTGGAGAGAGGGCCCCCAGCCAGTACCTGGGGCACATCACGTAAGTGATCCGGGGGCTCTGGACTCTGATGGCCTCTGCAGGACCCCCTCCCAAGAGTCAAAAGGCCCCTTTCCCCCTGAGATCCTGGGCTTCCGCCTGTGATACACAGATAAACGCTCCCTCCACCAACCAAAGGGTCAGCAGGCAGAAACACCTTCCACAGAGTGGCTCTCCTTACCCCCAGGACCATTTCCTCTGTGTCTCTGCTGTCACCCCAATAAGACTGAAAGGATAGATCGGATCGGGCCAGACTCCTCAGGACAGGACACTGCTGATCTGACAAGATCAGGCCTGGACAAACCTCCCCCTCCCCCAAGAGGGGGCCCTTTCTCAGAGACCCTAGTGACAACTTGGCCTCCTGGGGAAAATGGGAAACCACACCAATATTCACCACACAATAGGGCACAGGGGACTCCGTGCTTCCTACAGCAACTCTGTTGCTTATATTTCTGGGAAAAAAAAATAATATACTTTGTCTTTGAAAAAGCTGATGGGCAGTGAAATTTGCAGGGCTGCTCTAACGCATGGGGAGCATGGAGAGCAAGTGGCCCTTCTAAGTGAGAGGAGAAGGGCCAGGGGACCGCCTTGCGGACCGGCCAGATAAGCTGACAGCCACGTGGGCAACTCACACTGTGTCTCAGGAAATGGAGAAGACGACTGATCTCTGCCTTTGCCACAGTGGACTATTTCTGAAAACTTTGGGGGGAAAATCAAGTTGATTTTACCTAAAAAGGTAATATCTTGGAGCAACATGGATAGACCTAGAGATAGTCATGCTGAGTGAAGTAAGTCAGACAGAGAAAGACAAATATCATATGATATGGCTGATATGTGGAATCTTAAAAAAAAAATGGTACTGGGCTTCCCTGGTGGTGCAGTGGTTGAGAATCTGCCTGCCAATGCAGGGGACATGGGTTCGAGCCCTGGTCTGGGAAGATCCCACATGCCGCGGAGCAACTAGCCCCGTGAGCCACAATTACTGAGCCTGCGCGTCTGGAGCCTGTGCTCCGCAACAAGAGAGGCCACGATAATGAGAGGCCCGCGCACCGCGATGAGGATTGGCCCCCACTTGCTGCAACTAGAGAAAGCCCTCGCACAGAAGCGAAGACCCAACACGGCCATAAATAAATAAATAAAATTAAAAAAAAAAGCAAAAGAAATCTGAATGAAGTATGGTCTTAAAAAAAAAGAATAAATAGCCTTAAAAAATGGTACAAATGAACTTATTTACAAAACTGAAAGAGACTCACAGATGTAGAAAACAAACTCATGGTTACCGGGGGGAAGGGAGGAAGGGATAAACTGGGAGATTGGAATTGACATGTACACAGTACTATATATAAAATAGATAACGAATAAGGACCTACTGTATAGCATAGGGAACTCTACTCACTGCTCTGCCATGACCTATATGGGAAAAGAATCTACATATGAGTCATACAACATTGTAAATCAACTATACTCCAATTAAAAAAAATTTTTTAATGTAATATTATCTCATCCCTTTGACTCTCTCTCAAGTCTTTTTAATGCTGCACTTGCCTTATCATTTCCTTGTCTTAACTAGGATTGGTTAAAGTCTGGGCTAAATTGGTTTAAACAAGCTCTATAATATTTTAAAAAAGAAGAAGAAAGCAAAGTACACAGAGTTTCCAAGTCTCAAGAACATCCTGTTCCCAGTTTACAGCTGAATGTGCTTTAAGTTCAAAGACAAGTTATAGCTTCTACAAAGAATGTGGAAATAATCTGAAGTATGAGACATCCATTATTTATTACATAATTGGAGAAAATTCTGGCTAGGAGAAATCTGTAGCTGAAAGCCAAGATGATCCATCCTTAATTGTTCTTAAACAAAATTAAAATGTATCTGTTGCTTTAATAATATCTTGGTGGAAGGCAGCTCTTCTTTTATCCTGCCATGTGAAACTTGCCAAGTTGGGTGTCACATAGGTAATCATAATGATGGCCAAGTGAGAGTTCCTTGGGCAAGAAAGTCAAATATTTCAAGTGCTGATGTTTTGTAAAGTAGGGTTTTTTTAAAGCACACTCAGAGTCTTAAATTTAGAACTATGACGTTTTGTCTCCAAAATCAGTCATCGTTAATAGCATCCAAGATAATTCTCTTCGAGAACTGTCTATGATTTTAAAGTATTGTGATATTATTCCATAAACTGCCCCCTATTTGCCCCCAATCTTTTCAAGCTATAAAAATAGTTCCAGTTCCATCAAGGGAAAGAAATGCTTTTAATGACTTTTTTATCACTTTCCTTTAACAAAACTGTTTCCCTAGTGGCCCTTCCCTCCTGCCGGCCTGGACTTGTGGAGGTCCGACATCCCGTGAATGGATGTTGACTTTATAAAATGATCATCCTGCATCTCTTGCCTCTGAGGCAAGCTTTGTGGAGGGCTGGGGCATTCTCAGCTTTGTGGCAGGGGGCGTCCCCACAATCCTCACCTCCACCACAATCACGCTCTCCCCTAAAGCTGCTTTATTTTCTTCACAACACTTAATACCCTCTCAACTATATTACTACTCAACTAATGTATTGACTTTCTCTTCTGACAGGAAACGAAGCTCCAAGGGTACAGGAACTCTTTCTGTCTTATTCATTTCTGTATCCCCAGCTTCTAGAAAAGCACCTGACACATAGTAGGTGCTCAATAAATGTTTGTAGGGCTGCTTAATTAACGAAGAACTGTAATGAAAAAAGGTACTGTGAATTCATTAATGGCATTGAAAGATTGTGTCTTTTATTACATGCAAAAAATACATACATGTAAAAATGGTGGTATATGTGTATGAGTGTATAAGTTATTATTTAATCGCTGTTATGGATTTCTGAACCGCTAGAAGTCACTCCAAGACAATCCATTGAGAATCATTGATGCAAGGGGGCAAGTGATAAATTGAAATGCTGAAGACTTGATCCTATTACAGGTTACGTAACCCTGAGCAAACCCATGTGATCTCCCCAGGTCTTGGTTTCCTTGTGTGGCAGATGGGAGTGATAATAGCAGATCTACCTACCCAATAGCATTGAAAAGAAAGTGAAACTGATCTATGCAGACATATTCTGTAGGCTACAAAGCACCATATACATATAGCTAATTCTTATGAAAGTTTATTATAATGAACCATTTGGTCCATGATACCTGTGAGGCAGAGGATTGCCCTGCCTGCACCTTTTGTCAACTTGGTCACCGTGGTCTATCATCACCAACATTGCAATAGGAGCACTTTCTCTCTTGGAATCTGTTGATCTCCCACATGCAAGAGAACCCCATGTAGATTTGCTTTGAATGTAGACACCCCATTTCCCACAGTGGTTGTATACTGGGCTCCTGCTATGTGGATTCAATGACTCATGGAATGTACGTCTTTTGTCTTATAGCCTTGGCAACTGCTCAAAATGTTGTCTCTCGCAGTCCCCCTCAGCTGTTGTAGTATCGTCTCAGTAGCAATGCTGTTTCTTTAGGCCAAGTGACATGTTAAAGCATGTTGGAAACATTTTACCTCTGACCTTCCTTTTCTGTCTAGTGCCCCCAAAAGTGCTGTGAAAACATAAGAATCATAATGATTGGTTGTTCTCCCCCGTTCTGACCAATGTGCTCTTTATTACCATGGTTTTGTAATGACTAACACACACAGTGGAACACAGCGTCATCAAGGCACCCTGGTATAGATTATGATTTTCCTCACTAGGGATACCTAAACATTGCCAATACCAGACCCAAATAACACTGCAGTTTTTAAAATGTAGAGAGACTGTGCTATGACTTTTCATGTTACATATACTACACAACAGAAAAGTGTGAAAATAAGAAATGAACAGCTCAATGAATATAACACAAACACATACACACACACACCTGTGTAACAATGGGGCAGGTCAAGAAAAGGAACATTCGGAGCACCCGGTAACCCCTAGTGTCCCCTCCTGGTACTACACCCTCCCCACCTCCAAAGACAACGGTTATCCTTTCCTGACTCTTGCTAAGCATTGTCTTGCTCTTCTATAGTTTTACCACCTAAGCATGGCTCCCTCACCACCAAGGTTACTTTCTGCCTGTTTTTAAAACTCTATGTCTATGGAATTCTACCACGGATTTTCTTGAGTATCTGTCTGACTTCTTTTGCTCATCATTATGTTTGTGAGAGCCGTTTGTGTTCATGTGACTGTAGCTCAATTATTTTCACTGCTGTAGAGCAGTTTATCATGAAAACATTTTCGTGAATCCATTCCACTGTTGATAGACAGTTAGGTTGCTTCCAGTCTAAGGCTACTAAAAATAATACTGCTGTGAAGACTCTTGTCAAGCCTCTTGGTGAACACAGACAGGCTTTTCTCCTGTGTATCTACCTAGGAGTGGAACCACTAAGAAAGAAGGTATGCATATATTCACTTTAGTAACTCACACCAAGCTGCTTCCATCAGTTATTAGCACTGCAGTGTATGGGAGAGAGTTTACATTGCTCTCCATCTTTTTCTTGATGTAGACACTCCCCTTAATTTTACCTACTCTGGTGAGCATGTTGTAGAATCTCAATATGTTTTTAATTTGTATTTTCTATTAATAATGAAGTTGAGCATCTTTTCCCATGTTTATTGGCCATTTGAATATCCTTCCTGGTCAAGCATCTTCAAGTCTTGTCCATTTTTCTATTGGGTAACTTGAGTTTTGTATAGACACTTCATATCAAGGAGTCTTGCTAAACTTACTTATTGATATGACTAAGTAACCTGAATCCTAATTCATTTTTTGATTCTCTATATACATAGTTATATCATTTAGGAATACTGATGATTTTATTTACTCCCTTGCAAACTTTATATCTTGTGTTTATTTTTCTTGCCTTACCACACTCGTTTGTGTTTCTTTTTCTTGTCTTACTGCACTGGCTAAGATCTCCAATGCAGTGGAGAATAGAAACAACAATAAAGATGTCCTTGCCTTGTTGCCGATTTCAAAGGTAAAGCTTTCAACACTGTACCATAATGGATGAGATTTCTTTATAGGTTTCCTATCTATCAATTGACAAATCAAGGAAGTTCCTATCATTTCTGATATGCTAAGACTTTTTCTCATGCCTGAATGTTGAATTTTATAGAATGCTTTTCCTGCATCTACTGAGAAGACCTTATTATTTTCTCCTTTATTCTGTTATGTGGTGAATTTACAATGATCTTTTTCCAAAGGTTTTCCAGCTTACATTCTTGAATTAAACCCAACTTGGTCATTGTGTGCTATCTTATTTCTATATTGCTAGATTTGATTTGTTAAGATTTGGTTTTGGATTTTTGCATCTATATTGCATTCATGAGATTGGCCTGTAATTTTTCTTTCCTGTGATGTCTTCTTCAGGTTTTTGTATCAGAAATATCCTCTTGTGAACAGTTGAGAAGTGGTTCTCTTTTTCTTCTCTGTGGAACACTTTGTGTAATTTTAGTGATATTCCTTCCTTAAATATTTGTTAGATTTGCCAGTGAAGCCCTCTGACCCCAATAATTTGTGTGTGAGTGGTGGAGAGAGGGGTAGGTAGCCAGTGTTAAATTCTAGATTCAATTATTTTAATAGTTGTAGAACTATTCTAACTTTTCTTCTTTTTTTAAATTTATTTATTTTTGGCTGCATTGGGTCTTCTTTGCTGCACGCAGGCTTTCTCTAGTTGTGGCGAGCGGGGACTACTCTTCCTTGTGGTGTGTGGGCATCTCATTGCAGTGGCTTCTCTTGTTGCAGAGCACGGGCTCTAGGCTGGTGGTCTTCAGTAGTTGTGGCACGTGGGCTCATTAGTTGTGGCTCACAGGCTTAGTTGCTCCATGGCACGTGGGCTCTTCCTGGACCAAGGCTCATACCCGTGTCCCCTGCATTGGCAGGTGGATTCTTAACCACTGTGCCACCAGGGAAGTCCTAACTTTTCTTCTTTTAACTGTTACTTTGGTAGGTTGTATTTTTCTAGGAATTTGTCAGTTATTATCTTAATTTTTAAATGTTTTGCAACAAAGTTAACCACTGTATCCACTTACCATAGAAACTGTAATGTTATCTCCTTTCTAATTCTTAAAATTTATTATATATGTCTTCTGTCTTTTCTTTCTCCTTATTCTGTCTTGCCAGAGATTTATCAATTTCATGAATCTTCTAAAGAACTTTGGCTTTGGCTTTGTTAATTTGTTCTATTAAGTGCTTGTTATATAGACATAAGTCTCACTCATTCCTGCTCTTATCTTTAATATTTCCTCTCCCCTCTTGACAAACCCTGGGTTGCATAGTTTCATCCCTGGTGGCTCAGCCTCTTTACCTTTCTGATGCCCTTGCAGGAATCAGAAAAAAAAAAAAAGCAGCTTAAGATCCAGGCTACCATCTTGGAATTTCATCCTCCCCTGCATTTTGGCCGTGTAATTCTTTACTATTTTGTTGGCTTTTTGATGCTCTCAAGAATTTTTTTTTTATTTCCAAATATATTGGTCCTTTTATTTACTAGGAAATTCCAAGAAATCAATATTAGGGAATCTTTTTTTTTATTGGAGTATAGTCAATTTACAATGTTGTGTGAGCAAAGTGAGTCAGTTATACATATACATATATCAACTGTTTTTTAGATTCCTTTTCCATATAGGTCATTACAGAGTATTGAGCAGAGTTCCCTGTGCTTTACAGTAGGTCAATATTAGTTATCTATTTTATATACAGTAGTTTGTATATGTCAATCCCAATCTCCCAATTTATCCCTCCCCCTTCCCCCCTGGGTAACCATAGATTGTTTTCTACATCAGTGACTCTATTTCTGTTTTGTAGATAAGTTCATTTGTACCATTACTTTAGATTCCACATATAAGTGATATCATACGATATTTGTCCTTCTCTGTCTGACTTACTTCACTCAGTATGATAATCTCTAGGTCTATCCATGTTGCTGCAAACAGCATTATTTCATTCTTTTTTATGGCTGAGTAATATCCCATTGTATATATGTACCACATCTTCTTTATCCATTTCTCTGTCAATGGAAGAAAAAATTTTAAAACAAGTTTCACCGAATTTCTGGCTTCCCTGAATTACCTAGCCAACTATTACAATATAAAATTCCTCTCTTAAACTTAAGCCTGGTATGTGCACAGGAATGCTTGTTTCAGTGGCAAAATAATGTGTCGATGATAAAATCCATGTTCTGAAGTAAGAATTATGTCCATTTTCCTGTTCATCAACTTGAGGATAAGCATATACAGTAACTATAAAATTGTACTGTTGGATAGAGGTAGACCCTTCCAGGCTCTGTTTTCTAAGGAACTCACAGGAACTCCTCATTAGTGAGATTAGGAAAATGCTGTAGTATTGGCCCAACTGAGATTCTGCTTTTTTCAGGTTATAGAGATCTTTTTTCTATCTTCTTTGGCTTTACTTTGTTTCCTCCACATTCCATGCTCGTCTGCATGGCATTGCTCACATTCCTATTTCAGGACCTTGACTATTTACAGATTTTTGTAGATTATGCTGATGCAATTGCTCACAGTTCACTCCAAAGACTAAGTTTTCATCGATTCATTTTCATGGAAGTTTGTTCTTTTCAATAACAAGTAAGAGAAAGGCCTTGTCCTTGGATGGAGGAATCCTGAGCCTGGTCTTTCTCACACTTCAGTAATAGGAGGGAGGTGGTCGAGTCCACCCTTTTGGCTAAAAAAATTACTTCTGAATTTGTAGCCAATCTGAAAACGGATTTTCCCAAATGTCCAGAAACGTGAGCACCTGCAACATACCCCTTCCCCCTGCCCATCTCCCGCCACCCTGTTTCTTGGGATCCAATCTTCTTTAACCATTTTATCTGCATTTACAGGCATTATGCTGCTTTCGCTATGGCCAGTATTACCGTCAGGAAGCACCTTCATGGTATCTTTCTTAATGATGTGATAACATCTCTCTTCATGAATGTTCTGACAAGTTCATGAACACATTTAAGAAGTACAAGTTCCAAGAGTTCCCTCAAAATAATGACAGATTCCACAGGCCACAGAAATTGTCAGTCTCATTCTTTCATGGCCATCTCCTAAGCACACTTCTTTTGAGGAGGTAGAGATGTCAGGAAGGCTTCTGAAGGTCTTATGCCTCCGTTATTCCTGCAAACTATTTATGTTCACCTGTGTGGACAGCAGACCCCTGCCCTGCCACAGCCCAGACCGGAATCCTACAAGGCAGTGATAAGCTGTACGTGCTTGTGAATATGTGCATGTGTCTATAAAATGAAACCATTTTTAAAGGCTAAACAAAGACAAGTGTTTCCCGTAACCCTACCATCATAAAGCAACCAACGTTAATACTTGACTATTATTATGTAACTTTGAATATTTTGTCTACCCTATCCTTGCCAGTATTAGAGAACAGCATGACATTTTATCCTTTTCTTGTGAATTTCATAGGTTAAAAACTGTTTTTTTTCCTTAAATTCCCATTTCCTCCACTGCTAGTGGAACTATTTCTCATAAACTAGGTACTAGTTGCACTTTCTCTTTTGTTCACATCCCATGCCCATTCACATGTTTTTGTGTGCTTGTATCACTTACCCAAGAAAGATTTGGAAAACAATCTTTGGATTATACAATATTTTACCTATCACAGTGTAACATAAAGATGCACACAGTTTCATTTTTTTAGCCCAGACTTTCCACCATTTAGTGGAACTAGAATCCTCAGTTCCCTCAACCTTGTAGGTGTAGGACTCTCGAAATTTGTGTCCCCAGCCTGCCAGGGGATTCAGTCCCTCCGTCTGGGGAGCTCATCTTGTGCTTGTCCTTCTGTTTTGCATTTGTTCACTCCACACATATTTATGGTGTCTAAATATACCAGGCATAGTTCCAAGTGCTGGGAATGAAAGAAAGTACATGCCTTGGTGGCATTTACAGCCTGGAGAGGGATGGAGACACCCAATACAGTAAACAAATGAATGTGTAATGTAACATCATGTTCCATATGCTCTGAAGAAAAATAAAACAGGACAAAATAAATCTTTCCTGGTAAAGAATGACCAGGAAAAAAGGGTGGGAAGAGCTACATTGAGAAGAATTATGCATTCCACCTTGCCCTGTTTTATGATCAGAAAAGCCATCTTGAGACTGGGCTTTCTGCCCAATGCTACACACACACACACACACACACACACACACACACACAGAGGCAGCCCCCTGACAACAGTGACTATGTCTGTCTCACATTTGAGTGCCCACAAGGCCTAACACAGCACTTAGGCATGACTGATAACAATTTTGTTAAACAAGAAATCTTTTCGGGATGTTTCCATTCATTTAACCCGACCAACGAGCAATTTCTGGAAGTTTCCGGAATTTTCTGGAGCACGCCCCCTCCCCCCCAGGTATACATACCTTTCTGCAACCTCTGTCTACCCGGTTGGTAGTTTCTGGGGCTTTCCCACAGCTGTTCATGTTTATCTGGTATTTGCTGGATGTTGCTCTGTAAGATGACATTTGTGGGCCTGGAAGGTTTCACTCCATCAGTTTGGTTGGGTTTCAGGTTTGCACGTAAACAGCTCCCACCGCGATGCCAACAAACTTGGACTCTATTTCTCATTAGAAGGCTCTCTTTTCCACCCACACAGTCCCACAAAAACTTCTGACTCCAAAAACTCATCATTAAACACCATGTTACATGGGAGGCCCTGAAAGCCAGGCAGGGAGGGCGCTTCGCTTCTAAGAAAAGGGGGCCCCTTTCACCGTCCACAATAAAACTCCAAGTTTGGCAAAAACGTAAATAAGAGCCTTGTTTCAAAACTGCAAGAAAGCTCAAACTTCCATTTGTGCTTCTGTTTATATTAAATAAGAAGCCTATTTTTCTATGAATAAAGGCTCTTGGGTGGGCAGTGAGAAGAACTGTCGAGACGAGTTTCTGCTTCTTACGCTGTGCTGGACCAGACCCGGCCCACCCCCAGCCAGCCACAAGAGAGAAACTGCCCAACCAAATGATCAGGCTCTCTCAGATCAAAGCAACAAACCATGAGATGGCATGATGGAGAAACATTTTAAGATAAAACCCTGCTAAAGTGGTTTCTGATGAAAAGTAGGGAATAGTTCTAGCAACATATCTTCAATAAGATTAAGCAACATGGGCTTCTCTGGTGGCGCAGTGGTTGAGAGTCCGCCTGCCGATGCAGGGGACACGGGTTCGTGCCCCGGTCCAGGAAGATCCCACATGTCGCGGAGCGGCTGGGCCCGTGAGTCGTGGCCGATGATCCTGCGCTTCTGGAGCCTGTGCTCCACAACGGGAGAGGCCAGAGTACCGCAAAAAAAAAAAAAAAAAAAAAAAAAAGATTAAGCATCATATAAAATGGGTCCTTGACCTGCAGAAATAATAACTGAGGTGTGTTTGGTGCTTTAACTCTGAAAAATATACTTTACACACTTTATCCAGCTGATTCTCAAATACCTCCGAGAGCTTGGCACTGTTATTTTGTACATGTTGTAGGTGATGAAACTGAATGTCTGAAGGTTGTCTGTCCAGCTGTTATGGCCTAAAATGTATCTCCCCAAATTCACGCATTGAAGTCCTAATCCCCGGTACCTCAGAATGGGATCTTATTTGAAGATAGGTTCTGTAAAGATGTGAATAAGTTAAAATGAGGCCATTAGGGTGGGTCCTAATTCAAGATAACTGGTGTCCTTATAAGAAGAGAAACTTAGGACATAGATGCACACAGAGGGAGGATCATGTGAGGACATGGGGAGAAGAGAGTCATCCACAAGCCAAGGGGACGGGTCTCAGAAGACACCGAAGCACCCAACACCTTGATCTAGGAGCCCAGCCTCCAGAACTGAGAAAATAAGTACCTGTTGTTCAAGATGCCCAGTCTGTGGTGCTTGGTTATGGCAGCCTGAGCCGACAAAGACACCAACACAAGGTCTCCCAGGGCTACAGTGGGGCTTCTGCTGTTTCTTGAAAGCTCTTCAGATTCTGCAAAGCTGCGGTCCCATTCTGAGATGACTTCAGTAAAAGGCACAGGGCACAGGCACGCCACCTGCTCATTCCCCTCTCCTCTCATGGTTCCTCACTTTCCCTCCCGTCTCCACCCTCTTCCCTCTTCCTTTCTGCTCCCTCCACACCTGGCTTCACATTTGCAACCATCTGTGGGATGCACATTGTATTTTGTGTAAGCCCTCATACCTGGTGTTATTTATTTCACTATGTTTCTGACACTTTCCCTTTAGGACTATTTTGAAGCTCAGTTGTTATTGTAGGATGAATACCTAACTTACTGTAACTGTGAATTTCTGAAAATATCTTTATTCTGCTTTTGCACTTGATTAATAGTTTCTGTGGGTATAGAATTCCAGGTTGAAAATCATCTACCTCCAGAACATTCTGTGATCTTCTCATTCCCAGAGTTGCTGCTGGGAAAGCTGAAGCCATTATGAGTCTCGATTCCTTGTATGGTGCTTTTTTCTTCACTCCCTGAAAGCTTGCAGAATCTTCTTTTGTCCTGGTTGGTCTGAAATTTCACAACACTGGGCCTTAGTGTGGGTCTATTTTTACCCATCGCACTGGGCCCTTTCAACCTTCATTCTTGGAAAAGTTTCTTGAATTGTGTTTTAAAGACCTCTCACCATCTTCCCTGTTCCCTCCTCCTGGACACTTCCATCTGGACCCTGCACCTCCTGGACTGGGCCTCCCATTTCTTATATTTTCTCCCCTTTTTCACTCTGTCTTTTTGTTCTATTTTCTGATAGAATCTTTCAACCACACCTTCCAACACTTCCACTGGGTCTTCCATGTCTGCCATCATGTTGTTACTTTCCCAAAGTGCCTTTGGATGTTGTTGTTTCCTAAATGTTGCTTTTTTATAGTATCCCTTTCTTGATTCATAGCTGAAAGTCTTCTCATCTCTCTGAAGATGTTAAGAGCAGGCACAGTCTCTGTTTCCTCCAGAGTTAAAATTTTTTTCATTGAGATATAATCCACCTAATATAAAATTCATCCTTTTAAAGTACATAATCCAGACTTCCCTGTTGGTACAGTGGTTTAGAATCTGCCTGCCAGTGCAGGGGACACAGGTCCAAGCCTTGGTCTTGGAAGATCCCACATGCCACGGAGCAACTAAGCCTATGCGCCACAACTACTGAACCTGCTCCCTAGAGACTGCGAGCCACAACTACCAAGCCCACGCAGCACAACGACAGAAGCACACACACCCTCGAGCCCGTGCTGCAACTACGGAGCCCACATGCCGCAATACTGAAACCCACATGCTCTAGGGCCCACTTGCCACAACTACTGAGCCCACATGCTGCAAGTACTGAAGCCCATGCACCTAGAGGGGCCGTGCACCGCAATGAAAAGAAGCCCCCCCTCACTGAAAATAGAGAAAGCCCATGTGCAGCAACGAAACCCAACACAGCCAAAAAAAAAAAAATGTACATAATCCAGTTGTTGTTGTTTTTAATATATTCACAAAGTTGTGCAACATTTAATCTCATTTTTGGATCTCTAGATTTGTCTGTTGGGGGACATCTCATACAATTGAAATCATATGTGACTTGTGTTGTATTTGGTTCTCAGGCCCCTTCAGTTGAAATGCCCTCTTTAGAGCAATTCATAGCCAAACTGCTTCCAGAGATCATCAGTAGGGATAGCAGGTTTTTCTATTAATCACCCTTATTAACAAATCTAGGAAGGGAACTGGGAGACTTTCTAGACCAACATCCTCATGTTTCTCCTGGAGAAACTCAAAGAGGCCAAGTGGGAACCCCAAGTGCATGGCAGGTGAGTCGCAGGTTTGGATCACTTCTGTGGGATGAGAGGAAGGTGTGGAGAAGATGGCGCCAGCACCTGAAGGGGGACTAAGAAAGGGGCTGTGAAATGCCAGCAGAGAGGAAACGTGAAAAGGGACTCATCACCCTCCCCAGTCCCCACACCTAGGTCTGACCAGGAAGATGCAGGGTCCAGAAATGAAGCCCATGGAGGACTCTGTTACTGGTTGAATCTTGTCCCCCAAAATGATGCCCTAGAACCTGACCTTATTTGGATTATTTGCAGTTATAACTAATTAAATTCAGAACTGATCATACTGGATTAGGGTGTGCCCTTCCCTAATCCCACATGACTGTGAAGAGAGGAGACTCAGAGACAGAGATGCAGGGAGAAGGCTAGGTGAAGACGGAGGCAGAGATTGAAGTGATGTGTCTACAAGTTAAGGAGTGCCAAGGAGTGCTAGAAACCAGCAGAAGCTGGGCAAAGTAAGGAAGGAGCCTCCCCTACAGGTTTCAGAGGGAGCACCGCCCTGCTGACACCTTGATGGGCTCCAAAACTTTGAGAATAGCTTTCTGTTGTTTAAGCTTCCCAGTTTGTGGAACTTGGTTACCGCAGCCCCAGGACACACACAGCATCCAAGTCACGAGGGTAAGGCTCGGGTTTAGCTGCTACTCTGCCTTTAGCCTTTTTCCTCATCCTTATTTGGATTGATCTTACAAAATAACTGCTTTCAGACCCATTGCGTTCACTCTCCATAAGCATAAACGTCCCCACTTGCATTAGTTGATTGCCCGCCTGTGCTCTGCAGGGGCCTCGAACTGTAGGGATCTTAGGTCTGAGCCCTGGGGGCCAGCCGGGGAGGAAATGGGGGGAGGACTTGCCAAGCCTGCTGTGCCCAACACCTCTGCTACCACATAAAAGGCACACTGGACATATTTAGAATGATGTCAAATTCTACCCCCAACACGCCATTACACACGTGAGGTAGGCCGAGGCCAGGCTACCTGACTGGTATCCTGGGCTGTAGAGCATTCTTGACTAGTATCCTTGGCTAGTGAAAAATGATGCCCTTATTCAAAATGTAAGTGAAAGATAATGTCATAAGTGGAAGGGGAAAATGGCAGAAGTGAAAACACAAAAGTGCCACTTGTCTAGTAAAAGAGAAAGTGTTTCACTAATTTAAGTTGTAAAGTCAGTACATGATGATTCAAAACACTAAAATTACATAGAAACATATAGAGTCAAAACAGAAGTGCCTCTGCCTCTGTTTTCACCCCCAAAACCTGTCCTCCACATTTGGACTCCCCAGGAACTACTATATATAATATGTGCTGAGTCCGCCTAGCGGAAGACTCTCCATTGCCCATACAGACATGCTGTAACACCCTCTGTTTCATTTCATTGTATTTTAAAAGCACAGCGTCTGACAACTTCCTTTTTCACTCGCTAGTACATTATCGACATCTTTGCTCATCAACGAAGAAAGACTTATCTCAGAAAGGAACTGTGAATCGGTCTTGGGGTAGCTCTGGAAAATATCTGGGTGATTATAAATTTACAGTGTGCCTTGGGGAAACATACCACATATTTCTGTGGGTACAATTTGCAGCACATGAATCTGGCACACCACAAAGCCTGGGGAGAAATAGATTTGAAGGAGATCAACAGGAGAAATGGAAAAAAATTAAGCAGCCAATTTTACTGCTAAGACTTCCCGCCATATATGTGTGAAGTCTTTCTTCTGTGGCTGGGAGAAAGTGATCCCTAAGGAGGCTCCTGAAAAAGTCAACAGTTATGGATGATTAGACATTTTGTCAATGGAGAAAGGAGTTGAAAAGCCAGGGGAAATGATATATTTTTATCTCAGGTCAAGTAGAAGGTAGACCTAATTTACCTAGTGCGAGGATGGCTAATGTACAATTTCATTCCTAAATCTTAAAATTCAGGGAGGTAAATTGCATAGAAAAACAAAAATGTGACCAAAAAAAAAGAGCTTAAGAAAGTAAAAGACTTTATCTTCTTGAAGAGGATAAACAATCTTGAGATTCAGCAATTCCTTGAGAACCTTAGAAAAACAACATTCAAGATGTTTTAGACACTGAGAAGGGTAGGATGAATTTTCCCTACCCTGATAAATCATGTGATATCAGGTTCTCAACCAGAGCAATTTTGCCCCTCAACCCCCCGCAGGGGACATGTGGCAATGCCTGGAAACGGCTTTGAATGTCACCCTGGGGTGGGGGGGAGGGGGGAGGAAAGAGTGCTACAGGCATTCGTGGGTGTAGGTCAGGGTTGATGCTCAACATCCTACAACATATAGGACAGCCCCCAATGACGAAAAGTAATCCAGCACAAAATGTCAGAACCGATTAGGCTGAGAAGCCCTGTGGTATAGCTTTTCTAAAGGGATTGCTTTTTGTTTTATAATGGGTATGAAATCCTATTTAACCAACTTCATAAACACATCCAGAACAGATTCATACAATTTTCGTGTGAATCTAAACCAATCCAAACTCAACTCCTTGACTCTCCCACCAAAAGAGTTGGGGTGAAACTTTCTAATGAGATTTACTGCACTTATAAACTATGAAGTAAGGGTAAACAGTGGTACCCAAAACACAGAACAGGATTTCTAGGCGGGCAAGACACGAGTTCAGACGCTGGAGGGGAAGGCTGATTCTCAGGGAGCTGGTCCGGGCACCGTTGTGTACCTCACAATAAACCTACTGGTAGCTTGAAATGACACTCCGAGCCTGGGGAACATGGTTTAAAATGATTTCCATCGTAAAGGGAAGGAATAGAAACTCAGCCTCGTCTGTGGTTAGTTGCCTAATAAGACACACACACACACCCACACACACACACCCACACACCACTTATTCTGGATTTTTGTGAATACAATCCAGTTCAAGCCTAGGAAAAAATCATGGCCGGAAAAATCTCCCCTTTTATCACTGGGTACCAGCCTTAGGTATTAGTCTCTGGAGCCCTGCATGAGTTTAACTTGTCACGACTCTACCTCCACCCCACCAGGGAACAGCTATGGATTTTGTACTCCTGAGGTCACCTTGGGTATTAGTACAGGTTGGGTATCTCACTGCCTCACACGTGCTTTCAAAGTCACCATTGTCTTTTAGTAAGTCGTCTGAAGCTCTTTAAGCCCCCCAGCGAGGCAAAAGAATGTGGCACGTCTCAGACAGACAGCAGCAGCATCGTGTACTTAAACTGTTTACTTGAGGGCAGGGAGTCATAGAGAGTGGGTGAGCCAGGAGTTTCATCAATAGGTTCACAGTGGCCTTAGAAGAATCCATGCAGTAACCACAGGACCAGAGATGACGGAGAATTAGTTCCACGAGGCCTCTGCGGGAATGAGGGCTGCCCCCCAACGCTGTGCGGTTCAGACCCAGCTCGAAGGCTCCACCCAGGGGCCCGGGGAGGCTGACTCCAGCCCCCACTGGCTGTCCGTGTTCTGCCCCAGGAGCGGGGCTTTCCTCTAACCCTCACAGGACCCAGTATCGACTCACAGCAGCCTGATGAAGATGCTTTGGAGGAAAATGCAGAACGATAGCCATTCTCGGTCTTATGATGATGGGGTCCCTCCTAAGTAGCTTTGCTCGGTCCTCTGGGTTTCCATTAGAAATGAGAAAACCTGCTGATCCTTATTTATGTTTAAGCCTTCATAAACTAAATAATCAGCGCCCATTAATGACTCTAATTATTCAGCTCCTATTTTTAAAGCCTGGTCTTTCAGCATGCTCTAAGTGGGTGGTTTTAGTTAAACCTAATTGCAGATACATCACATCCAAATATACACCCTACACAAATGACTAACAACGCTTGGAATCTAGTTCATTAAATAGGGGTTTGCAATGGGATGATAGTGTACCTCAAACTTAAACGTATCATATAAATTACCCTTCTGGTACCTATCATGGTGAGAGGGTTGTTTATTAGAGTCATTTAGGACACAGTCTAGTGTCAGTCTCAGAAGTTCAATTCTCAGTTGTCAGGTTCACAGAAGTTTTGTCTCCTTGAAGCTCTAAGTCGGAATGTACTGGTTTGGATTTTCTTTTGGATTTGTATGCCCAGATATCTTCTTCCAAAAGAGTGTCTTCGAACGTGGCAACATGATATTATCATTCAAGAAGTACTCATCTTAAATTTAAAAAAAAAATCACTTTCTGTGCAAAGTGCGATCGCTCCTCATCAGCCCTTCCCTAGAAATCAGCTTTTTATCGCTAACAACACACTCTCACATACTTTATCCAGCTAAATCTCACCTGACTCTAGAATACTTCCAGGATCCCGGTGTTGCTATTTTTTACATTAGAAGTGAGGAAACCGAAGGTGGGAACGGTAATTTGGCCACACAAGATCTCTGCAGGCTGGCCTTTAGGTTCACCTGCTTGGAGAACTCACCTGCAACAGTCCGATTTGTATTGGAGACTTGATTTCCTTGCTCTGAACCGTTACCTCACTCAGCGTCACTCCCCATGGGTGGGGCCAGGCACCCCAGCAGCCAATCAGGGGCCGCCATAACAGGCACCCCGTGACTCCGCTCCCTCCCACCCGCTCATGCAGAGTCCACATCGTACATTCACCATCGAGGAAGGATTTGACATTTTTACCAGAGTCTTTCACAGAACACAGTCAGAGCAAGTAAAAATCGTCCTCAGCGCCGGCTGCAGACTGCCTGATCTTTGCAACAAAGACGCTGCAAAATACTGTTGGAAAGTTCATCAGAAAACTGTCATAGCTGTGATGTTCCTGCAGTGCCTTCGTCAGAGGAGATGACGACTAGTTCGAATCCAGCAACAAAATATACATGGTCTGTAGAGATAATCACTGCCAGGCAGGGTTTCTGTTGTCCCTGGAAAGTTATTCCTTGCGAGAATATGTTTCTGATGCTCTGAAGTACAGATAGATGCTCCGTGACAGTGCAAGAATTGGACTGGATTAAAACAGAGGCACATAGAATTTAAGTTATGTCCTGTTTCAGGCGTGCGTGACCTATACCAGCTTCCACCATTGGCCTTACCTTTCAGCTGAATTGGGAAGTGTTCCTTGTAGAACAGGTCAGAGGTTTGGAGGAGGAAAAGCGAAGGCTGGTTACTGTCAGTGGTTACATTTGACCCTTACATATGTGGCCACCCAGCACAGTTGACTTGGATGAAATGTGTAGAGAAATTAGGGTGGATATCATCTCCTCCATTATCCACTGTGTGACATCAGATGCATTAGTTAACCTCTCTGAGCCTCTGATTTTTGCATCTATAAAATGGGGCAGTCACACTTAAATTACTGAGGCATTGTGAGGTTCAGATGAATTAATGGGAATAAAGTGCCTTGCTCACAATAAACACCAACATGTATCAAAGAGGGGTCTTTTTAAAAATCAGCGTATTCCTCCTGAACTTAGAATTAGGACCATGTTGCAGAGCAAAGCCAAATTAATCATAATCCTTAAATATTCTCTAATGAACTTAGAGAAGTAGATGACACTCAAACCCCTCCACACCCAACATCAGTCTTGATTGCAGACTATTGTGTCAGTGTCTACACCAGTCTCATATATAACAGACAAATATTGAAACCACCGGAAGACAATGTGCAAAAACAAGGCAAACTGATGACAAAGTGGAAATTCAAACCTTGCCTGGGATAATAAGTTTCCTGAAGTTAAAGAACATGACTGAGGAACTACTGGAATTGTTCAGTGTGTGGTGAAGGCTGACGTTGCAATTATTACTTTAAATGTATTAATAAAAAACAATATTTATTTTCATCATTTTTAAAGGCTTATTTTCAAGATGATGTCCCAGTTATCACTTTCCTCCCACTGGTTCTGTGAAATCATGTTCCCCATCCTAATTAAGTTCTCTTTAAGTGGCCTTGATTCAGTTGAAAATATCCTCCAAGAAAAGAGGCCCTTGTGTATATAGACTCACATATGTCATTTCACAGAATAAGGAAGAAATGGCTTCATAAATTATATTCCATCAATAGGAACTCTCTTTAGGCACAAATACAAGACAAACGCGTGTTGAATAGGATTAAATCTCCTGTGTGCCACAGGTGAATAGGATGGATATGGGACAAGATAAAGAGAAGGCAGCAAGAAGAAGAATCAAACAGACAATACACAGAACAGGATTCTGTTAGTGAATCTGCTTCCCTGAAAAGCAGTGCAGACCTCCCAGGGCCCCTGAAAGCAGGAAGCCCTCCCACCTGAAGCCAGCAGAGCCCTATGGAGAGGAGACCAGGAGAGTTAGTCTGCTCTGTGCAAGAAACCTCACTGCCTGAGCATGGCTTTCAAATGCAGCGGAGGGCGGTGTCACCCTGGGTCTCTCCTTCTCCAACTCTCCATCAGTGTCTGATTCGTTGGCATTGTCGCCCTCCATAATGCCAGCCTCAGCCTTCCCTACCCACTTCCAATCTGCCCAGGCCCCATGCTCCGTGCCAAGGCAGCGGTTGTATAAACATCTCTGGAAATGCAGCTCCCAGCCTTCATACTCGTCTCTATTTGAATGAGTAATCCCATTACCAGTCTTCTAAGCAAGCCAGCTCCCACAAGAGTACCATCCTCCAGCCCTCATAGTACAAAAATCATTCATTCGTCCATCTATCACACAATAATGTGAGTCGCGTGTTATAAAAACCAAAAGGATGTATGTCGTGTACACAGAGATCTAAGGTTTGCATATTTCTAAGATTTAACTTGACTGGGGGAAGGAGTGGGCTAGAAATGAATGCCACATTTCTTCAAAGTGAATTGTATTAAAAACCCACATCATGCAACATCTGTGTGAATCAGTCTCCCAGGACTCAATGTAAACAGTTGTTGATATAAATAGATGTGCTTTTAAGCAAAGACAGATGTCCCAGACCAAAATGTTAAGAAAACACATAAAACAGTTAAGTTCAAAGACATCTTGGCTTCCTTTTGTTTTTTTTTCTCCGATAGGTGAATCTTCACTGGGCTGTGACAGTAAAGGGTGGAAGAGAGACTATTTTGTCTTGTGCCACAGAAGCAGATGTGTGAACAGCACACAGTCGAGAAGAGTGCCCGCTAGCCTGTGTCGTGATACGTTCTCCTACTCACACATTCTCATGGTATTCATTGATTAATTTGAAGAACATTCCGGAAGGCTCCTGGACTTGGACTGCCTCAGAATATTATTTCAGGGAGTACTAAGTGGGAGGCATTGGGAAATAAGTCACTGGGAATTTGGGGTCAGTCATGCTGACGTCAGTGGAAGAAGAATCTAGGAGCCGGCCGGATTCTGGAGTGAGAGCGGCTGTAGGACCACAGTCCTCACTGGGAACAGGCCTGCCTCTCATTCTCCTGGGGCAAGAACTGATCAGAAAGTTGATAAACGAATCCACATTTCAGTGGGAAGCATACTCTCATGAGATTATCAAGAAAACTAGAACCAGGCAGAAAGGTCATTTATAAATAGAGCAATTCACATTTTTTGCATGTCAGGCACTTGTGCTAGGAAACATTTTCACACGCATCCCTCCCTGAATGTGAGCAATGTAGTAAAGCATTTAAAACTCCAAAGGAATTAGAGACGGAAGACAAGTATGGATTTTTGACTCTACTACCCTTTATATGGTAAAAAAATCTACCAGACTCTGCAGAGCAGGTTCCCTTCCTTCCAGGAGCGTGTGGCAAAGAACATTGCCCTTGGGTGGAGGTTTCCCCAGAAGGAAACTGTGGCTACTTTGCAGGGGCTGAGGACTGAGATGGGGGGCCAGAGCTGGAGGGCAAAACAGGCTGGAAAACCCCCCAGGGGTCATCTTTGCCAGTCCCCTCCCCATCCAGTCAGTGGACACAGGAGAGAGGGCTGGCGCCCCTGACCTTGAGTGCATGGCAGCCTTGCTGACCACATGCAGGTGTGGACACACAGGCTGGCTGAGGTTTAAGGTAGAAAAGCCCCGCTTTCGTTTCATTTGTCATGAAGCCGAATGACCTGGAACATGGTTCTTTCTCAACTGTAAGAAAAGAAAGTCAAAACAAAGCCCCAATCACAATACAGATATGGATATAGATATAGATATAGATATCTATATTGTGATAGATATAGATATAGATATCTATATAGAATTTTTCAGATTCTTTTCCATTACAGGTTATTACAAGATATTGAATATAGTTCCCTGTGCTATACAGTAGGCCCTTTTTGATTATCTATTTTATATATAGTATTGTGTATATGTTAATCCCAAACTCCTGAATTATCTCTACCCTCCCTTCCCTTTTAGTAACCACGAGTCTGTTCTCTATATCTGTGACTCTGCTTTTGTTTTGTATATAAGTTCATTTGTATCATATTTTAGATTCCACATGTAATCTCTCTCTGTCTGACTTACTTCACTTAGTATGATAATCTCTAGGTCCGATAATCTCTAGGTCCATCCATGTTGCTGTAAATGGCAGTATTTCATTCTTTTTTATGGCTGAGTAATATTCCATTATATATATATATATATATATATATATATATATATATATATATATATACACCACACCTTCTTTATCCATTCATATTTTGATGGACATTTAGGATGCTTCCATGTCTTGCTTATTGTAAATAGTGCTGCTGTGAACACTGGGGTGCATGTATCTTTTCAAATTATAGTTTTGTCTGGGTATATGCCCAGGAGTGGGATTGCTGGATCATATGGTAGTTCTATTTTCAGTCTTTTAAGGAACCTCCATACTGTTCTCCATAGTGGCTGCACCAATTTACATTCCTACCAACAGTGTAGGAGGGTTCCCTTTTCTCCACACCCTCTCTAGCATTTGTTATTTGTAGACATTTTAACGATGGCCATTCTGACCAGTGTGGGGTTATACCTCATTTGTAGTTTTGATTTACATTTCTCTAATAATTAGAGACGTTGAGCATCTTTTCATGTGCCTGTTGGTCATCTGTATGTCCTTTGGAGAAATGTCTATTTAGGTCTTCTGCTGGGCAGTATTATTTATAGGAAATTACCTCTGGGTTGCATGCACAGGCTGAGCACATTGTCAAGAGTTGCAGAAGCATCTCTAACTGTGTTGATATAATACCGTCACCAGTCAGCGACCTAAAGATTTGGTCTCCTTGCTGCTAGACATCTGTGAGTATTGGGATAAAGTGTCGTATTAATCAAACATTCAGATGCGGCCACAGGTGATGCTTGGTCTGTGTGGACAGGCTGTAGTAGAGGTGGGCGAGGCAAGATATTCATAGTTGCATGTCCTCGGCCTGGGCACACAGGAGGATGCATTTCCTGGCCTCCCTTGTGGTTAGGTTGGCCATTTCACTGGGTTCTGGCCAATGGAAAGTGGTCAGAAGGCCTGGGAGTTATGGCTTGGCCTTAAAGCTCCCTGTATGATCTCTGAGGCATGCCCTTCTTCCATCATGACCCTAGAGGTCATGAGTGAAGATGATGGTTTCGCAAGATATAAGGAGACTGGATCCCTGGGCTACCACTTGGAGGAGAGCCCAGGAGAGCTGCCCAGCCTGCATCAGACTGTGGAGGAGGGAAAGCAGATCTTTATGATGTTAAGACAATGTTACAGCAGCTAACATTTATTATCTGACTGATGCATCTAGTTCTGGGAAGTATAGCTGGATACCACTGAGCAGGGTGCTTACGGAAAACTTCTTTTTCAGATTTTTTTCCCGATCAGGTGTGTAGTTCAAAATCAGTCCCAAAAGGTCACATTTGGGAAGAGAAAGAGAAGTGGGGAATGAAAGGAGTGCTCACTCTGGACCTGATTCACATACATTCCTAGAGCAAAAGTGTTATGCAGTCCACTCCCTGCTTCTAAATAAACACAGCTGCACCCAGGTCATCCTTGAGGGGTAGTCTGTAACCCTATTCCTAAAGGCAGCCAAGAGTGAGATTCCACAGCCCACCCTAGTAATTCAGTGACCCAAAAGTCGGGGACCAGGGGGTTCTTTTTGAAAGCTGACCCAAGCCCATTGGCAGACACACCTTGTTCCCATTCATTCTGTCCAATGAAGGACAGACTGCTCACCATTTCCACACTGTATGTCTTCATTTATTTGGTTACTGACACCACATGAATGCCTCACGGCTCTTTCCTCACTGGGTAAAATAATGCATTGCTCTGAAATTTATTTAATCCAACCAGCAATGGCTGAGGCTCCGTCTCTGCCCTAAAAGAGATAAGACAGAGACATAAAAGAGCTAACAGGATCTTATTTTTACAATGACTGAGAGAT
Source organism: Mesoplodon densirostris (assembly GCF_025265405.1). Classification (NCBI taxonomy): domain Eukaryota; kingdom Metazoa; phylum Chordata; class Mammalia; order Artiodactyla; family Ziphiidae; genus Mesoplodon; species Mesoplodon densirostris. The sequence continues at coordinate 6,715,154 of NC_082665.1, read as the reverse complement.
ATCTGAGGAAGAGGAGGAAGAGATGGGCTACAATCATCAAAGAGGGATTCCCAGATGAGGTGGGCTTCCAGAGGCCCTAAAAGATGATGAGAACATGGAAAAGTCAAGAAAGGGGTAAGGTCATTATAAGAAAATCTGGAGGCCAAGACCGTGAGAACACCAGCTTGGCTGGAGTGGAAACTTCCACTGGGGAATAGAGAAGAAGGCTCAAGGGAATGAGAAGACTCAAGAAGAATGAGATCTATTCTTGGAGGGTATGGGTGGTAGAATGATGGCTCCCCAAGGGTGTTCATGTCCTAATCCTCAAAACTATGACTGTTCCCTTCCATGGCAAAAGAGGCTTTGACAGATGTGATTAAGTTAAAGACCTTGAGATGGGGACATTATCCTGGATCATCCAGGTGGAACCTAAAGGTAATCACAAAAGTCTTTACAAGAGCGAGGCAGGAGTCTCTGTCTCAGAGAAGGACCTTTCACAATGGAAGCCAAGGTCAGAGAGAGAGATTTCAAGGTGCTATGCTATGACCCTACGCCTTGAAGGCAGAAGAGGGACCATTAGCCAAGGAATGTGCATGACCTGTAGAAGCCGGAGAAGGCCAAGAAACAGATTCTCCGCTAGAGTCTCCACTAGGAATGCAGCCCTGCCAACACCTGGACCAGAAGTGGAAAAGAATAAATGTGTGTTGTTTTGAGCCGCTAAGTTTGCAGTAATCTGTTACACTAGCTGTAGGAAACGAATACCCAGGACTTTGAATTTGAGGCTGGTGAGACTTTAACCTGTAAAGCAATCCGAGTCTTGGACTCGGAAGGCATGACATCACTCATCCTACACGTGTGCATCGCAGGTGGTCTCTGTAAGCACCACAAAAACAGGTCCTTGCCTGTACTTGTCCCCAGGAGCCCCAGTGTGGAGAGCAGTGCCTGCCACCCAGTAGAATGACAACGTGGACAGTAAAGGCTACAGTGTCTCTAGGACGTTCTCATGCCCTCCCACCCGAACTATTTCACTATCCACCTTGTCGGCCGCTTGGCCTTTGATCTTGTCTCCATTCCAACCTGCTGCCATGTTCATCCTCCAATACAAGCTCTGGTTCTGTCATTTTCATTCAAATAAAATTTAAATTCTTTCAAATATTATTTCAAGTGCTCTGTGACATAGCCTCAGATTATCTCCAGGAGCAGAAACATCTACACCCACACAGGCTCCTGTCTACACAGACATGGCTTCACTGGTTAGCAGCCCTCCCTAACATGACTGTACCATCCCACTGTGCCCTGGAAAGTAGAAGTTACTAGCTTTTATTGTTGATTTCAGGAACTTCCCAGAAAAATCCATTTAAATAAACATCAAGCTCTTCCACTCTTCAATAGGTAGTATCAAGGATTGTTTATTCTCTGAGACTCTTTGGATTATCCTGCTTTAAAACCCTCATCTTGCTGTTCATATTCATCCTAAACCATTATTTCATGATTCTTATTTCATAATCAAGCTTCCTCCCACATTGAAATACCTGCCAAACCTCCAAAACCTATGGACATCCTAATTTGACCTCCCCCATCAAAACACTACTTGGACTCTGTCAGGATTATTTGCATAGTACAGAAGAGACACCAAAATGGAACCTGGTTCTCAGACTGCTTTATCCACTAGGTATCTTGGGCTTAAACTTTTAGCTGAGAACTTTTTGAAGGGTCTGTGAAAATGTTTCAAAGCCTAGATGAGAGAGGAAAATTATGAAATCCAAATTGTTTCATTGAATATCTACAAACTGTAATGTTATCTCAATTCATTAATTGTTGAATTTCGAATAGGTACAAATTCCACTGTGTTTTAAAACAATATGTGAGCTTGATTTTCTCAATTTACCAGAATACAGAATTCTCAACTATGCACAATAGATTAAAGTAGCTACTTGTAGCCAGCTCATTTTGGAAGCAATGTTATTTTTTAAAAACTTCTTCTCAGGTTATTTTACATTCAAGAAAGAAATATTTAAGATGGGAAATGCGTACTTTTTAATATATGTGATATAATGCATTATGGCTCCTGCAGAAGTGAGGGAGACCCTTAAAACAAGTCTGCTGGTAGATAAACAAGGTCCTACTGTAGAGCACAGGGAACTATATTCAATATCTTGTAATAAGCTATAATGGAAAAGAATCAAAAAAAGAACATATACATACATATGCATGTGTGTGTGTGTGTGTGTGTGTGTGTGTGTAACTGAATCACTTTGCTGTTCACCTGAAAATCAACTATACTTCAATTAAAACAATAAAAATAAATGTAAAAACAAAAAACACAAAAACAGGTCTGCTGGTTATGGGGCAGAACGGACACTGGTAATAATAACTGTGGTTAATAGTCATCACCACTTATCATGTAGCATTGATTCCTTTCATCTTTTTTTTCAATTGAGGTGAAATTCACATAACATAAATTAGCCATTTTAAAGTCTACAATTCAGGGCTTCCCTGGTGGCGCAGTGGTTGAGAGTCCGCCTGCCGATGCAGGGGACACGGGTTCGTGCCCCGGTCTGGGAAGATACCACATGCCACGGAGCGGCTGGGCCCATGAGCCATGGCCGCTGAGCCTGCGCATACGGAGCCTGTGCTTTGCAACGGGAGGGGCCACAACACTGAGAGGCCCGTGTATAGCAAAAAAAAAAAAAAAAAAGTCTACAATTCAGTGGCATTGAGTACATTCACTAAATGCTTCGTAGCCACCACCTCTCTCTAGTTTCAAGTCTTTTTCATCACCCCAGAAAAATACCCAGTACTCATCAAACAATGACTCTCCATTCACTCCTCCCCCCCCATCCCCTAGAAACCACTGATCTGCTCTCTTTCTTTATGGATTTGCCTCTTCTAGACATTTCATATGAATGAAATCATACAATATGTGACCTTTTGTGTCTGGCTTCTTTTTTAGAATAAAATTGACCTTGAACAACATGAGTTTGAACTGTGCAGGTCCAATTATACCCAGAGTTTTTTCAACAGTAAATACTATAGTACCATGTGATCCTTGGTCAGTTGAATCCACGGAATTGAAACTGTGGATAAACCATAGATATGAGTAACTGCATATACAGAGAGCCGACTATAAATTACATTTGGATTTTCAAGTCCACAGAGGGTCAGCACCCCAACCCCCATGTTGTTCAATGGTCAACTGTATTTACATTACCTCAAGAAAACCTGGTTCTCATTATCTATCACCCCATTATCCCTCCAGTCATAAGCAACCATTAATCTACATTCTGCCTCTATAAACTTCCTTATCTATAAACTTGCTTATTCTGGGCATTTCATATGAAAAAAATCATGCAATATGGGATCTTTTGTGACTGGCTTCTTTCACTTAACGTAATATTTCCAGGGTTCATCTATGTTGTACTTCATTCTTTTATGACTGAACGATGATGTTCCATTGTATGTATACATCACAATTTGCCTTTATCAATTTGTGTTTTAACGGGCATTTGGGTTGTTTCCATCTTTTGACTCTTATGAATAATGCTGCCATGAACATTCATGTTCATGTCTCTGTATGGACATACTTTTTCATTTCCCTTGGGTACATACCTAGGAGTGGAATCGTGGTTAATATGGGAACTCTATGTTTGACTTTTTGAGAAACAGTTCCTTTCATATTCCTTCACAATAGCAATGTGAGGAATTGGAAATAGGTATGATCATGTGCCCAGGGTGACACACCAGTTAGATGTAGGGCCATAATTTAAACTTGGGTCAAACTGAGTTTAGGGTCCCCATTCTTCCACTCCCCTGAGACTCCTTCTTACCAGTGCACAAGAGATAGTGTGTAGTGGGAAGAACTCATGGGCCAAGTGCAGGGCAGGACAAGAAGTAAAGACTAGCAGGTATATGATGTGTCCAGGTGCGTCCTGAATGGAGGACTCTGAAGGTGGACGGTGGCCAGATCCTGGGGGGTACTCAATGTCAGGATGGTAGCCAAAGTCAGGTAGCCAAAAGAAGATGGGCTTTGAGGACCAATGTGGCCAGGATGTATCATTAAGGCCTTTTAGGGACTCAGGTAGTAATGGTGACCAAGAGTGGGCCAGGTTTGAGAGCCCATACCAGGGGACAGACCTGAGCAAAATGAGCAGCACCATAGGCTGCCTGCATTACTTTATTTTATTTTATTTTATTTTTTTTGGCGGTACATGGGCCTCTCACTGTTGTGGCCTCTCCCGTTGCGGAGCACAGGCTCTGGACGTGCAGACTCAGCAGCCATGGCTCACGGGCCCAGCCGCTCCATGGCCTGTGGGATCTTCCTGGACCGGGGCACGAACCCGTGTCCCCTGCATCGGCAGGCGGACTCTCAACCACTGCGCCACCAGGGAAGCCCTGCATTACTATTATGATTATATTAACAGAGTCATCATCTCTTTCTGAGGAAGAGAACTGAAAAACAGTGCAAACACAGAGACACACATAAAAGAAGTAACCCCCAGGGCCACAGCCACAGTGGCTGCAGCAATTAAGGAAACTAAATAAAGAAGTCAGAAAAATCTGAGCGACCAGCCCAGAGAAACTTTGCAAATCTCTTGAGATATGTGGACCCTCTCCCACATACACACAAAATGTGGCAGTTTCAGGGGTCCCACTGACTTCTTGAAGATCTAATCTGCAAGTTTGGATCCTAAGTTTATTTATTTTGCTGTTCTTTCTCTTGTAATATTAAGATGAATATTTAATTCATTTGTTTTCAGCCTTTTTCCCCTCAATGTGAGCATTTAAAACTATGAACGTACTTCTAAGTTCTGCTTTAACTGCATCCCCCAGGTTTTAATATTTAGTATATTCCTAGTCGTTCGGTTGTGAATATTTTCTAATTTCCATTATGATTTCTCCTTTGACATTTTGGTTTGGTTATCTATTGCTGCATTAAAAAAAAAAAGCACAGCAGCTTAAAACAACAATCATTTTATTTTCTCTCACCAGTTTGTGGGTCATGAATTTGGGCAACTTTCAGCTGGGTGACTCTTTTGCTCCCCTCAGTGTTGACTGAGGTAACTGATGATATTCAGCTGGTAAATGGACTGGTCTGGAGGGTCCAAGACAGCCCCCCCATACATGTTTTGCATCTTGAGAGGGAAGGGTAGGCTCAGGTGAGACTGTTGGCTGGTATGTCCACACATGGCATCTGCCACACAGTAGTCTCAGGATGGTTGGACTAATTCAAGGTGGCTCAGCGTTCCCAGAGAGAGTGCTCTAAGAGAAAGGAAACTGCCAGTCTAAGGTTCAGACCTGGAAACTGGCCCAGCACCACTTCAGCCATATTTTCTTGTTCGAAACAACCACAGAGACCTCCCAGATTCATTGGAAGGGACACAGATCCTGCCTCTGGATAGGAGAAATGGCAAAGAATTTCTAGTCATCTCTTTGGGCTGAATTGTGTCCCCTCAAAATTCATATGCTGAAACCCTAACCTCTAGTACAGAATGTGACAGTATTTGGAGATAGATTCTGTAAAGAGGTAATCGGGTTAAAATAGAGTCATTAGGGGCTTCCCTGGTGGCGCAGTGGTTGAGAGTCCGCCTGCCGATGCAGGGGACACGGGTTCGTGCCCCGGTCCAGGAAGATCCCGCATGCCGCGGAGCGGCTGGGCCCGTGAGCCATGGCCGCTGAGCCTGCGCATCTGGAGCCTGTGCTCCGCAACGGGAGAGGCCACAACAGTGAGAGGTCCGCGTAATGCAAAAAAAAAAAAATTGAGTCATTAAGGTGGTACTTAATCCTTATAAGAACTGGTGTCCTTATAAGAACAGATGATTAGGACACAGCCACACAGATGAAGAGGTGATCAGGTGAAGACACAGAAAGTAGGCAACTATTTGCCAGCCTAGGAGAGGGGTCTCAGGAGAAACCAAACCTGCCAACATCTTGTTCTTGGACTTCTGGCCTCCAGAACTGTGAGAAAATAAATTGTTGTTGTTGTTATTGTTTTTTTTTTTTTTTTTTTTTTTTTTTTGCAGTACGCGGGCCTCTCCCTGTTGTGGCCTCTCCCGTTGCGGAGCACAGGCTCCGGACGCGCAGGCTCAGCGGCCATGGCTCACGAGCCCAGCCGCTCCACGGCACGTGGGATCCTCCCAGACCGGGGCACGAACCCGTGTCCCCTGCATCGGCAGGCGGACTCTCAACCACTGCGCCACCAGGGAAGCCCTGTTATTGTTTTTTAAATGAAAGAGAAGGAACTGCTAGAAATAACACTGGGACAACACTAATGAGAAAAGTAACACCAATTGTATAGAAAGCAGTTCTAACAACAGGAATCATAATATTGATAAACTCTGACATTCTGAAACATAATATTACCCTCCCATCAAGTTTTTATAAACATAAACAACTAATACAAACAACTTTAACTAATACAAAAGAGACAAGTACAAAGAGAATAGCTAACAAAGATGGCATCATGAGAGTGACACTCAAAGGGAAAGTTTAAAAAGAACTGGCAACGTATGTAGTAAGGTAAGGACTTTTTTCCCATTTATTCAAATATATTCAGGATCTTGACGGAGTAGTAGTGATGGCTAACTGCTTTGTTCTTCTTGAGAATCAGGTCATAGAAAGAGAGTTATATTACCTAGCTTCTAGGCAAAGAAGTTGTGAATTCCTCAAATTTATGCCAGGAGAAGTTGTCTCTCCTCTCTGGCAATTCTGAAGGAAATAGTCAGCTATTCTTGTTGATATTTAACATAAAATCTAGCTTAGAATCATGGTGCTCATTCTATTGATACATAATAATTATTCCTCTGCCTTATTGAGCTACAGCTCCCTTTTGAGATTCAAGGATGGATATTTCTATTTACATGTTTTGTCTAATTTAATCTTCTCAACATTTTTTGCATTGCTTGTTTTTATTATTAGACTTCTTTTGCAGATGAAAAACTTAAATCTCAGAGAGGTTAAGTTCCTAACATGGGGTCATATGGCTATTAAGTGGTTGAGCAGAGATGAAAATTCAAGTTAGTTGTCGTTCTGGGAGTGTCAGTAGCAAAACCAACTCTGGGCAACTCAAGCAAAATAATATGTGTAGTACTCAGGGTTTTCTGGAAAAACAGAACCAATTGGATATATACAGACATATAAGAGGAAATCTATTATGGGAACTGGCTCACAATTATGGAGGCTGAGAAGTCTTACATATGCCATCTGCAAGCTGAAAAGCCAAAAACACCTGTGGTATAATTCAGTCTGAAGTCCAGAAGTTCTGATGTCCGAGGGCAGGAGAGATGGATGTCCCAGCTGAAGAAGAGAGAGAGAATTTGCCCTTCCTCTATCTTTTTGTTCCGGTCAGGCCCTTAATGGATTGGATGATGCTTGCCCATTGGTGAGGGCAAATCTCTGCTCACTCTACTGGATCAATGTTAATCTCTTCCAGAAACACCCTCACAGATACACTCAGAAATAATGTTTTATCAGCTATCTAGGCATTCCTTAGCCCAGTTAAGTTGACACGTAAAATTATGTAAATAAAATAAAATAGATTAAATGTATTTGGATAAAACTAACTAACCAATAGAAGGATGTAAGAAATGGTAAATGTTTGTTGTTTCAGTCACCTGATCTGTGGTACTGTGTGATGGAAACTATAGCAGACAAAGACACCATCTTTGACCTGTACATCCATAAATTATGTATAACTGTGTTTCTTCAACTCCAATCACATGGGTTTTCTTCTAGTTACCTTTTCGTTATTGATTTCCCATGTGATAACACTGTAGCCAGAAAATACAGACTCCAGTTTACCAATCATTTGAAATTGATTGAGGCTTGTCTTTTAGCCCAGTATGTGTACAATGTAGGTAAATATTCTGTGCATGCTTGACAAGAAGGTGAATCTATAGGCATGGTTCTGTGGTCCTTCTCTAGCTGTTGGGTCAGGCAAGGGGGCTCAAGAGAAGTAAGTGCCAGGATGAAGAATCTGCCTGTAGGGAAAGGAACTAGTATTTGGAACACCCCAGTGGCCCTGAGCATCTGTTCCACCACTCACTGCCAGAAGCCATCCTGGGTCACTTTGCTCAGAATGGAACCTAGCCTGAGGTCAGAAAGGTCCTCCCTGTAAGGTGATACTTGAGTGAGACCTGCAGAAAGAGTCCCAGTTAGAAAGGAAAACTCTTGCCCAGAATTTCCAGCTTTACTGACTGAATGGCTGCAGGGCTCTGATCTACCATTTTAAGTCTGAAATCGCAGATAGAAAACTTTTAAATGTAAGGGATTCATTTGGCATCTTAAATTGAGTGTGCTTTAGTCAAATTTGGTTCTTCAGGAAAAAGAGAGAGAACCCTCTCTCTGGAAGGTTATCAGCCTGATCAAGTACTTATCAAAGAGGAAGGCTTTCAGGATTGTAATTCATTTTCACCGGATGGTCTGCTTTGGGCTGCCAGAAACATCACTCATTGCTAACCAAGCAGCAGGTTTATTTAAATCAAAATAGTTTCTATTTACATAATTTAAAGAAGGTCTTCAGAGAAGGAAGAAACAGACTTTGTTAAAAGCATTTCCTCCAGCCCTGCTCTGAACAAACATTGTCTCATCAATCTTTCCCACTACAGTAAAGGGAGGCTCAGAACGTCAGAGATCCATTTTTATAGAGTAAGAAACGGGCCGTGTGCCCAAGTGGCTACCCATAGCCTGGGGGCCATAATCGCTTATTTAAAACAGTAGGTTGATTCCCTTCACTGTCCGGTACAATTAAACTGAACTTTTAAAAAGTCGTTTCTGTTCTGTTACACAGCAGTAGGGCAGAATAAAGATCAGAAAATAGTACCTTACATTTCTTCTCAGTTTTCCATTTTTACCATGTTCTACTAGATTCGCAAACTTCCTAAGATGTTCTCAAATTAGAGAAGTAAACAATCCTACTTTACACAAAAGCACAAAATCACAAGGAGGTATCACCTCCCTCTGGCCAGAATGGCCATCATCAAAAAGTCTACAAAAGATAAATGCTGGAGAGGGTGTGGAGAAAAAGGATTGGTGGGAATGTAAATTGGTGCAGCCACTATGGAAAACAGTATGGAGGTTCCTTTAAAAACTAAAAATAGAGTTACCATACGATCCTGCAATCCTACTGCTGGACATATATCCAGAGAAAACCATAATTCGAAAAGATACGTGCAACCCAATGTTCATTGCAGCACTCTTTACAATAGCCAGGACATGGAAGCCACCTAAATGTCCATAAACAGAGGAATGGATAAAGAAGATGTGGTACATATATACAATGGAATATTACTCAGCCATAAAAAAGAATGAAATAACGCCATTTTTTGGCAACACAGATGGACCTAGAGAGTATCATACTAAGTGAGGTAAGTCAGAAAGATGAAACTGAGCAGGACCCTGTGGGGCTCCTGGGCATGGAAGCCTTCCTGTGTCCCCCATTCCTTGTTTGTAGGGAACAGGCTCCAGCCTCAATGACCTTCCCTGAGTCCCAAAGGGCAGATTCAAACAGTTGCTAATCAGGGAAGGGAGGGGAATGCAAAGACAAGGGAGGAACAGCCAAGAAACAGTAGTGCAGCCTTGGGGCAGGGTCCTGGTTCCCCCTCAAGGGATACACACAACAATATCTTTGAGCTCTTTACAGAACTAAAACCCCCAACAAATGGAAGATGTAGCATTCTTCAGATTAAAGGAACTAGAGAAGCTCATCAAGAGATTACTTGAGACCAGATTAAAGGAGTGCAGGCCTTGCACACACCCCAATCTTATCAGCAACCCCGCCTTTGAACCATTGCTATAAAACTCCTCACCAAATTCTCCCAAGTGGGACACACAGTTTTGAGGGGCGTGATCCCACTGTGTCCCTCTTTGCCTGGCAAAGCAATAAAGCTATTCTTTTCTTCTTCGCCCAAAACTCCGTCTGCAAGATTTGTTTTGGCACTGGTGCCTAGAGGCCGAGTTTTAGGCATCGAAGAGAAAGACATATCATATGATATTGTTTATATGTGGAATCTTTAAAAAAAAAGATACAAATAAGCTTATTCACAAAACAGATAAAGACTCACATATATAGAAAACAAACTTACAGTTACCAAAGGGGAAGAGCGGGGAGGGGAGGGATAAATTAGGAGTTTGGGATTAACATATACGCACTCCTATGTATAAAATAAATAACTCACAAGGACCTACAGTATAGCACAGGGAACTGTACTCAATATTTTATAATAATCTATAAGGGAAAGTAGTCTGAAAAAAAATATGTATAACTGAATCACTGTGCTGTACACCTGAAACTAACACAACATTGTAAATCAACTATACTTCAATTAAAAGAGAGAGCGAGAGAGACAAAAGCATAAAATCGAATCATTTTTGGATGCAGTGTAGTCAATGACAGCATTTGTATTTCCTGCACAGATTGTGCCAAAACACTGTAGCCTGGTCTACAGACTGTGTGATAGATAGCTAGATAGATAGATACATAGACAGAAGATGGATAAATAGATAGATCAATCAATCAATCATCAGGGTGGCTACTTACCCTCACAACACCTCTGAGGCAGGTGTTATGATCGCCATGTTACAGCTGAGCCCCAGAGAGGGTCAACACCTAGCCCAAGGTCACACAGCTAGTGAAAGGCAAAGCCAAGATCTGATCCATACAAAAATCTAATCCACACTGTCTGGCTGCCTCTCAAAATACATCCAAAACAGGACTCACACTCTGTATAGTGTGAACAGTTAATTCTACTGGGTTGCTACTGAATTGAATTACATCCTAGTGCACTGCAAACTAAAATATCCAGTAGCAAAAAAAAAAAAAAAATTAAAAAAATAAGCCAGCATACTATATATTAGTCTAAATGTGGCTGTTTTGGGGCCAACTATTTCTTTTAAAGCTCTGTCCTAAAATTAAGTTTTTATAGGTTTCTAAGTCCAAATGTGGCAGTTTAGGCCCATTAAATTAATTAAACAAAGAGGCCATTAGTCTTGACGTGGCTTGATGCTGTGGCAGCTTCATAAGCAAATCAGAACCTAAGCCTGTAAATGCCTCAAAGTTCCCAAATCAAAAGCTAAGGATAACCAATTGCAAACAGCCAGCTATGCCTCACGCTACAATCAACCAGTGATTTCCTGTCTTTGCCTCCACACTCTCTCTATATGTATCTTTCTTCTCTGGGGACAGTGGGTGGAGAGCTGAGAACCATTGCCAGTCTGGTGCTGCCTAATTTAAATAGATTTTTGCTCAGAGAAACTCAAAACAGTTTAATATGCCTTAGTTCCTCCTTTAACAGGCCCCAAAGGTATTGTTAAAAAATGATTAAAGACAGCTTAGGTGATACAAACAAATTTTACTTAACCCTTCATGAAGTGGACAGTCTCCATTAGGAAAATGGCAAAATGTGGCAGAAGGCAGGAGGCGTTTACAGGATAAAGCATAAAAAACAAGGACTTGAGTGTAGAGCCCAGAGTTGGCTTGGCATTTGGGGAGTGGCTGGCCAGAGACACTGTGCTTCTGGTCAAGCAGAGCATTTACAGGGCCACCAAAGTTATGTTTCGGTTTGCTGACGTGGTAGCCCCGGGTCCAGAGCGTCTCCACCTGGGGCCTGGTAATTTATTTCAACAATACCTAAAGCTGCAGAGTTTAGTGATCACCTTGGCCCTCGAGGCTGGGGGGATGGAGGTTCCAGGGGGACTTATCTTTTCCTGTGAGGGCCAAGCCAGATGCCTGGGAATGCAGTCGGGTTATGGTCTCTGTATCTGTATGTTTACTGCCTAACTTTTCTCAAGTTTCTCCTGAAATTCCTGATCATCCTGAGTATCCACCACTAAGCAACCATTTTTTTAAGTGTTTTTTTTTTTTTTATCAAGATAGGAATTTCCTTGTAAAATTTATGGTTTAATGACTTTGTAATATATATTGTTTCTTCTACAATCTGTTTCTGACATTCATTCAGTAAATATTTATTGAGCATCTACTACCTGCTGAGTGAATTGACATAAGGAGAAGCAGGAACATGCGTCATTTAAGAGGCCTGCATGTTCTCATTCACTATATTATACCACTGGGCAAAACATAGTGCATCTGGTTCAGGTAGATCTAGAATGTTCTTATGAACATGCTAAATTGAGTAAGGGGTCCAAGTCCTTAGGATACATGGAAAGATGGGCCTTAACTTTGTCAGACACGAACAAAAGCAAAGCTTCTCACCTTACACACCTCCACAACACTGACCCAATGCAGAGAGCTTAATGTCAGGGTCTTAGGTGTGTGACTGTCCCCAGTCATAAGTGATACAGATGAGTGAATGTCACTAATAAGAATGTCCAGCTCTTATAGTGAGAGTGATAAGGGTATTTAAATGTCATTTCAATAGAAATAAGTCAATAGTTCTTTAAACTATTTAACATTAACGTTAAATACGGTATAAAATTAGTTATATATTCTAACTTTTGTCTAGATCATTTCTCTAGATTTTAAAGCAATGACTTTTTTTTTTAAGTTGGCATTCGTATTGAGCCCTCTTATGAGACAGTATTTACAGGGCCAGATTTTCTCCATTTATGCTTCATTATAGTACAGCTTTATGAACAAAGAGTTGAAAATTTGAAAAGGGAAACATGAAAATGAATTATTTTATAGAGAACAGTATATTAAATGTCACGTTAAACTTACCCTAGAGTCTCAGTAAACATGGTAAATATTTAATAATTCAAATTTATGATGGCTCTAAAAGCCTTATCAACCAAATTATTTTATGATATCAAAAATGTCTGAAGAAAAACAAGGAACTAAAATCTTAAAATATAGATCCTTAGTTAAAGCCGTTAAAGGAACAAAGTTCAGAACTCTGGAGGTGCTCTTCCTAATTCTAATAACAGCCCATTTCTTTCTCTTGCAAAGCCCCCTTCCCTTACATCCTTCCCAGAAATGCCTCCGCCTTACCCCCCTGAGGCTGGTTTTACATTTTTACATTCTAAAAGGGGTACAGACCACCTTGAGAGATCAGAGACATAGTGGAGGAACATAACAGGTCTTGGGCCTCAGCTTAGAGATCCCCACCGATTCCCTGGGCCCCATCAGCTGGGTACAGGGGACATCACCTTCCTTCCAGGTGGTCAAATGTTTGCTTGCACAATCCCTGCCGGGCCCATCGGGTGAAGGGCACCATATTGATTTTTCTGTTTCGTTTCTGTTTGTCCCATTGGTCTTTGATGGGGCCCAGTGACTCACTCCCAACCCAGTCAGGACTTTCTACATCTTGATAACACCTAGATGACTAATGCCTACAACACCTGGGAAGCTTGGTGAAGGCACTGTTTGTTCAGACCACACTTGCTCCAAGGGCTTGTCCTTCCTGGAATAGAGATCAAATGGTGCCGATTGGTAGCTATGTCCCTCCAGTCTCAGAACAAGAGGAGTTGATCCATTCACTCTAGTTGGCTGTGATTAAGCCGACTTAGGGCCTCTTGGGACTGAGTCAAGGTGTGTCAAATACACCTGTCCAGAAGGTGAGACGCTCTTCTAAGTGTGACCAGCTGACACAGAGCAGCTCATTACCTCTCCTCCTGAGGCAGCTTAAATCACCTTTGCTCCATTCATCAAAGGGAATATTTACTGTTATTGTAATGACTCTTCTCACTGTACCCAAGGCTACACTTAAGACACACGGGCCTTTCAGAAAGCACAAAGGGGCATTGTGTAAACCAGAGCCCAGTGAGACGGAGGAAGTAGTAACATGACATTGACAGCTGTGCTCCTCCAGCACGTATGACTTATCTTGGGCTGTGGGTGGCCATTGAGTTGATACCGTATTTATTTCAAAAGTTGTGCCTTCATTTTAAGCATAATTAAATACCTAGGCATTTGCTTTGCAGTAAAACGATCAAGCAACAAAAGAATCTTGGGCTAAGGTAAGAAGTTGTGAATCTGGTCCTCAGTACCCACGTACTGATCAGCTGACAGACCTCATAAACTCACATTGGGATCTCTGTTTTCTCATCTAAAAAATGAGATTGGAATACAACAGGGCAGTAGTTCTCAAAGTGTGTTCCAGGGCACCTATGGGTCCCGGAGCCTTTTTCCCAGTGTCTGTGAGGGCAAAACTTACATATTTGCTTTTTTCATTCTCACTCTCTCATGAGTGTCCAGTGGAGCTTTTCAGTGACATGTGATATTGCAAGGGATTGAATTCAGAAGCTGATATGAGGACTTCCCTGGTGGCAAAGTGGTTAAGAATCTGCCTGTCAATGCAGGGGACACGGTTCGAGCCCTGGAACAACTAAGCCCGTGCACCACAGCTACTGAGCCTGCGCTCTAGAGCCCGTGTGCCACAACTACTGAGGCTGCATGCCACAACTACTGAAGCCCTCACGCCTAGCGCCCGTGCTCTGCAGCAAGAGAAGCCACTGCAATGAAAAGCTTGTGCTGCAATGAAGAGTAGCCCCCACTCGCCGCAACTAGAGAAAGCCCGCGCTCATCAATGAAGACCCAACGCAGCCAAAAATGAATAAATAAAATTTAAAAAAAGAAAGAAGCAGATATGAGAATCCAAATGCCTTCCATGAAGCCAGACATTAAGAAGATTCACAAAATTGTAAAACAATTCCATGGGTCACACTAATGTTTTGTTGTTTTAGAACATTCAGTTACCTTTCATTAAGAAATGTTATTCAGGTGAACATGTAATAGGTCTATTGTCATTATTTTTAAATAAATAAATATTTTCAACATGTTTCAGTTTTGATTTCTAATATGGTAAAAATGTATGTGATCCATATAAACAAGAAATTTTAAGAATATAAAGGCATCCTGAGACAAAAAGATTTGACACCCATTGCACTAAGTCATCTTAAGGTCCCTTTGTCACTCATAATTTAGATTTCCTTGCCTTGTTGTCAGTTTTTTTTTTTTTTTCCTCTTTACCCACATTGCACTTATGGTCATTTTAATTACTCAACACTTTACTTACTTGTTATGCTTCTTATTTGTCATGTGCATTTCTCTGCTGATGTATAAACTCCATGAGGGCTGAGATGTTTGTCTATTTTGTTTTAAAGTATCCCAGGCTGCCTAGAACTGGGGCTGGCACGTGGCAGGCACCTGGTAAATATCTGTGGATGGGAGAGAGAGGGAGGGGAGAGGGAGGAGACAGGGGCATAGCTCTTCCAGTATCTGTATAATTGACAGGGCAAGTTGCACTGTCACTGTTTTATGGGAGAAACCGAGGCATCGGAAGTGAAGGTCCCTGTTGGAGGTCCCACGGTGGTGGTAAAGCCCAGACTTCCTGTTGTAGCTTCCTCTGTAACGTGGCTCTATAATCTGACCCCAGAAGGCAGCCCCTTCTCCAGTCGATCCTGGGGGTATCTGAGCCCCGTGGAGTTGGTATTAAGAGAGACCCTGTGTCCAGTTGACACTGAAAGATGCATAGATTCCTAGGAAAGAACTCAGAGCCCTTTGGAGGAGCTCAGCAGGAAGGCTCAGATCAACACGGGTGGTGTGAGGAGATCTCTGGGTCTGTGAACAGATCCAGGCTTTGGAATCCACAGAAAGCCTTCCAAGTTCAGTGTGGTGACACAGGTCAGGCCCCATTCACCAGCCCCAGAGTGTTTCCTGCTGTGTGAGGCATGCCCTCTGAGGGCCACCCACTGCTTTTGCTCCTGGTTAAGTCTATGATTCAGTAAACACAGCCACAGACCAGGCCTGGCTGCCTCTTCTGGAAATCTCTGAGAAGGAAGAGGGGTTCTTGCAATCAGCCAGCCAGGATCCTGACATCCACTGAGTTTGTGGAGCCCATTTCCATCTCAGCCTCTCCAGCCTGGAAGTAACTGCCTGCAACTCCTCTAAAAGATCCTGATGCTCCCTTCACCCAGGAAGGCTCAAGGCCTGGGTGAAAGGGGACTTTTCTGGACCTTCAGGAAGCTTAGAGTCTCTAGAGAGAAACAGGCAAAACTGACCGTTACAGCCCAGGGATTAAGACCCAGGAGTCGGCTCAGAGAGCCAACAAGGCTACTATAAGGACCGTGTGCAAAATAAGCAGAGTCCTCATGACCCAATCACCTCCCAAATCCCCCACCTCCAAATACCATCTCAGCGTGGGTTAGGTTTCAGCATATGAATTTGGGGGCCACACAAACATTCAGACCATAGCAATGATTATTCAAAAAACCCTCAGTATATTTCTATTTCGTTTTCTCCTCACTCTCTTCCCTTCCCTTGACTGGATCTTGAGGCTCACAGGGTAGGTGACGTGGGGGCAGGGGACAAGGCTGGCAATGCAGATGAAAGCCGTGCCAAGCTATTTAGATTTCATTTTGAGAGCAGTGCTGAGGCACTGGACGTCTTTGAGCAGGGGAATAACATTATCAGAGCAATGGATTAGGAAGCATCTTGGGCTGCCTGGTGTAGTATTGACTGAAAGGAAGATACCAGGGGGAGGACATCTGATGGGAAAACAACTGGCTGACACTATTGTGCTCATTCCTATTAGATCAGTAAGAATAGGAAGAAGAGATTGTTAGGGAAATGTCAGAGCTAGTATCCACAGTTCCCCTTTCAGGTTTCAGATTGATTTAGAGAGGGCAAGAGATAGAGAGCCTGAGGAATGTCCCTGGTCAACAGGGAAATAGCCCAGGGGGAGGGGCGTATCTCAGGGATGGATGTAGCTGAGTCTCTGCTTGCCCTGTGGGTAGCCATTCTTATCACAGGCTCATCCAGCCAGAGACTACACTTCCTAGCCTCCCTTGCAGCTAGGTGAAGTCATGTGACTCAATCCAGACCAATGGGAACAAGCTGGACTGCCATGTGCAATCCTGAATCGTGCCCCTAAAGGGAAGTTCCTCTGCTTCTCTTCCCTCCTATCCCAGGAAGGAATGTGGACATGGTAGTGAGTCACCTTCTACCAGGGGGACAAGGGCTGAACAAGATGGGAGGAGCCTAGGTCCCAACATCATTGAGCCACCAAAACCAGCTTTGGACCACCTTCTCCGAGTGTTAGGCCCAGGATCAGTAAAATTCCACCTCATTTAAGCCCCTGTATTTGTGGTGTCTTGTTTCTGACATGTTTACGTGCCATCCTATGTGAAAGGCAGAACCGTTTGCTTTTGTTGTATTTTAAGGGACCAACAGGTTGAGAAACTCTGTTTCTGGACTCTAGGCTCTCAGAGCCACCCATCCTCTGACCACAAGCTCTGCACTGTGAGGTGTCCACAGCCCATGCCAGCCCGGGAACAGAGGCCGTTTAGGTGTGCAGCAGGCATCCGGGCAGCAGCAGACACTTCACAACTGCTCTGGCAGGGCTGAGCCAGGACACACTCCTGACTGAGTGAGGGCCTCAGGGTCGCTAGGATTTCACAAAAACAAGTTCCGTCGGTGGCACCTGATGGGCTTATTGGTGAAGCAGAAAAGGTGAATGTGACATGTTATTTGTTCTTCAGCAGGATATTTCACCCAATGTCTTATATCTTTAAGGGCAGTTATACAAAATGAGTTAATCATCCCTAGGTTATTGTCACCCAGAGGGAGAGTCCTAGTGACATACTACTGATTCTTAGTCACTATTTGTTCAACGACTTGCTTATCAAGGTTATAGATTACTCAAAGTGGTTAGTAATGGAAGATACTTTGGATAACAAAACTTGGGAGTCATAAAGATCTGAGAGATAGGACTGGTACACTGAATCCAGTCAGATTCATTCATGCATTCACTCATCCATTCATTCACTGAAGGTGCTGGGACACAGCAATGAACAAGATGGACAAGGGCTCTGCTCTCACTGAGCTTGTGTTTTAGTTTGCAGCAGAAAGACAGCAAAATAAAAGAAACAGATTAATGACAATGTTTGAAGTGCTAAATGCTAGGAAGAGTGTTACAAGTGTGACGTGATAGTGACGGGAAGGTGAGGCTCTTTCTGATCAGGGATTTTATCCTGGATGCAGAGACAGGGCAAAGAACATTCCGGAGAAGGGCAAGTGCAAAGGCCCTGGGGTGGGAGCAGTTTCAGGTGTTTCAGGAACAGAGAGAAGTAGGTGTGCTGGAGTATAATGATCAAGGGGAAGAATGATGGGCAAGAAGGTGGGGCCGGTTGTTCAGAGCACTGGGAAAAGTTGAGATTCTATTCTACTTAGAATGAGAAGCTTTTGGAGGATTCTGAGGAGAGATATAGCATTGAGGGATTTCCTTTCTCAAGACTGGGTTGACTGCTGTGTGAAGGATGACTCATAAGAGGGCTGCAGTGGAGGGTGGTCTACAGTTAGGAGACAGATGCACATCAAGGTGAGCAAAATGGTGACAAGAGTATAGAAGCAGAAAGAGTGAGACATGGTTAGATGTGAGATATGCTATGGAAGTAGAGTCCACAGGATTTGCTGATGGTTTATGGGGCTGAGAAAGGAAAGAAATCAAGGATGACTCCCAGGACCTTGGCTTGAGTAACTGGATGGTGGTGCTGGTTCCTAAGATGGTGAATCGTTTTCTCCATCTCCACCATTAAGTCACTGGTGGTTCAAGCCACCCTGGTCCCTACCTTTACTCCCAGTGCAGTCACCTGGCTGGCCTTCCTGAGGCCCTCACTCCACTCCTCCACAGTCTGTGATGGAGTATGTTGAGATCAGCCCCGGAGTCCCACAGAAACACTTGCACGTGCTAACAGACAGGCTGGAAGGAAATCCCAGTGTGATTCATGCTCAGAGGAGAGACAGACAGGTGGTCACTATAAGGGACTGTCCTTAGATGGCAGAACTTGGACATGCTTCTGGCCAGGGAGGGGATTGAGGATACCAAGCAGGGGAGAAGACTGAACGGAAGGAACAAGACCAAAGCAGAAGCTCCGTCCTGGAGACCAGAAGTGAGGGAAGGAAGAGGTCCTGATGCACAGAACAGCAGCGACCAGGGGACTTCTCAGGACCCAGCAGTGACCCTGGGTCCAATCTCCACCAGACCACGGGGCTTCCTATTGGGGTACTTTTAGCTGCTGTCCAAAAGTCCATGGGGCCAGCCCAGTTCTCTTCCCAACTCAGGAACAGGGACTGGATCAGATCCCAACATTGAGGGGCCCCAGAGAGCCCAACAAGGAGAAACTAGGAACAAACAGGGACAGGATAGCCAAAGATGACCTTCTGGTTTCTTCTAATCTTCGGGCCGTTGACCACTTCACAACATTATTAACATGTAATTGATCTGGATTCTAAGCTCTTATTCTTTTATTTTAATGATTTTTTTTCACATGAATCGTAGACGGTGACTCACTCCCAAGATTGCACTTAAGAGCCAGACGTGTAATTGCCACCATAAATGCAAGTTGCCCCCACTGGCTGGAGCATTCAAGAAAGAAGTTTCATAAACCCCTTTTTCTCATTTTCTTGTAGAGAATGTCAAAGATCCAAGTCACTGCCTAATTCAACTTTTTACTTGTTACCCTATTTTTTCAGTTTACTCAAAACTTCCTTACTGCTGCTAAGACCCCTCACTTTCTTAGAAAGGTTCCTGTCCCTTGACTTCACCCCTGGTGCCTCCTTTCTCTCCTTTCAGTGTCTTGTCTCACAAAGGGATTGTATTAGTATCCTGTGGCTGCTGTAAAGAATTACCGCAAACTCGGTGGCTTGAAAAAATGGACATTCATTCTGTCACAGTTCTGGAGGCCAGCAGTACAAAATCAGGGCCACGCTCCCTCTGGAGGCTCTGGGGGAGGGTCCTTCCTGCCTCTTCCAGCCTCTGGTGGCTCCAGATGTCCCTTGGCTTGCGGCCGCATCACTCCAACCCCAGCTTCCATCTTCACCTGGCCTCCTCTTCTTCTCCCTGGGTCTCTCCTCAACACTTATCACTTGATTTAGGGGCTGCCAGGGTAACACAGCATGGTTTCATCTTAAGATTCTTCACTAAGTACATCTGCAAAACTTTTTTTTCCAATAAGGTCACATTCGTAGGGAGTTAGGACATAGACATATCTTTGGCAGGGCCACCATTCAGCTCCCTTCAGGGATATGACCACTACCCCTCATGGAGAGTTACTGCACAGGCCAAGAGAAGGGGAACCCACCCAAGTCAAGGTGAAAAGCACCCTGGGCAGTGGGGGAGCCCCTCCCCCTATAGCCACGTGGCTAGAGCAATTGAGACACGTCTCAGCCAAGTTTCAAAACCCAGCCCACCAGGGGTCTTCAGGCTGCCCTCACACGATAGAACTGACCAACATGATAGCCTCGAATGCTGAGGGTCACGTCATACCTCATTCTGCAAAGCACAAGGATGGCCTTATCTGTTGTCCAGTCAGTACACAGAGCAGAGGGCTGGTCCTGGCCTTCAGCTTAGCCAACGGCCACAGGGCAAGACACTGGCCAGGCTGAGTCATGGTTCCCTCACTGGTTAACAGGGATAACAGGGCATGTTCTGCTTCCCACAGGGCAAGGGACGGGCAGCTGATGTCTGTGAAACAGTGTGCAAACTCTCAAGGGCTACACACATGCAAAGTACTATGTACTTTAACGGGAAAACACTCTCAATGAAAACTTCAGGAGATTTTAGTCCTGAATCACCTTGAAGTTTGCTCTGTGACTTTGGACAAGTCATTAAATTGGAAATATTAATGTTATCCAAAATAAGTAATGTCACAGAAGGTAAACCTAGGAAAAGCATAAAGTACAATGCAAATGCAAGGTTCTGCCACTATTCTGGTTTTTACTATTTCAGCAAAGTATTATAACAGACATTGCTAAAAAACTACAAATAGAGCTACCATACGATCCTGCAGCCCCACTCCTGGGCATATATCCAGAGAAAACCATAATTCGAAAAGATACATACATCCCAATGTTCACTGCAGCACTGTTTACAATAGCCAGGACATGGAAGCAACCTAAATGTCCATTGACAGATGAATGGATAAAGAAGATGTGGCATATATATATATATATATATATATATATATATATATATATATATATATATATATAATGGAATATTACTCAGCCTTAAAAAAGAATGAAATAATGCCATTTGCAGCAACATGGATGGACTTGGAGATTATCATACTAAATGAAACAGACAAAGACAAATACCATATGATATCACATGTGTAATCTAAAAAAATGATATAAATGAACTTATTTACAAAACAGAAACAGACTCACAGACTTCGAAAACAAACTTATGGTTACCAGGGGGGAAGGTGAGGGCGAGGGAAGTTTGGGATTAACATATACACACTACTATATATAAAATAGATAATCAGCAAGGACCTACTGTACAGCACAGGGAACTCTACTCAATATTCTGTAATAACCTAAATTGGAAAAGAACTTGAAAAAGAACAGATATATGTATATGTATAAATGAATCACTTTGCTGTACACCTGAAACTAACACAACGTTGTAAATCAACTAAACTCCAACATAAAATAACATTTTAAAAAAATTTAAAAATGAAAGACATCGTATAATGTATTTATCTCTTTCTATTGGCAAAACTTTTAACATCTGCATCCATACTTATCAACCAACATTTTACGTGTTCCTCGGAAAGGTGACAAAAATTCATCCTCGGAATTCATGAGTGTCATTTACTCAATAAATATTTATTGAGTGGTGTGTCAGGAATTGTTCTGAGCACTGTAGAAAAGTAATGCCCTAAACGGATACAAGCCCTGCCCTGATGGAGTAGAATTAATGCTAGGGAAATAGAGAATTAGCAGGGTAAAAAAGTAGAATGTCAAAGGAACATTACATAATGACAAGAGCTTTAGAAAAAAAAAAAACCATGCTGTGTCAGATGAGCAATGTTTGAAATGTTCGATGGGGGAAGAGCTTTCCCAGGAGAGGAAAGATCCCGCCTGGTGTTTGGGGAAGGCCAGCTGGTGCCCTGAGGGGCGCCAGGATTGGGGAAAGAAGAGAATCACAGAGACGGAGGGGGGCCAGGTCACAGGACCTCGGGGATCATGGTGGGGCCTCAAGCTTTTCCTCTGAGTCACCTGGGGCCACTGGAGGGTTTCAGCTCTTGAGGGACAGGTCTGATGGATTTTTTTTATTTTTTACATCTTTATTGGAGTATAATTGCTTTACAATGGTGTGTTAGTTTCTGCTTTATAACAAAGTGAATCAGCTATACATATACATCTGTTCCCATATCTCTTCCCTCTTGCGTCTCCCTCCCTCCCACCCTCCCTATCCCACCCCTCTAGGTGGTCACAAAGCACCGAGCTGATCTCCCTGTGCTATGCGGCTGCTTCCCACTAGATATCTACCTTACGTTTGGTACTGTATATATGTCCATGCCTCTCTTTCGCTTTGTCACAGCTTACCCTTCCCCCTCCCCATATCCTCAAGTCCATTCTCTAGTAGGTCTGTGTCTTTACTCCTGTCTTGCCCCTAGGTTCTTCATGACATTTTTTTTCTTAAATTCCATATATATGTGTTAGCCTACGGTATTTGTCTTTCTCTTTCTGACTTACTTCACTCTGTATGACAGACTCTAGATCCATCCACCTCATTACAAATAACTCAATTTCGTTTCTTTTTATGGCTGAGTAATATTCCATTGTATGGAATATGACGGATTTTTTTTAACAGCATCCCTCTGGCTGCTGTATTGAAAACAAGCACAGTGTTTAGGTCTTTAGAAATGAGTGTAAGTCACACTGAAAAGTCGTTTTTAAAATGTCAAATGATGCCAATTATATCTCAATAAAACTAGAATGAATGAATGAATAAATAAAATGTCAAATCGTTACTTTAAAAAAAATTAAACCAGATCAGGTGGTTCTTGCAGGGAAATAGTTGACTCACTTTTCTATACACACCTCAAAGTGTAGGGTGAAAATAAGGGAACAAGAAGACACAACTCGCTAAGTTTCATCAAACATTCTTCTCCCTCCTTACCAAGAAACACATGTGCTAAAGATCAGAGGTGGAAGGGTCTTCTTGGTCTCTCCTCCATCCCCTATGAGGAAGGTCCGGCTGTTCCTGGGGTGCCCCACTGCCGGGAGGGCCGCTGTGACGGAGGGACAGATGGGACCTAAAGGAAGCCCCGTGATGGACCGTCTGGCACAGCCCAGGCTGCTCCTGCCTGGACTGGCTTTGCTTCTGACTCTGCTACCCAGGCTGGTCCAGGAAAAGAACATCAGGGGTCACCCCTCTCTAGGTGTTCAAGATGCTGATAGGCCAACAGTTTCACAGGTAGTTGCCAACAGAAACCAGACAATTGTATGTCATAAAATATATATTGGCCATAAAGAAAAATGAAATGCTGACATAGGCTACAACATGGATGACCCTTGAGAACAGCATGCTGTGTGAAAGAAGCCAGTCACAAAAGACTACATATGGTACGATTCCGTTCATAGGAAATACACAGAATAGGCAGACAGAAAGCAGATTAATGGTTACATAAGGCTGGATAGGGATAGAAGGGCCGATGGGGTGAGAGCTAATGGACACAGGGCTTCTTTCTGAGGTGATGAAAGTGTTCTAAAATTGACTGGGGTGCCAGTTGCACATGTTTGTGAATATTCTAAAAACCAACAACGAGTTATCTATACTTTAAATGGATCAATTTTACGGTATGTGAATTATATCTCAATAAAGGCGTTGATGTGCATTTGTGGAGTGTGTAGTTTGAAGAGACCAAGTCAGACTGACACAGAGCCCCAGACCTGCCTCTGGAGCAGGGGACTGACGGCTACATGTCTGCCGTGTGTTCTGTGTGACAGAAGTGCCCGCTGGCTCCCTGCACGTGGGGAAGGGTGTGGGAGAAATGTCCCACTAAGACCGACTACATAATTCGCAGAGCCCTCTGCAAAATGGGAAAGAACCTCTTATTTTTTAAAAGAAGTATTAAGGGAATTCCCTGGTGGTCCAGTGGTTAGAACTCAGTGCTTTCACTGCCGAGGACGCAGGTTAGATCTCCGGTCAGGGAACTAAGATCCCACAAGCCGAGGGGCATGGCCAAAAAATTAAAAATAAATAAATAAATGATTTTAAAGTATGAAGAATTTCAAGGTGGTGACTGGGACCTGGTCCCTTCACTGTCCCTTTCTCCAGGCGTGGAGGCGGAGGGGTGTGTCCCTGCTAGTCAGCTCTGCTTTGTTTTGATTAAGGGGGCACATAAAGGGATGTTCCTTTGCTAGGAGAGCTGGGGTGCCTCATGCAGCCTTCTGTGAGAATCTTCCAGAAGATGAGCGCTGCTGGTTATCCCCCTTGACAGCTGAGAGTGGAGGGTGGGCCCTTCTCCTCACCTTCAACCAGAAGCAAAGAGGCATGTTCAAGGTGACAAGTCTGGCATTTAGAGGGAAAGCAAGCATTAGCTTCAATGAAAAGAGGCGATTTACATAACGGCTATAAACAAGAGGCGCTAACAACTCAGTGGGTCTGAAATAGACACCCAAATTCATAAAAGTGAAGAAGTGAGGGAAAAAATCTTGCAGCAATTGGAAAGCCATTCCTCAAAAGAAGGTGGAACAGGAGGGAAGGGGGCAGGGCACAACCTTTAAAAGAACGACATGACCATTGGATAGGACATAACCTGGTTAGAACCAACTAGGTCCAAGGTGGCAGAAGACTCGCCTTCCAGGGGACCTTAAGCCTCATTATACGCTCATTGTAATACATCAGCACATGCTAAATGACATGCCCACAGGCGCCATGACTGTTCCAAGGGTAACCCTAAAAGGCCGAAAAGTAGGCGGTGGCGCAATTCTTGGAAATCTCCACCCGTTCTCCAAAATGGTTGGCATAGTCCTCCCACTCATTAGCCTATGAAATTACTCAGCCCATAAAAACTAACCACCCCCTATTTCGGGGCACCTAGCCTTTTGAGATGGCCCACACTCTGTCTGTGGAGTCTGTCTGTTTCACTCCCCAGGACCCTTCTGGCCTCTTGAGATAGACCTCATTCTGTCTATGGAATGTGTATCTCTCTCTAAATAAATTCACTTCTCACCTATCGCTTTGCTTCTCGTTGAATTCCTTCTGCGCTGAGACATAAAGAACCTGAGTTTCATTAAGGCCTGTGACCAGGTGTCAATCTCAGTTAAAAGACAGTGAGTTCAGGCTTCCCTGGTGGCGCAGGGGTTGAGAGTCTGCCTGCCGATGCAGGGGACATGGGTTCGTGCCCCGGTCCGGGAAGATCCCACATGCCACGGAGCGGCTGGGCCCGTGAGCCCTGGCCGCTGAGCCTGCGCGTCCGGAGCCTGTGCTCCACCACGGGAGAGGCCACAACAGTGAGAGGCCCGTGTATCGCAAAAAAAAAAAAAAAAAAGGCAGTGAGTTCAAGTCCCAATCTGGGATTTAGCTGGGTTGTAGTCCCAGCCTGTGGGTTCAACACCCAGCTTGAGGTGTGTGGTTTCAAATGGACATAATATAAATATCCCATTTTAATGATTTATTCATGTGTTGCTTATATCTATTACATTATTGAGCTTTAAAATGCTAATCCAGGTCTTACGTTGTCACCTCAAGTGGCATGAGAATTAGCCTTCCTTAATCTTTTGCTGGATGGACA
Source organism: Mesoplodon densirostris (assembly GCF_025265405.1). Classification (NCBI taxonomy): domain Eukaryota; kingdom Metazoa; phylum Chordata; class Mammalia; order Artiodactyla; family Ziphiidae; genus Mesoplodon; species Mesoplodon densirostris. The sequence goes on along the minus strand of NC_082665.1, from coordinate 6,689,693 downwards.
GCTACGATAGAGACTAAGTCTTCATTTGCGTGAAGACTGGCAGTTCCGCGTCCAGTTTGCAAGACAAATAACCAGTTTGGTGCTCGAAGCATCATTCAGCCCAGTGTGTACTGTGGGAATCATTTTGTGATTCACAAGAAACACACACAACTCCGAAGTCCTCTATCTGTACAGGTCTGACTCACACTGCAGACACATTTATTTAGGGATTATCAATCCTACAGAATACAGCAGGTCCCTCTTACTATTTTTGCTGTTCAGACTTGCCTAAAGCATGTTATCACGCAGTTTAATATCACAGCGGATTCTGAAGGTGGTTTATATACTCCAGGAGCACTGCCTTATAAGGAAACAATGACTGCGTCAGGGAGGCAGGCAGCGGGGGCAGGAGGTCTAGACTGAGGCCCCAGGCCCACCAAGGAGAGTCCTATGACCGCTGGCAAGGAATTGATCCCCCTTGGGCTTCAGTTTCCTGGTAAAAACAGGAGTTGGTCTCACCTATCAACTCTAAAGACTTTTCCAATGTTAAAATTCAGTGTTTCCTACCAAACGTAAGGTAGATAGCTGGTGGGAAGCAGCCGCATAGCACAAGGAGATCAGCTGGGTGCTTTGTGACCGACTGGAGGGGGGTGGGATAGGGAGGGTGGGAGGGAGAGAGACATAAGAGGGAAGGGATATGGGAACAGATGTATATGTATAACTGATTCACTTTGATATAAAGCAGAAACTAAAAAAAAAAAAAAAAAAAAAAAAAAAAAAAAAAAAAAAGAATTCCACAGATTGAATGGGCAGTCGGACAAGGATGTAAATATGAAAATAAAATAATGACCGATACCAAGTTTTGTGAAAAAAAAAATGAAATGGGGATGGAAACCAAAAAAAAAAAAAAAAAATCAGTGTTTCATTCCCTGGTCTCCTGCTACCAAAAGCAAGAGAATTATAGTGAAACTGTGAGCTCCAATGGACAGCATTGGTCTTGACCTTATTCCCTATTGTGAATCAAAATCCTGCTTAGAGTGTAGAAGAAGACCGGGATCAGAGGTGGCTGAAGGGGATGGCAGGACCATCTCTCTGCGGAGCTGTTGCTTGTTTATCGCAACCCTAGACTTAATTATGTGCCAGGCATTGTTCTAAGTACTTAAGAAACTTTAACTCAGTTAATCGTCACACAACCCTAGAAGAAAAGCAAGGCTATTATGCAAACTTGACAGAGAAGGAAACTGAGATCCAGACAGTTTAAGTAACTTGCTGGGGCCACAGCTGGACAGCTAGTGAAGGGCTGAGCTGGGATCTGACCCCAGGAAGTCTGACCCCACAGGCTGCCCTCCACAGGATAAGATCACAGGCTCTGTCTAGTTATCCTGCCTTCATGCCCCAGGAAACACAAGGGACCAGTGAGGCTGCCAAAAGCAGCTGAAGTTAACATAGGACATTAGGAGAAGGTTTTGACCTCCCATGGGTAGCCCCATGTTGGCTGTTCCGAGGAATCTTAAAGAAAAGGGTAGAAACTACCTGCTCTTGTATAGTGTGGGACCACCTTGTCGGGGGGAGGGGCCTGGGAGGCTGCTGGATGACCCCAGCTTGGCCCGGATTCCAGGAACCAGTGCCAGCCTGTAGATGGGCACAAGGAGAGAGCAGCTGGATGGTATACACGTTGTGTGCATATTTGTTGTGTGTGGTGGGAGGAAATGGGGGAGGTTATAAAGTTTAATTTCATCTGTTCCTTGACCCCAACATGCATCAGTGGAATAACTACTGCCAGTCATGACCCCGTGACTGCAGGGTGAATGGTCAGCAAAGGAAACGTAGGTGCCAGAAACATATGCATGCATTAAATTATCTCTGTCTCTAAGTGCATTTCCCCCTCCACTGCCCACCCCCCTCCCAGGATTTCCAAAGTCTCACATTTGTGCATGATTTTTGCAGAACCGTGGACTTCGGTTTTACCTCTTCAAGGGCAGGGACTAAGCCCTTCCTCATCTGTCTTCTCAGCAGCTCAGTGTTTGCTAAATGAATAAATGATACATCTCAGACCAGATGACGTCTGTTTAGCTTGCAAGTGGAAGCCACCTGTATGGTTTCCACTTGCAACTGTATGTTGACTATTGATTTGGATTTCAAGACAAATACAGATGTGTTTCTATGGAAAAGTTTTTGTTGTTGTTTTTACAGGATAACTTGGTAAGCTAATCATTTTTAATAATTACGTCTGGATTCTAAAGAACTCTTTATTTGCATTTTACCCTCTAGACATTTACTATTTATGATGCATACATCCTACTGTAATTTCCTCTTTCTTCTTCTCCTCTATAAGCTTCCCTCTTTCTTAAAGGAAGAGTTAAGACTGCTCTTACACTCAGCCTGACGTGGTACATCTGGTCACTTCACCTGATGGGCCTCCTGAATTTTAATTTCCTTCTAACACCTTTGACTTTTGATCTTGAAGCGCAAGGGCCATACTTTTATTGGGTTTAATTTACTGGAAAACCCGATGTTCCTTGTGAATCAAGCCATAATAGTCAATGAATAATCACAGGCTGCAGCCAGGCTGGGTTTTAGTTCTGCTGAGTAACTAGGAAACCGACTAACAACAGGAAGGTAAAAAATGTTAGGAACCCTGTTATGGCCCCAGAATTAGGATAAGACATTTTATTATGAGCATGTGACCACCCAAGCGTAGAGGGGGATCAGCCACCGCCGCGTAGGACCCAGGGCAAGGGGATTGCTTGACTGATCCCAGGGCTCCTGGGAAGGGGAACAGGGAGTGGCAGAGGCCTGGGTGGGAGTCAGGAGTACAGGCTTGTGTGTGACCCCAGCTTCCCAATCTCTCCAGCCTCTGGACCTCTTTCAGCTCTGCATTTTGCTCCTGGTTAGATTATTTTCTATCGGGTTTCACACATTTATATCTGAGAGGGTAGGGATGATTTTTTTTTCATGTATATATATATATATATATATATATATATTTTTTTTTTTTGCGGTATGGGCCTCTCACTGCCGCGGCCTCTCCCGTTGCGGAGCACAGGCTCCGGACGCGCAGGCTCAGTGGCCATGGCTCACGGGCCCAGCCGCTCCGCGGCATGTGGGATCTTCCCAGACCGGGGCACGAACCTGTGTCCCCTGCATCGGCAGGCGGACTCTCAACCACTGCGCCACCACGGAAGCCCCATGTATATATTTTTTAAAGGATTTTTCATAAGATGCTCCCAGAGGGGAGCTTGGAAAAAGACACTTAATATCTATATCATTCTTAACCTCTCTCTACCATGTGATGAACAAATTCTTTACAAATTTGGTTCTGTGTCAAATGCCCATCACAGCCTGATCACATAGGTGCCATACTCACCCTTGCTTCTACAGAGGTGAGAACTGGCCCAAGGTTTAGCCAGTTAGAGCAGAGGAAAAGTTGGTTGTCAGGAATGGACTGTTGGTTGTCAGGAATGACTCCAATGCCACTTCTTTTGACGTCTTTCTGCTCAGATGTGTTGGAAACGCCCCTCCCCCCGACCAGCCCCTCAGGGAGGAAAGATGTCTTCCCAAAGAGTCAGTGGACCTCAGGGACTCAGGGAGCCCCTGATCACCTAGCACCGGAGACCCACGGGCACGGGAACTGGTCCTGTGGACAAGGCAGCCCCACTCCAGGCAACTGAACTTGACCTAATGGCTGTCTGTACCAAGCTTCTCAGATGCTTTCAGTAGCCTGGGGTAAAAGACCCTCTATTAGCTGAAACTGCAGCCCAGATGAGTCAGTATTTTCTGCTACAGTTAAAAAAAAAAAACTCTTTATGTCTCCATGGTTACTTACTATGGATCTGTATCCCATTTATGAAACTCCTTCTTGACCTATCTGTGATTTCTGTTCCAGGCCTGAATGTACCTGGAGAAACCATCAGGATCAGTTCAATCTGCTGGAAATATCAATCTTCTCAGCACCTGGTTGTTTGAGCTGTGTAGACCCTGCCTCTGACCCATGCAATGGTGATACCCGGAAACCCTCAGGTACCTGGAAACATTAAGGTGCAATAGTATCTCAATTATCTTGATAACTCCTGGTTTAGGGTTGCCATGGAAACCAGGAAACTTGGTAACAGAGAAGTGAGGCCTTTCCTCTCTCCCTTCACAGCACTGTAGTCCCTGAGATGAACCAAATTTCAGCCCCTGGCCTTGCCTAAGCTGAGCTATTTTATTTCATAACCACTTTTAGGAATCTAAATATTTCTCCAAAATATTGAGAATCTGACCTGAATGGGAAATGTGCACGTTTCTAGCCAGGGACTCAAGTATTGAATATTTCCTGCTAAAAATGGAAATGGGAGGTATGGGTGATGGTTTTGATCATAGTTAGAAGTCAGATAAACTGGAGTTTCAACCCTGAATTTCCCATTTATATGTCTTATGACTTGGCAAGTTATTTACCCTGAGGGTCAACTCCCTCATATTTAAAGTGGGGACAATAATGCCTTGGAGAATTATCATGAGGATTAGTCCAGGGAAGCTCAGTCAAGGCTGATTACTACTAAGGCACCGCCCAACTCTAGGGGGTGCCACTCACACGGAGGCTGTAGGAGTGGGGCTTCTCGGAGCAGGGGGACTCCGTGACCCATAAAAGGGCCCATTTTGCATCTTTATCATCTCAGCGTCAGCATGACAGAAAGATCAGAAATAAAAATGATCAGAAATCATAAGTCCACAAGGAGGTCCAGGAATGGGGCCAGAATGAATCCCTTATGACCCCAAGCCCTGCGGCCACTCGGTGGTACCAGCACTACTCCAGTCCTGCCAGGGCACGTTTGGGGTTAAAGCCTCCGGACCCGGGGAAGAAACCACAGAAAGACTCTCCTCCTGAGCTCCCGGGACACACAGAGAACGGGGCGCCAGGCCTCGGAGTTCCCGGCCCAGAGCGGCCCTGGAACAGCCGGCGAGGGACAGCCGAGTGACATCAGGCGCCGAGCGAAGTCCCGCCTGAAAGGTCCGGCTCCGCCCCCTGCTCTTCTCCTCCCCCCTCCCCCCCGCTGCCCTTCCCACCCCTCCTCTCTCTCCTCCCCTCCCCTCCACCCGCCCTCTGCAGTCTCGCCTCCCCTCCTCCCCTCCCGTCCCTCCTTTCCCCTCCCCCTCAGCCCCTCCTCCCCTCCTCGCTGCCGTCTCCCCTCCCTCTTCCCACCTCCCTCCTCCCCTCGCTCGTGAAGAGCGCGCGGCGGAGGGGAGCAGCCAGTTACTTCCTCCAGCGGCTGCGCGGAGTGCGGTGTAGCCCCAGCCCCGAGCGCCCGGAGCCCGCCCGCCAGCAGCCCGCCGCCCGCCGCCCGCCGCCCATCCCGGCCTCCCGGACATCCCCCCCGCGCGCCCGCGCCCGCGCCCTAGCCGGCGCGCACCGAGGAGCCCGGGCCCCCAACCGCCGGCGGCCCTGCCCGAAGGGGCGCGGTAAGAGCGGGATCGGGCTGGGCGGGCGGCCGGGGTCCAGCGGGGAGCGTCCTCCGGCGCTGGATCCTCTACCGGGGGACCCAGGAACCGGGCGGGGAACGTAGGTGGCGCCGAGGTCCGGATCCCGGGGCGCAGCCGGGGTCCAGGCTGGGTGGCGGCTATCCGTAGCATTCGGAGGTTGCGCGTCTGGGATCCGGTCCGCTCGGGGCTCGTGTTCCTGGGGCCGAGTGGCTTTCGGTGCGGCGGGCCGAGCTCGGAGTGGGCCCGGCGGTGACGGGCGGAGCAGGCTGCGAACTTGGGCCGCGGCCCCGGGGTCGCCGAGGTGGCAGGGGCGGGCGGGGCGCGCCGGCTTGTTTCACTTGCTTTTGTTTTAAAAGGAAACGCGGGCGTGGTAGGGGGGCTCCTGCCAGTGGGCGCCCGGCGGACCTGATTTCGCGAAGGGGTGGGGGACGATGGAGAGGGTGTCCGAGAGGCCCCTGCGCGCCCGGGTTTGCGGGTGACTTACGGGGAGGACGCCGGGCCCGGGAAGATCTGGGGTGCCGGGCGCCTGAAACACCTGGGAGGCTGCGGCTTCCCGAAAACGCGCCTATCCCAGTCCCCCCGGTCACCTCCGCGGCCAGGTCCCGGGCCCGGCCGTGGCAGCGGGCGAGGGGGTGGTGCCGGGAGGGTCCTGCGGCTCCAGTGGGACCCCCGCGGGCGCCCCAGGACCTCTGGATCCGGGCCCCTCTGTCCTGCGAGGCGAACATGGGGAGCCTGTCGGGAATGGAGATGTGGGTGCACAAGGCTGACTTTATTTTCCCGTTCTTACAGCATTTTGGATGAAGGGGTAACAGCGTTTGAGCGTGTATGGCTTTTTTTTTTTTTAAGCACATGAGACTTTTATATTGGCCTGTATTCAATTTTAGGGTATCCGAAAATAGTAGTTGACCTGCTACTACTGATTTAGAAAGTAAAGAAGTGAGCAGTTCCCTTTGGAGATAGGGGTAATTTATTTTAATTTACCCGTAAGAGATTATGTTTGTTCCGTACAGTGGAAGCGGCTGTGCACTGTCTGCTTGCCCACATCACCACCAATCAGAGAGATAAGTCTCTAAGTTAAGGTTTATTAAAATTCTGAATAATATCACAGTACAGTAAACGCTAGCTCTCTGAGTCCTGCAGGGAAATAATCAAACACTCATTTCTGGGATTAGTCATTCTTCTCTCTAGATTGATAACTTTCAAAGGAAAAAGCAAACCAATCTTCAAAAGTGCGTTTCAGGTTTGTTTTTGTTTTTCTTTATTCTTGCTTTTTTAAAATTTACCTAAACGCAAACCTGTGCTCTAATCTCACATAAGCGATCACTTGTTCCCATAAGGGTACTGTTGTCCGGCACGTTCTGCTTGTTTTAAAATTTAACCATTCTCAGCCCTTCCATTTCTGCCATTTTCCCATTTTTCTGTTGTTCAAAAGCATCGATCAATAGGGCAACACCAAAAAGATCTAAATGTGAAATTGACTTAGGTGGGGAAACTTGGCCTGTCTGCCACCTTCACAAGCTGTGTTGAGTAAAATAAGGGAACTTAAATTTGATTAGTTATGTGTTTGTCAGAAACCATTGGTAGAGCATTTTGATTCTACCTCGTTTTTACAAAACAAATTAAAAGCCGGACAACAGAAGAATTCTATTCCGTAGCTAGTCATTACAGCTCTTTATGTGGGAGTGGTAGACTGCCTTTCCTCCTGGTATTTGTTCACAAAAATCAGGTGAGGCTTCTCCATCGCCTTCCACATCTATTCTCTTTCCATCTCCGTGAAGCTGAAGAATGTGGGTGGAATAGTGCCTGCAAACCAGGCGAAGAAGATGGGTAACTGACAACACCCAAGGCGTGCTTTCATTTTGGTCTCCTGTTTGAGGCTTGCTGATGTAATCGGCCGGTGACAGGACTTAGTTCATCCAGGTCAGTGGCATAAAGCTCTACCTTAAGGAGCATTTCACATCATGCAGCGTCTCGAGCAGGGGCCTAGCCTAACGATATCTGTGTGCCATCTCTGCTCTTTATTGATGGGCTGGGAGGAGGGCGCACGCCTCATCATTCGGGTGATCCTGGCTCCTGGGGGAGCTCAGGAGGTAGGGCCATACTCCCCGGGGCTTTGGTCTGCCCTGTGCCCCTTAGATGCCCCCTCAGATGCTGTGTGATCCTGGGCAAGATCCCAAGGTCTCTGTTGCCTCGCTGTAAGATGGTATAACATCTGCCTCTCGGGGTTGTCAGACAGTTGAGTGAGGTAGGAAGGTGTGGTGCCCCAGCTCAGGCTTAGCTTAGCTCTTAGCAAGGTGGAATCTACCAGGGCAGTGATCATCAGTAGTGAGTACTGATTCTTGAGTGCAGGTGGATGACAGGATCCACCAAGTGGAGATTCTGAGCAAACGCGGTCACTTTTGATCCAGGACAACTCTCCTCCAAACCCCTACTCCCACCCCTCCACCCCCAACTGTGATTTACTGTCAAAGCTTTCGAGCCTCCACTGGCCCCCAAAATAAGTACCCGCACTCTGAGGGTTTTTAGAGGCCTGTCCAGTGCCTCTGGTCTCCCTGGTGGCTGGGACTCGCCTCCCATACTGCCTTTCTAGCCAAGGGGGTGTGTGTCTGTGTGCTGAGCTGTTGGGAGGTCTGTTTAGCCATAACGTTGACTATGAAGAGAAAACAAGAAAGTACAAACTCGAATTAAGTAGTTACGGGAAAAGAAGCTGTTTGCCTCTGCCAGTGAGTCTATCCATTGCGCAATGTTTTAATTACTCAGGGTTCTTGGTTGTAACAGGTAGGAGCCCTCGGTGGAGACCGCAGGGCGGGCAGTTAGAGGTACCCCGTAAAGCTTCCTCCTAGACCCCTGGTTCAAGGCCATGAAGCGGGGAGGGTGGGTTACTGTCATAGGGGATTCCCAGGTTATTTGAAAATCATCTTTAGTTGCTCTGTTTTTTTAGTCAAACACTAAGGCAGGATTATCTAAGTACCTTTCTCACTTATTAATGTTTAACTGACCCCACCAAACAATTACATGTTAGGGCCCCAAATAAGTTTTCAGTTGATTACAGCAATCACAGGTCACACATGGAACTGTCCAAATGCCAGTCACACAGGCAACTCTAAGTTTTCTAATAGCCACAGTAAATGTGGTGAAATTAATTTCAGCGTGTTTCACTTAACTTCGCACATTCAAAATATTACATAAACATGCAGTAAATACAAAATTAGTACTGAGATACTTTACTTTTCGCTACGAAACCTTTGAAATTGAGAGTGTGTTTTGCATGCTTAGCACATCGGAGTTCACCCTAGCCCAGGGCCAAGCGCTCAGGAGCCCCACGTGGCTGGTGGCCGCCACGTTGGTCAGTGCAGGTCCAGGATAAGCCCAGACCATCCAAGCAAGTAAGGCAGACCCATGATCAGAATTACTTCCTCTTGAAGAAATGCACAGCTGAGCAACACGCAAAGCAGGTGTATTCTGAGCTTGTGTATTCAATGCAGGAGGATCTAGACAACGAAAGAGGGTCTGGGCTCTAGCCCTGGTTCTCCCTTTTATCTGCTTCCTGAGCCTGTGCTTCCTCACAGCTTGGAGAGGGAAGGGGGCCTCTGAGGCGGTCTTCCAGCAGGCTTTCCTAGATCTGGATCTGTCTGGGAGCTGCGGTGGCAGGTCATCCCTGCGCTTGCCCTGGAGCTCCCAGGTTGAGCTGACTGTCCCACTTGCATAGGGGAGATAGCCCTCGCCCTGCCCGGGGGAAGCAGATCCTCCCACTCCTGTCCTGGAAGGACCCGGGCCCCCAGCCCAGCTCACCCAGCCAGCCAGAAGGCAACTTTATCTGTATGCCTCAAATCTAAATCGAATTCAGCAGAGAACCAGCATGATTATTTAATTACTTAAGTAGCATCCCATTTGTGAGAAGAATTCCTGGCATTCAGTATTTTTTTTCAGTAGTGATAGCATCTAAGATTTTTTTCTTTTTTATTGTGGCAAAATAAAATTTACCATCTTCACCATTTTTTTTTACATCTTTATTGGAGTATAACTGCTTTACAATGGTGTGTTAGTTTCTGCTGTATAACAAAGTGAATCAGTTATACATATACATCTGTTCCCATATCCCTTCCCTCTTGCGTCTCCCTCCCTCCCTCCCACCCTCCCTATCTCACCCCTCCAGGTGGTCACAAAGCACCGGGCTGATAGTTGATCTCCCTGTGCTATGCGGCGGCTGCTTCCCACTAGCTCTCTATTTTACGTTTGGTATGACCTGTTAGGGCTGGAGAACTTGGACCAACTCAGCCAGAATTAGGTGTGGATGTGGACTTGATTTGTTGCCTCTTTGAGTTTCTTCATTTCTTTTCCTTTTTCTTTTTTTTTTTAAGATGAATGATTTTGGAATCAAGAACATGGACCAGGTGGCCCCTGTGTCCAGCAGTTACAGAGGGACACTCAAGGTGAGTGAACAAGTTTTAATTAAAACTTAAAAAAAAAAAATTGGAAAACTCAATCTCTAGGAGAAAAAACAGTGGATTGGGTCCCAGAAGACCGGTTCTAGCCCTAGCTTTTTAATTAACTGGCTGTGTGACTCTGGACTGTTTGCTTAATCTCTCTGGGCCTCCGTTTTCTAGTCTGCAAAATGGATGTCCTGGTGCTTGTTCGACTTGTCCTCCAAGATATGAAACCATTTAATTTGTAGACAGTGAGGCCTTTGTAGTTTCTTTCGGAGGCTCCTACCAGGTGAAAAATCCTATGAATTCTCCAGAGAACAGAGCTGGAGGAGCTGTCTGTTCTGTCCCCCCAGGAGTTTTCTTGGGTGACAGAAAAGTTGTTTAAGAACTGAAATGAAAGAGCTTAGAAGAGGCAGGCAGGCCCAACTGCTGCTGCTGCTCCCATCAGAAGGGTCAGTGCCCACCGGGATGCAGGCAGTCTGCATCCATTGTGTCCTTCCAGGCACAACTGTGCCTGTTTATGTAAAGCAAAGAACAGATTAAAGATGAAAGAGCCTTCTCAGCTGCATAATAAACATTCCGTGTAGTTTCTGTCTCAATTCCTTTGGGGAACATTCTTTAGCAGCACAAACTGATAATTTCCCATTTGCCTTCTACAAATGTGACAGCGAGATTTGATTGGGGTTTTTTTTTTAGTGTTGAGTAGTGAACATGTCTCAGAAACAGCGATTTTAAATTGGCCTCCTCCTAGCTTGGTGTTTTGTATGATAATGTGTCTCTGGCATGTTACGTTTTTCTCAGTAGATCAGCGTGAGGTTGTCTGTCTGATAGAACCCCAAGAGGCAAAAATTGGCACAGACCTTTCTAGAGTGTCATGAAATTTATCAGACGTCAAGTCAGCGAGGTTTTCTTTTTTCTGTTCATTTTGGTCAGATGTTTTCAGTGTTGGCATGGCAGAAACCATACAAGAAATTATGGTATTAAGTTTGAAACGACCCCTCTAGAGAGAAGACTTCTCCTATAAACTAGAAGAGTTTGACAATGCCTGTGCGATCTCTGGGCTTGGAGAAAAAACTGTCATTGCTGAAATTTGATGTGTTGAAATACGCAGCAGGAATTTGTCTTGTCTTTTGGCTTCCTGGTTTTAAAAAAAAGAACAGTCAGGAGTACAGTCAGGAAAGGGCAGGCATTTCTTAGTCACTGGGCAATGCTAGTGGGAATTTAAAAAATCTATTGGCTATTTCACCAAAATTGGCGCTGCTCTAAGGTAGTTCATAAGCCGAGATGAGTATTTCACACTCTCAGGATTGGTCTTTCCCCCGTGGGCTTTGGGCAATTGGTCATCCTTGCTTTGGGTTTTGGGGAGCTGGACTCCAACATCATTGGGACATCACTGGGTTGAGCTCCTACTTCTTATGTAATGCGTCATTCATTGTTCTGCATTTCTAAAAAGAAAGCACACAAACTGATTTGTAAATGTGTTACACATTTTTTAATTGATGACTCAACAGATGGGTCATTGCATTGCACATGACATGGGATTTCCAGCTTATGTTGGAAAAATATAACCTTTCTTCACGTTTTTCTTCAACAAGTTAGGCAATGATGAATCAAGCCTTTATCTGTTAACATGTGTTACTCATAAATGAATCTTTTTTCCTTTTTTTGACCGCGCCATGCAGCATGAGGGGGTCTTAGTTCTCAACTGGGGATCGAACCCGTGCCCCCTGCAGTGGAAGTGCCGTCTTAACCACTGGACCGCCAGGGAAGTCCCAATGCGTCTTACATTAAAGGCTATTCCATTTGTAAATGTTAGATGAGATTATTAGAAATCCTCACAGCTCCAGGCGTATCTTTCTTTGTGTATTTCTCCCCCTTTCCCCTAAATTATAGGTAGTTTAACTTTAAACCTATTTCTTTTAGAAATCTTTCCCCTTAATAGATGATGGGGGAGGGGTGTCCTTTTCAATACACTAAACTTTTACAAAATTAAGTCTTAAGGAATGTTCTCATATGTATTATTATTTTCTGAACCGTTGGAATAGATGGGGAAAGACATGTAGTTTCAGTTGCAGTGTTTCATGGTAAACATTTCAGAATAAATGCTTCAGCAGAAAAAGTAATGTATTTTGTTGTTTGATTTTTCATTTTCATTTAATCACTCACCTTTCATTTGAACTGCAGTGAACCAAGTCGTTTTTCTTATACACACAGCCTAGGCATCTCTCCCAAGTAGCTTAGAAGGCCCAGGTGTTTCGGGTTTTTTTTGCGGTATGGGAGCCTGTCACTGTCGTGGCCTCTCCCGTTGCAGAGCTCCGGACGCGCAGGCTCAGTGGCCATGGCTCACGGGCCCGGCCGCTCCGCGGCATGTGGGATCTTCCCAGACCGGGGCACAAACCCGTGTCCCCTGCATCGGCAGGCGGACTCTCAACCACTGCGCCACCAGGGAAGCCCGCCCAGGTGTTTGGACCGCAGTGGTCTCTGAGTCCCTCCAGGCACTGTTCTGAGATTCTCTTGGTTTTAGGTTTGTTTACTTAATTTATTCATTTAAGTTGGTTAGGCCATTAAAAATAAGTTCCCAGTCCTTCTGGTTCTGCGGTTGATGAGAGGCAGACCTTGTCGTGTTGTACTTCGCTTTACTGCGCTTTTTACAAATTGAAGGTTTGTGCCAACCCTGCATCATAAGTTTATCGGCACCATTCTTCCAACAGCGTTTGCTCTCTTCGTGTCTCTGTGTCACATTTTGGTAATCCTCGAAATATTTCAAACCCTCCACCAAGTGAAATGATTACAGCTCTCTGAAGGCTTAGATGATGGTTCGCATTTTTTAGCAATAAAGTAGTTTTTAATTAAGGTATGCATAGCTTTTAGACATAATGCTATTGCACAATTAATAATGTAAACGTAACTTTTACATGTATTGGGAAACCAAAAAAATTGTGTGACTTGCTTTACTGCAATATTCACTTTATTTTGATGGTCTGGAACCACACCTGCAGTATCTCCAAGGTATGCCTGTAAGTGATCCAGAGTGAAATAGAATCCTTCTGGTCACTTTGACCCTGTCAGAAGTCCACTCAGAGTACTGACTGGTTGATTCCATGCGTGGCTTTATGACTGGCAGCTTAATCAGGGTGTATCAGTGGGGCTGCCCATGGACCACTTTGAAAACAGGTCATTAAATAAGTTTAAATGTCACGTTTCAGTTTTCTTTCCCTCTGCCTTTGCAGCGCCAGCCTGCCTTTGACACCTTTGATGGCTCCCTGCTCGCTGTTTTCCCCTCCCTAAATGAAGAGCAAACACTCCAGGAAGTGCCAACAGGCTTGGATTCAATTTCTCATGGTAATTTGTTACTCAGACTTGACAAATTGAGCGTGATATCCCTAAGTAGTTCAGTTCATAGATTATAATTCATAAGTGACGAATGTTGGTATCTTGAATCTTTGTATGAAAAGTCCGGTAGAGGCTCAGATCTGAGAGAAGACAGTTTTCCTTTTTTATGCGCTTGGTGACTTTGAAGTCCTCACTTGCCAGACACACCCCAGGGAGGGTGGGTGCCCTGCTGGGAGCAAACCACAGGGTCGTTCCCCGCCCCCCCCGACCCCCCTGCCAGCTTCTCCTTAGGATATTTCAACACTGCAGCCAGCCCGGGCCCCATCTCCCAGTCCCGTCCGCGAAGCAGACCAGTAGACGTTAAAATGCACCCCAACTTTTCATCCCGGGTTTGCATCCTTAGCTGGATCTTCCTCCCCTACCTTGAGTTTTGGGGCAACAACTTATTCCTGCTCATCTTTACCCATTTGCGTTTGTTTCCGTAGTTCTTAACGTCATTGTTTATTCTTTTTAAGGGAATAGCACGTCAAGTAATGCCTCTGAGATTACCGTGATAGAGTTATTAGTTGGAAACATTCCAGAAATTACTTTGTCATGTGAAGTAGGTGCTAGAAAATACAGCCCAGAAAGTTAATTAAAACACACATGCTTGCGTAAGCGTGCCATCATGTGACGGTCATTTATCATTCTTGAAATTGCTGAGGGAATCCAGGGAAGGCTGTGTTTCAATACAAATTGACGTCACGGGTGCTAAGTGCTGTGTGTTCCTGTTACATCTGATGTTCCTTTGCTGCCGCTTAGTTTAATGGAAGTTGCTTCCAAATTAGCCATTTACAACCCCTTAAGTCTTTTGGCCAAAAGCCTTGCAACTTCTTTCATTGTCGAAAATGTAGGAATAGTCTTAAATAGAACCGTTATCTAGGCATCACTGCTCTATGAAGTTTGGCAAAAAATCAAACTCGAGTTTTATTTTAGATTTTTTAAAAATAAGTGTAGTTATGGGATGTATAATATTTTCTCCACTGCAGTCAAAAAAAACAGCTTCTGTTAATATTTACACTCATCTAAGGAATGATGCGGAAGATTTGAGATCAGAGTTGTTCTTCCCTAGAAGCTAAGACTCCCTCCCCTCAATTCTCCCTGTGTTGCTGCCAGCTTGAACTCCTAACATCCCCCCGTGGGGTTTCTTTTCCAGACTCGACCAACTGTGAGTTGCCTCTGTTGACCCCGTGCAGCAAGGCTGTGATGAGTCAAGCCTTAAAAGCTACCTTCAGTGGCTTCAAAAAGGAGCAGCGCCGCCTTGGCATCCCGAAGAGTAAGCGCTCCTTCCTGGAGCTTTCTGCGCCTGCGCTGTACTAGACAGAGCCATCAGGCTGCCATAGCTTTAGATGACTTAATTTCAAGCATTTGTTTAGGGCGTATTGAAAAGAGGGACAGAGCTGCCATTAAGCTGAGCCAGTTTTTATTTCAAAATCCAACCAGCTGAACACTTCAGCCAGCACTGCTTTTAGTGCTGCAACATCTTCCTGGGTGTCTCGTTCATTTCCTCGGACTCTGGTGCCCGTCTGGGCTCTGCGGGTAAATCAGGAGTGCTTCTGGCCTTACTGCCTCCTTTTCTTCCCTCCCCGGTAGATCCCTGGCTGTGGACTGAGCAACAGGTGTGCCAGTGGCTTCTCTGGGCCACCAACGAGTTCAGTCTGGTGGACGTCAACCTCCAGAGGTTCGGCATGACCGGCCAGGTGTTGTGTAACCTTGGCAAGGAGCGCTTTCTGGAGCTGGCGCCTGACTTTGTGGGTGACATTCTCTGGGAACACCTAGAGCAGATGATCAAAGGTACTGGTCAGCGACTGGGCTCCCCAGGCGGGGCGAGCATAGCCGGGAAGAGTGAGGGGGTGGGGGGCATCTACGGTTGGCATTTCAGTGATGTGGGGCAGATTGCCTGAAAATGCCATTGGCGTGAGTCAGCTACGTGGTGGTGATTTATGGATTTTGACTCCACTTAAGTACGTGAGTGGGGAGCATTGGCCACAAGGCAGTAGCCCTAGTCACCAAGGTGTTCAGTGTCGCCAGACGTCATGAGTTGGAGTTGGAGGCATACGTGTGGCTCAGGTGAAGAGACAGCAAAGAAGGCCCGTGTTCAGAGCTCACGTCACAGAGCCTTAGGAAATAAGTCAGCCTCGGCGAAAGTGAGCCTTTGTTCAGATAAACTGGGAATTTTATAGTAACATTTCCTAAGACCAAATGGAATCCAACAGAGAATTTTTTGTTTTATGTTTATAAACCAATGTAGAAGTAATTGATACATATCTACACACTGACATATGATACAGGAACTGGCCTTTGAGCAAAAAGAGCTCTTATATAGAAAGTCTTGATTTAGACCTAAAAAGAGCATTGACACCAATGTTAAAAATATACTGAGTTACAAAAGAGAAACGGTATAGTGAGGGAATCCTTCACGTTAAAAATGTAAGAAAATAAGCCCCTTAGAAGAGTTTAGGGAAGTACTCCTCGTTTAATTGATTTTAAACTCTGAGTTTCAATGTCTGTTACAGACTCAGAATCTTTAAAAGATCTCAGGGTCGCCTGCCAGCTCTTCTTAGTTATGGCTTCTGACGGCCAGGGAAACTTAAAGACCCTCAAATTTTCCCTGAACTTGCACACGTCTGGTCTGACAAGTTTCTGGTGAATCTATTTGCTGGCAAGTTAGACCTGTTTTGCCATTTCTCGCTCTGTGAGTCTGTGT
This sequence comes from Mesoplodon densirostris, assembly GCF_025265405.1. Lineage (NCBI taxonomy): Eukaryota > Metazoa > Chordata > Mammalia > Artiodactyla > Ziphiidae > Mesoplodon > Mesoplodon densirostris. The sequence continues at coordinate 6,673,748 of NC_082665.1, read as the reverse complement.
GGGTCTGGATTTGTGGGTGTGCATGTGGTTGTGTGCTTGTAGGATGTAAGCACGTACAGGGAATGCTAACCTTTTCCTTTTAAGTTCCTGGGCGTGTGTGTCCCTGTTTGCATGCCCATAGCACTGCTTTGACCTCTCTTTCTATAACAGCGCTCACCACCCCTGGACACACCTCAGGGTTTGAGGCGATGGGTCAGAAGCTTCACCAGGGCAGGAACTGTGTCCATGTTACTAATCTGCTGTATTTCAGCCCCTGGTACAGTGGGGTACTTCGTAAGCATTTAACCCTTTGTCGACTGCATAGATGAATTCAATACACCATCTAGATCTCTCAAATTGTATACTAGAAAATTTAACTTTGCCAGTAACAGCACTGAGGAGTTTAGAAGACTTATTCTAGTTATTAGAAAAATACATTTCTGTCTCTAGTGCTTTTAAACGACATGATGACATGGAACACCATCAGATTAAGTGGGAAGTGCTAAAATGCATTTTGTTATACTGAAATAACCATAGAACAGTAATTCAGAAAGGAACTTTTTTTCTTCTGTAGTTTAAACCTCTCAATTTGTAATCTTATGTCTCCTCTGTCTATTTTTCAGAAAACCAAGAAAAGACAGAAGATCAGTATGAAGAAAATTCACACCTCAACTCAGTTCCTCATTGGATTAATAGCAATTCGTTAGGTCAGTGCAATTAATTCTGCCCTTAAGAGCTTCTAAGTCTTCCTGTTAGATTCACGGAAGTTTCGAAGGCAGAACCTGCACTGTCCCATACGGTGATCACACACATTCACAAGTGCGGCTGGTCCACATTGAGATGTGTAGTGAGAATATAACGCACACCCGCCCGATCCGAAAGTCTTAGTATTGAACAGAGAATGTCAGTATCTCCTTAATAATTTTTAAAATTCTGATTACATATTGAAATGATAATGGCTCTCTTAGGTCAAGTAAAATATTCAAATTCATTTCGCCAGTGTCTTTTTAGTTTTTCAGTGTGGCTACTAGAAAATTTAACATCACATCAGTGACTTATGTCATCTTTGCTTTGGCCAGGGCTATAAATTGGCAATTTATAACTCGAGGGGCAAAATGGAGTGAGCCAATTGCTGTGGTCAGATTAGTGTAACAGACAAAGGTGGCAGGTCCAGGAAGTGTGTGGACAGCAATACTAAATTTGCTCTGAACTTTGGGGTTTAAATAGGTGTCATGGAATTCTGTCCCCCACCCCAGTGGTTGACACTGACGAGTATAGGTTTTGGTGGTCCCCCAGCCAGCGTGGGCAGGGCAACTGGAGATACTCCCTTATGGGTCACTGGCTGGACGGCAAATCACTTCGTCTGTCTGAGCCTTAGTTTCCTCAGAAGCTGAAAGATCCAGTGACCCTGTTGTCCCAAGGCTCACATGTAACCACTTGAAAAACAAGAGATGTAGAAATATTCACATGAGACATTGCATCCGGGGTCCAGGGGCTGCAGGCATTTTGGAAAAGGGCTCATTGACTGAGAAGATGAACAGTTAGAGAAGGCAAGGACACAGTAGAAAACCTGCCCACCCAAGCTCACACGTCCACTGGGGTTTGGGGGAGGGAGGGCTGGAGCGGGCAGACCTGCTCGCGCTCCGTTTTGAGGTGTGGGGGGTCTCTGGTCATCACGTTGATGTCACCGGACGGCTCTGCCCTCTGTGGTCCTGTTGCAGGTTTTGGCATGGAGCAAGCACTGTATGGCATGCAGACGCAGAACTACCCCAAAGGCGGCCTCCTGGATGGCCTGTGTCCAGCATCCTCCGTGCCCAGCACGCTCGGTCCCGAGCGGGACTTCCAGATGTTTCCCAAGGCCCGACCCAGCACCGTCAGCGTCAACTACTGCTCCATCAGCCAGGACTTCCCGGCCGGCACCTTGAATCTGCTCTCCAGCAGTTCTGGTAAGATCCAAGCTTCCAAGTGCCCTTCTCAGCAGGGTTGTTGGTTTGATTCCCAGAGCCATGGTGACATGAGCTCAGACATCCGGATTTCAGCCAGTGAAGGAGGAGGTCAAGGACTGGTCCGTCAGGTCACGGTCCCAACAGTGGTGCTCGGCGAGCTTACTCCTAACGTATCTCAGGTCCCGGGCACTGGGGGTGCCGGGTAAATGACACAGTCCTTGCTCCTGTGGCCACAGTCGTCCACGCAGTGGGCTATTGGGGGAGGCAGTGTAGGAAGGTGACAGATGTCTTTGTACGGGGATGCATATGTACTGTGCATGAAGCTCAGGTTGGATTTTTCTACATACACCCCTGTGTGACAGCCACCCAGATTGACATGGAGAGGGTGCCAGCACCCCACAAGGCTCCCTCACGCCCCCTCCCAGTTAACAGCATCCCCACCCCAAGAGGATCTCATTGTCCTGACTTTTATCACCATAGTTTTGCCAGTTCTTGAACTTGATGCAGGTTGTGTTTTCTTCTGTGTTTGTCTTTTGCTCACATTGTGCATGCTCGAGGTCCATCCACGTTGTTGCCCTTTTCCTTGCTGTGTAGCCCTCTGCTCGGAGCTACATCCTGCCGTTGATGGAAGATGCGATTGTGTAGCATATGTATCCTAAGGAATAAGCAGCTCTGTTTCAGGGCATCGTGACAAGTCTGGGTGATTCTGAACCAGCAGGGCGAACACTTAAAGGGGGTGACGGCGATGATGCCGCTTCCATGGAGGGTAGCACCGGACGTTCCGTGGTCCTGGAGGGTCAGAGTCTGTTGTTGTCTCTGCCAGGGAAACCCGGAGACCACGACTCCGCTGAGACAGGCGCCGACAGCTTTGAGAGCTCGGAGTCACTGCTGCAGTCCTGGAACAGCCAGTCGTCCCTGCTGGACGTGCAGCGGGTACCTTCCTTCGAGAGCTTCGAGGACGACTGCAGCCAGTCCCTGGGCCTCAGCAAGCCGACCATGTCCTTCAAGGACTACATCCAGGAGAGGAGCGACCCGGTGGAGCAAGGCAAACCAGTTATACCTGCGGCCGTGCTGGCTGGCTTCACAGGTGGGCGCCACCCCGGGTCCCCGTCCCCTCCCCTGCACCCGCCCAGCCCTGCGCCCGCCCTGTTTATCAAGGGCGTTTCTCTCTGGACCACATTGTGTTGACACCCCACGTTTTATGCGTGGGGTGTAATCCTCAACCCAAGCGAGCTGTCTCCCTGAATTCAGAAAAGGCCAAACTTGTAGGGATGGCCATGGACACAGGGCTCCGCGGTGTGGAGGACAATCCTCAGGCTGCTCCCTCACCTGGGATGTGCCCGGCCAGTGCCTGGAGGAGTGGCAGCAGGGGACACGGGGCCTGTGGAGGCTTAAGCTCTGACTCAGCCACGCCAGGAATTTCAGAGAATGTAAACTGGCTGGGGGAGGGGCTGCAGAGCCAGCCTCCAATAACCCGGGGACTGTTTACCTTTTCTTGCTTCTCAAATCCATCTTATTTTGAAGGTTTGGGTAAGAGCTATTTTAGGCCCGGGACAAATATTAAAGCTGTTTTTAGAACCAGATATTTCCAGTACTTTAGCGAAAATATCAGAAAAATTTTTTCGTTGCTTCATGTGTCCTTAAATGTGTCTTTTTTTCTTCATATTTTGAACATATGGAGCCATTGGGGATTTTTTAAAAAAAACCTACTTTAAAAAATCCAATAGGTTAAAATAAGAATATGTAGGCACCCATTTTTCTTCCGTCATATAAAACAAATAGCCATGAAAAAGTGTTAAAATACTCAGTGTGGAAACTGCTGTAATTTTCATACATGGGCATCAGGGCCTGATAAGGAAGTAAACAGCCATGGTGTTGGTGGTTTTCATTTTAATATTAGTTACCATTCATTGCCTGCCAGCTGCGTGTGGTTAATTAACTAGGCATATGGTCAGTAGACCCTAGGACAGCCTAGCATGGGTGGTATTAACCCATTTTACAGGTGGGGAAATGGGCTCAGAGGAAGATAGCTGTCTGTGGTCACAAAGGTCACACAGCCTTATCAACAATAAAGCCACTGTGCCTTGCGGAACGGTGCTTGGATAAATGTGCGATCCAGGGCAAGGCACCCAGCCGCTGAGCCCATCTTACCCTTCATCTTTAAAATATTGATACAGTGATACTTCACAAGGTGGCGGCAGTTCTAAGTATTAACCAAGAAAAGGTATATGAAGAGCACTTTGCAAAGCATATACCTCATCAAACAGAGGCGGTGAGGCCATGGCTACAACCCCAAATGCCCCAGTGACCACTGAGTAAAGCAAGTCTTGGGTTAAGCAATTTGCCCATTGTCATCTGTCAAGAAAGCTACGCATGGGATTCGGAGAATGACACGCCTCATCCTGTGTTGAAAGGCTCCTTCCACCGCCTGCATCCCTGCCCCACTGGGTGTTTCTAGAAATAAACCTTGAAAGTTATTACATAAGGAACAATTAAATAGGGGGAGGAATTTTTTTTTTTTTTTTTTTTTTTTTTTTTGCGGTACGCGGGCCTCTCACTGTTGTGGCCTCTCCCATTGCGGAGCACAGGCTCCGGACGTGCAGGCTCAGCGGCCATGGCTCACGGGCCCAGCCGCTCCGCAGCATGTGGGATCTTCCCAGACCGGGGCACGAACCCGTGTCCCCTGCATCGGCAGGTGGACTCTCAACCACTGCGCCACCAGGGAAGCCCTAGGGTGAGGAATTTTGATGCCAAGAGTTGGTGGCCCAGAATTTTTTTTTTTCCCAAAAGACCAAACCCAGCAATCAAGGGCCCAGCGGCCTCTTTTTCAGGAGCAGGGGGTGTGGAGGAAGCCCTCCAGGATTGTCACCAGCACCCAGAGTCACACCTTCACCTTGGCACCCAGTCCAGAGCCAGGTCTCACATTCCTTGGTTCAGTAGGATGATTAAAGCCATGCTGTATTTTAAACTTAGAAAAACATAACCCGCCCCCTTTCCCCTCAGGAAGCGGACCTATCCAGTTGTGGCAGTTTCTTCTAGAATTGCTGTCCGACAAATCCTGCCAGTCTTTCATCAGCTGGACGGGGGACGGATGGGAGTTTAAGCTTGCTGACCCCGATGAGGTACGTCCAGAAGCTGGGAACTTGCCCTCCAGGCCCTCAAACCTGATTCCATCACTTGGGGTTCACACATCCAATTCTCTGGGTGCCGGAAAGGGGTCACCAGTATACAGATGAGAGCACTTCCACAGGAGGCGTGCCTGACGGTCGGGAAATGTGGAGTCTTGTTTCGCTGATGCACAGTTTATAGTGCCCCCTGTTTATGCACACGGCACCAGGCAGGCTTCACCACCCTGCTCCGTCATCTAGTTAAAAGCTGAAAGCTGTCAACTGAGCCTCTCGCCTGATCATCTGAAGATGTTTTAGGAAGTTTGCCTTTTCCCTTGGAGGGACTGAGCCCGCTCCTCAGCTGAGGTTGGTAGAGCTGCTCCAGCCCCATCTGGAGGAGAAAGCCGAGGTCAGGTCCGATACCAGCCCCTCGAGGACAGTGTAAGGGGGGAGCCCTTGGTCTCCGGTACCAGTAGAGTGCGGTCTGTCACCTCCCCAGTATCCTGGGGCCGCAGAAGCACTGAGGGATGCAGAATGTCCTGAGGTCCTGATCCCACTCAGCAGCTATGGACATGGGGGTCAGAATTCAAACCCAGGAGGTGGGTGGGACACAGCATTTCCCTTGTCTCAGGACCCCCCTGATTCTGATCCTTGGCTCCTGGGGGCTTTGCTGAGTGAGAGGCCTCCGGGGGATGCAGAGCCCTGGCACGTGCACAAAAGCAGATGACACCTCTGTGGTCCTTACGTAGTGGTCAAGTGAGCATGCATCCGAATCATTGTTGGGAAAGTGATGCACTTTTTCTTAGTTGCCAAATTGAATGGAACTCTTTTCCATCCGTCCCACAGGTGGCCCGCCGGTGGGGAAAGCGGAAAAACAAGCCCAAGATGAACTACGAGAAGCTGAGCCGGGGTTTACGCTATTATTACGACAAGAACATCATCCATAAGACGTCGGGGAAGCGCTACGTGTACCGCTTCGTGTGCGACCTCCAGAACTTGCTGGGCTTCACGCCCGAGGAGCTGCACGCCATCCTGGGTGTCCAGCTGGACACGGAGGACTGAAGCCGCCTGGGGCTGGAACTGGGGCCACGGGGACCCATCCAAGGACCCTGAAATGCAGGATCAATGCATCTGGGAATGTCTCCAAGAAGCAGTGGCCTTATTTCATCTGGTACCGCGGTTCTCTGCCGAAAGCAGCACAGTTTCTCGCTTCTAACTCCTGCTGCCAGGAACACGCAACTTAGGATGCTGTTACATTAGAATGGCCCAGAAAGAAGCTCCAGGCAGCCGTCCTGGCTCTGGGTGGGCTGCGTCATGACAGGATCGTTCAGGCTGTTGGGTCTTCTCAAAGGAGCGAGCATGTTGTGGACACACACTTTTGGATTTTCTTTTGCCTTTTGCAACCAGGAAACGCCAATGCCAAAGAGGTCTCTGGTTCAGAGGGGAAGGAGAGTGCAAGGAAACAATCATGCCATTTCAGAAGTTAGTTTGTATATATGACTGTAACCTTATAATTGTTATCAAAATCCCCTAACAGACCTATTTAACAGAAATTGTATATTGTAATTTAAAATAATTATATAACTGTATGTGAAATAAGAATGCAGACGGCATTTTGCAATGTATTCCAGTTGTCAGGAGCACAGGTGGCATTTTGCAAACATTTAATCTGCCAGGGCAGATTAAGAGAAGTTGTAAAGTGTGTACTATTTACATTTAATATACCTACAGGAATAAGGTCTAAGAGGGTTAATTCCTGTATTTTTTTGTTTTGTTTTGTCTGGGTTATCTATGGCAAGGACTTTGTACATTTGGGAATTTTTATAAGAAACTTAATGTTATTATCTGGGGGCCCATCTGGCCTCTCTGCTTCTCCTTTCATTGTAATGTAAAAGCTATAAAGCAGTATTTTTCTTGACAAAATGGCATATGTTTTCCATTTCTATGCATGCCTTTAAATGTTTATATACAAAACTTATTTTTTAGTTCAGCTGTTTTTCCCCCAACAACTAACCTCCGCTTGACCAGCCATTTCCTTCCCGTGCCCCAAATTATGCTGTTTGATTAAAATAAGAATACTATTTTTGGAAATATGCGACTCCTTTTCAGAGATCAGGAGGGATTTATGTAGCAGCTATTTTTACTGCAAAAGTAATTCACTGGAAAAAAATGTAATTTGTAAAGAAAGTTTTATTTTTACCTCAGCTCCATGTACAGTTGACGTACAGAGCTGAAGGTGCCGGGGGAGGGGAAGCTTTATTAAACCTCTTGAACGTAAGTAAAGCCTGATTTGCCCCATCTTGTTTACCTGTCGGGTCTTGGGCTTTCTGGATACCAAGCTGCTCCTTTCTGTTTAGTGTCCCCAGTTTTATTTTCTTGGACGCAGAATGCCCAGAGGCAAAAAGAGGGCCAACAAGATGGGAAAGAGAAGGGATGGGGGTTGTTCCTGTGAAGAAAACATCTTGATCGTGATGGAGACTTTGGTAGTTGTTTCAAAGGAACCCCTGGTTCAGCCTCTGCCTCCTGCCTTTTGTAAATGATCAAGTCCAGTTGGTTTCAAAGTTTTACAGCCTTCACTAGCAGCATGAGGAGATACTAGGACCATCGGTGACATCTCTACAGAAGAATCACCCATGCGATGAGACCAGGGGCTTGGGTGGTAGGGCGAGCGGGGGAGAGCAGAGTTGGAAGGGGCACCACACAGTCTCAGAACCCACACCAGACTGTATTCCAGGATCACGATGCACAAGGTGTTTTTCTCAAGCAGGACCTGTTTATCTCTCAGACATCTGTTCATAACATCAACAGACATGGGACTGGGAACATCTTGCTGCCAAAAAGAAATCTTAGCTATTGGCTCATTTTATATGGGGTTTGACCACATGAAATTGCCAATGTTTGTCTGTTTCATCTACAAAGTTGGCAGTTTTATGTGGTTCAACCCAATAGTTATGGAAAATCAAATCCAGGGTAAACCTTTGACGTGGTAATGAACAGGACTTGAGTATAAAAGTTGTGTAATTTGGCCTTTCCTTTCTCAAATAATAAAGTACTTTGTTTATATAAACTCCTCCTTGTAAAGGTCCCCATTCTTCATCCCCACCAACCCCCCGGCATGGTGGAGTCAGGATACTGTGCTCAGAACCGCCAGACACACACCTGCTCAGTCCCTCAGAATTACATCTCCCTTTAACTGATTTCACACACCCATCCCCTGGTAAATTGGGACCAAGCTGGAACCAACTGTGAACACTTCCTGAAGGAATTCCCCGAAAGTGTTCCTTAAAGCGAAAAATTTTCAAGACGAGATTAAAATAGAAAAATCCAGGGGTCTAGTCTTTGCCACGGGGTTGGCAGAGATACCAAGAGATTTTAGGATGTTTCTAATAAAAGCATTGGGGTTTGAAGTTCAAGGACTTTTGTAACTGAGGCCTTGACTCCCCTGGAGTTCTGATGTTGCCGAGATGGCTTATCATAGATGAGGTTGGTGGTCCCTAGGACACCTCTTCTCAAACTCATTCTTGGACCTCCTTTCTACTCTGCAAAATAAGTGAGGATTCTAAAAACTTAGGTGGATTGTATCAGTGGTGTGCTGAAGCCGGCTTGCCACGGGCTGGCCAGAGCTAAAGGTGAGGGCCTCTCCACACCTTTGCATCAGCAAGGTATTAGTAGCTCAAACTTGTTTGGGACGAGAGTAAGTTACACCAGTGAAACCAGCAAACGCTACGAATCAGGGCTTCCCCCCCCACCCCTTCTCAGGGAGCAGGTTATTAAACATTTACTAGCACACCACTGGTACTCAATGTTAACCATGTTAGAAATTAAAACAAGTTTAAAACTATGATTCATTTTTGAAATTACATCTATATTAATATTTTTATAAAAAATAACTTTTTCCCAAAAAGTGAGACCAGCACTATTTTACATGTTTTTAAATCTCCTTAATGTTTGGTTTAGTGGGAAAGAGCTGGATTCCTATATGGGCTTCTGCATCAGTCTGTTGTGATACATTCTGAAGAAAATCAGGCCTCACAGGGATCTGTAATTGGAACAGGCAGGTGTGTTTTATAGCGGTTTCACATAACTGGATATTGTTTTATACTACACCTAAACTGACAAATGGTAGTTTCTTAAAGATAAATTCCAGTTGGCATATGAAACCATATCAATAAACTTGCCTATGGTTACAGTAAATTCCATTGGTCCATCTTGCACTTTGAATGGATCTTTTACCCACGTGTGGTTTTGTAACATGCATTAGTCATCAGAAAACACTGCTTCAACATGTTGACTCATTTCAACATATGATATCAAACGATCACATTAGTTACTCTCACCACCAGTTTCACCAGAAAAGTCCTGAGAAGCTATCAAGCTCCCAGTGGCAGATACAAATTTTCAAAAATTCAAATTTTCACTTGAAAGCTCAAATTTTATCATCAGCAACAAATATGCAAAGTTGTTCTTTTGGAAGTGACAGACTGATTTCATTTACTTTTGGGGAAATACCTGCCAAATACCCAAGTCTGAATAAACATTATTTGTCAGTTGGTCTTTCAAATACAAATGGCGCTTATGAATGAAATGGTTAGTTTAGCTTGCAACTCAAATCCACAACTGCATTTCCCAGGACAACCAATCTATCTCAGTAGCACCAGACCTTCTGTGTACTTTTCCACGTTATTACCCAGAAACTAAAAAGATGTGTCTTCACTTATTAAGAAACTTAATTTTTACTGCTTCATCAAGGACATTTTTTAAAGGAAACTGGTATTTTTTTCCTGCAAGTACATGATGAAGAATATCGTGATTGCTAGTACAGTTTAGTGCTAAGGCTCCAGGAGTTTTAAGCACCATCAATGCAAATGTCAGCACAGTAAAAAAGGTGAATGTTTTAATATTATTATAAAAATCATTTTGACCCTTGAGGATCCCTCTGATAGGGTGTTGTCTGTGGACCTCACTTTGAGAACTGTTCTAGAAAGAGGAGAAGCTCACCCAGAATAAAAGGGGTGGAACTGGGACAGGGAGGGGGGCACAGGGAGGGAACATTTTCTTTTTGTCTCTCTAATTCAGTGTCTGTGTTTCCAATCTTACCCTTTCATAGCCAGTTAAGATGAAGCATCTTTTATTTAAAGCAAATAGAATGGTCTAATGTCTGCATGATAAGGAAAAATTCATTCACCCGGGCTGAGATGGATCCTTTCAAAGTCCTTCTATTAGCCTCACTCTTTGTCCTTTTACTAGTTCCCCTGAAATTCCAAACCTTTTTTTAAATGTATATGTTACCATAATATTTTTTTAAAATTATTTTTCCTAACAGTTAAATCTGAGGTCATAAAGAGATGAGGTTCCTGTGGCCTGTCTTCCAGCTTTTCCACAAGGTGGAGAAGAAGCAGAACTAAGTTGCCTTTAGCTGCCCCCTCCTCCCTGTGTCCCAGCTATTCCTCATATTAGGGGCCTGAGAGCTGCAAATGGTGGACACTCACAGCGGATAGGGACTGGGAGCCTGATGGGTGTGTGAGGCACAGGATGTGGGGCCGGAGGAGGTGGGCAGGGTCCAAGGAGGGGGTCAGGGTGGGCTGTTTCATCATCTCTTTGGAAACATCAAATTGGCAGTAGGGTTTATTGTGCTTAGGAGCCAGACCTCAGCTTATCACTCTTACCCGGCCTTTGTGACCGTGGGCACGTGACTTACTCCATGCCTCAGGTTCCCCCCACAAAATGAGGTCCCTGATGGATATATCCATGGTTGGTTTAAGACTGTGGGAAGTCAGTGACCTGGGGACTCCACTGAAGTCTTAACCAAAGCCTTCCAGCAGGGGTTCTGCAAAGAACAGACAGCTCCTCACATCAGTGCTCTGTTTCCAGAAGCAGCATGGGTGCAGAGTTCAACGATAAAGCTGACACTGAACAGAACCAGGACTCAGACCCAGGTCTTCTGTTTCCTGGTGTTGTTCGCTTGCCAAGATAACCAGACTGAGTTTTGTTGATGTGATTAAAACTGCTACCCAGGGACTCCCCCAAGCTTCTGTACACTGCCCTTGGCTTTGAATTTAAATTACCCAGGAACCTCCTACAAGAGAACACAGAGTCCTTGGACGCACAGCAGCTGGCAGCAGCTCCGTTCTCTGAGCAGATGAGAGGATCCCATAACCTGGGCCAGAAGTTAATCTGTCTTTTCTGTAAGAGCACAACAGAAGGGTGAGACTCAAGCAGGGAAAGGGGAAACCCCTTATTGTGTAAACTCTTTTGAAACTCCTGCGCAGGTTTAGAACATGTGATGCTGCTTGAAATCTAATATTAGGGAAAAGATCATTTTTGGTCACAGCTGGTGTGTTAACACCTTTGCAACTGGAATTGGCATGACCTTTGTCCTTGTGCTATGAGTGAGTGACCCCTCCTTGCTTACCGAATTCATGTTCAGATGGCAAAACAGCCCCAGATTGCCACATCTGATCTCATCAGTTGTTTCTGTGTCTATGGCTTCATACGCTCAGTACATATAACCAGGACTCAGCACACACCTGTGTGTTTACATGGCTGGGGGACAGACAGGCTGATTCAAGGGGGCCTGTGGCTTGGGCTGGCTGGAGGATGGAGATAGAAATGGAGGGAAAATGGTAAATAGAAAATGAACAAAAATCTTGTGTATCAGCCATGAGCCATCTCCATGTAAAGCCCTTCAGAAACAATTTGCCATTCGCTGGTAAACTCCACCAAACTGGGTATTGATGAGGTTATTTTTCATCACAATGCAAATAGGACAGGGCCCCACCACTCTGCACTGACTTGTTCTTTGGCACAGAAAGGACATGACCTGACCCTGCTCTGACCCCCTAGGTTTGCTGTAGGGCCAGGTGGGGCCTAGAGGGGTCCAGCTCCAGGCCGTGATCAGCACTTTCCACCTCCCCCAAGGCCTGTATATGTGATTAGATCACTTTCTATTTCACATCAATTAGGGAGAACTGTTTCCTAGAACCTGGCTGGCCTCCCCTTCCCCAGCCTAACGGATCAGCCCTGGTTGTCAGGCCCTTGTTTACCTTGGAGACAGAACACTCTGCAGGGTTCTGAGTGGTCAGTTGAGGCCCAGAGGGCACTGGCCCTCAGAGGCAGATCTGTGGAGCCCGCGCAGCCATGGAAGGTCTGCCACCTGCTCCCTGGTCCACTTTCCAACTGATCCTGGAACACCTGTCAGGTGCTCTGCTGGTGGTTCCCCAAAGCTTGACGCACCTCCCAGGTCTCCCTGCGTTTCCCTGCGAGATCCTGTCACGTGCTGTGCTGCTGGTTCTGATAGTAAAGAGACGGCACACTTTAAGAGGTGTGAAGTTCTGAGGGAAAAGGTCTTCTGACCATGATGAAGTCTGTGGAAAATGTAATGAGAATATTGGACCAATAGCTCAGGCTGATGAAGCCCTCAGGCCACCTGGGTGGAGGCCATTCCTCCCATGTTACAAACCCTGTGCTTGTCGGCAATGAATGCAAACCTGAGCAGGTCATCATTTCAGGACACTGTGGACTTTCTGGAAAAGGTACACAACTGCCAGCCTCCTCAACTTTCCCAAGTTACTGATGGAAAACACACCTTTAAAGCATCAGAGGAGGATGGAGAACAACCTCAGAAGAAAGAAACAAATGATCTGAATAACAATGCTGATTTTCCAGAAAGTCTAGAACTGTCTGACCAAGAAATTAAGAGAGAAAAGTGGCGAGTCCAGGAAAAGGAGGAGATGGGAGGAAGCCTGGAGCAGTCGAAGGCACAAAAGGAGCAGGTCCTGAAAGATAAAGTCAGCAGATTCAGATCCACAGCAGAACACCTGCTGACAATCTTCTCCCCACCTGACCCCTTTGGAGATCCCATGGATGAAGGGAACTCAGACATCCAGCCAAAGAAGGAAGCAGAAAATGGCCTTTGCCCTGTCCATGGGTCAGAAGTTGACCTGAAGGTCATCATGGATGATGTTGACTGCAACGTGTCCCTGCCACGTTCTGAAGAGGAACATCAAGGAACAACCAGACAACTGAGGGAAGAAAAGCAAATGATCGAGGAGCTTACAGGACAAATCATGAGTCTCCAAACTGAGAAAGCATCTCTGCAGTGTGAAACTTTACTTCTTGACAGTGAGATTCAGCCGCTGAAGCAGAAACTTCAGTCTGCCTGATTTACATGACAACTATGTGATGCAACTTCACAAAAAATGGTTTAAGGAGGAAGCACGCTGCTTAGGATTGAAGAAACTTTTCAACGTGTATAGAGCCATGAACTCCATAATCAGAACCGCAACCTCTCCAAGAAGATAGCCAAAGACGTGGGCAAAGAATTGGAGAGAACCACTTCCTACTATCACCAGGAGACCTGCCTCCATGAGAAAAAACCTCTAGAAAGCTGGGTGGTGGTGATGGAGAGAAAGCTCAAGGAGCCAAGGCAAGAGAGTGACCACAACAAGCAGATGCTGGCCAAGGTCAAGCCCAACATCCAGCCATTCCCAAGGGGCTGTTGTGCCCCTGCTGCTCTACCCACAGTCCACAGAGGCCCAGAGGTGTCAGGGGATCCCCTGGGTCATCAGGCATCACACCCCCGGAAGGAGGAAGATCATGCCATGAGGGCCCAGGGACCTGGGGTCACTTGCAGGTTTGACTCAGCTCACAGCAGCCAGGTCTGCACACTCACAACCAGGACAAAACATCTGCATGTGTTTTCCCTTTTTAGAGTAATTTTGATTTTTATATTTTTAGTTTAGCTTCTATTACATAATTTATTTTTTATTCATACAGATAATGCATTATAATTTGTAAGATTTTTCAAATAAAGTTTTATTTAATACAATTCTTATGAATAATTTATTTGTATGTCTTGCACCGTCTAGAACATGATAGTATAAAAAATGTATTTTAGATTCCCGGAGGAAGATGGCGGAAGAGTAAGACGCGGAGATCACCTTCCTCCCCACAGATACATCAGAAATTCATCTACACGTGGAACAACTCCTACAGAACACCTACTGAATGCTGACAGAAGACCTCAGACCCCCCAAAAGGCAAGAAACTCCCCACATACCTGGGTAGGGCAAAAGAAAAAAAGAATAAACAGAGACAATAGGATAGGGACGGGACCTGCACCAGTGGGAGAGAGCCGTGAAGGAGGAAAGGTTTCCACACACTAGGAGCCCCTTCGCGGGCGGAGACTGCAGGTGGCGGAGGGGGAAAGCTTCGGAGTAGCGGAGGAGAGCACAGCAACAGGGGTGTGGAGGGCAAAGCGGAGAGATTCCGGCACAGAGGATCGGTGCCCTCAGGCACACACCAGCCCGAAAGGCTTGTCTGCTTGGCCGCCGGGGCGGGCGGGGCTGGGAGCTGAGGCTCGGGTATCGGCTTTCAGTCGGAGCGCAGGGAGAGGACTGGGGCTGGCGGCAGGAAGAGAGCCTGAAGGGGTTAGTGCACCACGGCTAGCCCGGAGGGAGTCCGGGGAAAGGGTCTGGAGCTGCCGAAGAGGCAAGAGACTTTTTTCCCTTTTGTTTCCTGGTGCGCGAGGAGAAGGCATTAAGAGGGCTGCTTGGGGAAGCGCCGGAGACAGGCGCGAGCCGCGGGTAAGGCGCGGACCTCGGAGACGGGCGTGGGACGCTGGGGCTGCCGCCGCGGGGCCTGTGTGCGAGCGCGGGTCACTGTCCGCCCCGCCTTCCGGGGGGCCTGTGCACCCCGCCACTGCCGGGGTCCCGGGACCCGGGGACGGCTTTCCCGGGAAAGCGCACGGAGCGCCTCGGGCTGCTGCAACGTCACGCCGGCCTCTGCCGCTGCAGGCCCGCCCCACACTGCGCGCCCCTCCCTCCCCTTTGCCTGAGTGAGCCAGAGCCCCCGAATCAGCGGCTCCTTTAAACCCGTCCTGTCTGAGCGAAGAACGGACGCCCTCCAGTGACCTACACGCAGAGGCGGGGCCGGTCCAAGGCTGAGACCCGGGAGCTGTGAGAGCAGAGACAGGGAAATCTCTCTGTGCAGCCTCGGAGGCAGCGGATTAAAGCTCCACGGCCCATTTGATGTGCCCTGCGTCTGTGGAGTACGTGAATGGACAGCGAATCATCCCAAATTGAGGAAGTGGACTTTGAGGACGAGATTTCAGACTTTCCCCCCTTTTCCTCTTTTTACAACGAATTATCCCAAATTGAGGAGGTGGACTTGAAGAGCAAGATTTTTGATTTTTCCCCCTGCTCTCTTTTTGTGAATGTGTATGTGTAATCTTCTGTGTAAGATTCTCTCTGTATAGCTTTGCTTCCACCATATGTCCCAGGGTTCTATCTGTCCGTATTTTTTTCAATAATTACTTTTTAATTTTAATAACACTACTATATTTCATACTTTATTCTATTTTACTTTACCTGCTCTTTCTTTTTTTCCTACCGTCCCTTCCTCCCTCCCTCCCTCCGCTCCTCCTTTCCTTCTTTCTTTTTCTTTCCTCCCTCCCTCCCTCCCGCCCTTCTTCTTTCCACTTTCTTTTTCTTTCCTTCCTCCCCCCTCCCTCCTGTCTTTCTTTCTTTCTTTCCTTCCTCCCTCCCTCCCTCCCTTCTTCCATTCACTCTTCCTTTTGCTTTCATTCCTCCCTCCCTCCCTCCTTTCTCTTTCTTTCTTTCCATCCTTCCTCCCTCCCTCCCTCCTTTCTTTCTTCCTTCCTTCCTTCCTTTCTTCCCTTCTTCCTTTCTTTCCCTCTCTCTTTCTTTCTTCTACTAATTCTTTCTTTCTACTTTTTCTCCCTGTTATTCTGAGCCGGGTGGATGAAAGGCTCTTGGTGCTGCAGCCAGGAGTCAGTGCTGTGCCTCTGAAGTGGGAGAGCCAACTTCAGGACATGGGTCCACAAGAGACCTCCCAGCTCCACATAATATCAAGCAGTGAAAATCTCCCAGAGATCTCCATCTCAACACCAGCACCCAGCTTCAGTCAATGACCAGCAAGCTACAGTGCTGGTCACCCTATGCCAAGCAACTAGCAAGGCAGGAACACAACCCCACCCATTAGCAGAGAGGCTACCTAAAAACATAATAAGGCCACAGGCACCCCAAAACACACCACCAGACGTGGACCTGTCCACCAGGAAGACAAGATCGAGCCTCAACCACCAGAACACAGGCATTAGTCCCCCCAACCAGGAAGCCTACACAACCTACTGAAACAACCTTAGCCACTGGGGACAGACACCAAAAACAACGGGAACTACGAATCTGCAGCCTGCAAAAAGGAGACCCCAAACACAGTAACATAAGCAAAATGAGAAGACAGAAAAACGCACAGCAGGTGAAGGAGCAAGATAAAAACCTACCAGACCTAACAAATGAAGAGGTAATAGGCAGTCTACCTGAAAAAGAATTCAGAATAATGATAGAAAAGCTGATCCAAGATTCTATTTCCAAGATCCATAATCTTGGAAATAGAATAGACAAAATGCAAGAAACAGTTAACAAGGACCTAGAAGAACTAAAGATGAATCAAGCATCGATTAAAAACACAATAAATGAAATGAAAAATACTCTAGATGGGATCAATAGCAGAATAACTGAGGCAGAAGAACGGATAAGTGAGGTGGAAGATAAAGTAGTGGAAATAACTGATGCAGAGCAAAATAAAGAAAAAAGAATGAAAAGAACAGAGGACAGTCTCAGAGACCTCTGGGACAACATTAAACACACCAACATTCGAATTATAGGGGTTCCAGAAGAAGAAGAGAAAAAGAAAGGGACTGAGAAAATATTTGAAGAGATTATAGTTGAAAACTTCCCTAATATGGGAAAGGAAATAGTTAATCAATCCAGGAGGCACAGAGAGTCCCATACAGAATAAACCCAAGGAGAACTACACCAAGACACATATTACTCAAACTGTCAAAAATTAAACACAAAGAAATCATATTAAAAGCAGCAAGGGAAAAACAACAAATAACACACAAGGGAATTCCCATCAGGTTAACAGCTGATCTCTCAGCAGAAACTCTACAAGCCAGAAGGGAGTGGCAGGACATAATTAAAGTGATGAAGGAGAGAAACCTGCAACCAAGATTACTCTACCCAGCAAGGAACTCATTCAGATTTGATGGAGAAATTAAAACCTTTACAGACAAGCAAAAGCTGAGAGAGTTCAGCACCACCAAACCAGCTTTACAACAAATGCTAAAGGAACTTCTCTAGGCAAGAAACACAGCAGAAGGAATATACCTACAATAACGAACCCAAAGCAATTAAGGAAATGGGAATAGGAACATACATATCAATAATTACCTTAAATGTAAATGGACTAAATGCTCCCACCAAAAGACACAGAGTGAGTGGCTGAATGGATACAAAAACAAGACCCATATATATGCTGTCTACAAGAGACCCACTTCAGACCTAGAGACACATACAGATTGAAAGTAAGGGGATGGAAAAAGATATTCCATGCAAATGGAAATCAAAAGAAAGCTGGAGTAGCAATTCTTATATCAGACAAAATAGACTTTAAAATAAAGACTATTAGAAGAGACAAAGAAGGACACTACATAACGATAAAGGGATCGATCCAAGAAGAAGATATAACAATTGTAAATATTTATGCACCCAACGTAGGAGCACCTCAATACATAAGGCAAATACTAACAGCCATAAAAGGGGAAATCGACAGTAACACAATCATAGTAGGAGACTTTAACACCCCACTTACACCAATGGACAGATCATCCAAAATGAAAATAAATAAGGAAACACAAGCTTTAAATGATACATTAAACAAGATGAACTTAGTTGATATTTATAGGACATTCCATCCAAAAACAACAGAATACACATTTTTCTCAAGTGCTCATGGAACATTCTCCAGGATAGATCATATCTTGGGTCACAAATCAAGCGTGGGTAAATTTAAGAAAATTGAAATTGTATCAAGTATCTTTTCCGACCACAATGCTATGAGACTAGACATCAATTACAGGAAAAGATCCGTAAAAACACATGGAGGCTAAACAATACACTACTCAATAATGAAGTGATCACTGAAGAAATCAAAGAGGAAATTAAAAAATACCTAGAGGGCTTCCCTGGTGGCGCAGTGGTTGAGAGTCCGCCTGCCGAAGCAGGGGACACGGGTTCGTGCCCCGGTCTGGGAGGATCCCACATGCCATGGAGCAGCTTGGCCCATGAGCCATGGCCGTTGAGCCTGCGTGTCCGGAGCCTGTGCTCCGCAACGGGAGAGGCCACAACAGTGAGAGGCCCACATACCGCAAAAAAAAAAAAAAAAAAAAAAAAAAAAAAATACCTAGAAACAAATGACAATGGAGACACGACGACCCAAAACCTATGGGACACAGCAAAAGCAGTTCTAAAGGGGAAGTTTATAGCAATACAATCCCACCTTAAGAAACAGGAAACATCTCGAGTAAACAACCTGACCCTGCACCTAAAGCAATTAGAGAAAGAAGAACCAAAAACCCCCAAAGTTAGCAGAAGGAAAGAAATCATAAAGATCAGATCAGAAATAAATGATAAAGAAATGAAGGAAACAATAGCAAAGATCAACCAAACTAAAAGCTGGTTCTTTGAGAAGATAAACAAAATTGACAAACCATTAGCCAGACTCATCAAGAAAAGAAGGGAGAAGACTCAAATCAATAGAATTAGAAATGAAAAAGGAGAAGTAACAACTGACACTGCAGAAATACAAAAGATCATGAGAGATTACTACAAGCAACTCTATGCCAATAAAATGGACAACCTGGAAGAAATGGACAAATTCTTAGAAAAGCACAACCTGCCAAGACTGACTCAGGAAGAAATAGAAAATATGAATAGACCAATCACAAGCACTGAAATTGAAACTGTGATTAAAAATCTTCCAACAAACAAAAGCCCAGGACCAGATGGCTTCACAGGCGAATTCTATCAAACATTTAGAGAAGAACTAACACCCATCCTTCTCAAACTCTTCCAAAATATAGCAGAGGGAGGAACACTCCCAAACTCATTCTACGAGGCCACCATCACCCTGACACCAAAACCAGGCAAGGATATCACAAAGAAAGAAAACTACAGGCCAATATCACTGATGAACATAGATGCAAAAATCCTCAACAAAATACTAGCAAACAGAATCCAACAGCACATTAAAAGGATCATACACCATGATCAAGTGGGGTTTATTCCAGGAATGCAAGGATTCTTCAATATACGCAAATCAATCAATGTGATACACCATATTAACAAGTTGAAGGAGAAAAACCATATGATCATCTCAATAGATGCAGAGAAAGCTTTTGACAAAATTCAACACCCATTTATGATATAAACCATGCAGAAAGTAGGCATAGAGGGAACTTTCCTCAACATAATAAAGGCCATATATGACAAACCCACAGCCAACATTGTCCTCAATGGTGAAAAACTGAAACCATTTCCACTAAGATCAGGAACAAGACAAGGCTGCCCACTCTCACCACTCTTATTCAACATAGTTTTGGAAGTTTTAGCTACAGCAATCAGAGAAGAAAAGGAAATAAAAGGAATCCAAATTGGAAAAGAAGAAGTAAAGCTGTCACTGTTTGCAGATGACATGATACTATACATAGAGAATCCTAAAGATGCTACCAGAAAACTACTAGAGCTAATCAATGAATTCGGTAAAGTAGCAGGATACAAAATTAATGCACAGAAATCTCTGGCATTCCTGTACACTAATGATGAAAAATCTGAAAATGAAATCAAGAAAACACTCCCATTTACCATTGCAAGAAAAAGAATAAAATATCTAGGAATAAACCTACCTAAGGAGACAAAAGACCTGTATGCAGAAAATTATAAGACACTGATGAAAGAAATTAAAGATGATACAAATAGATGGAGAGATATACCATGCTCCTGGATTGGAAGAATCAATATTGTGAAAATGACTCTACTACCCAAAGCAATCTACAGATTCAATGCAATCCCTATCAAACTACCACTGACATTTTTCACAGAAGTAGAACAAAAAAATTCAAAATTTGTTTGGAAAAACAAAAGACCCCGAATAGCCAAAGCAATCTTGAGAACGAAAAACAGAGCTGGAGGAATCAGGCTCCCTGACTTCACACTATACTACAAAGCTACAGTAATCAAGACAGTGTGGTACTGGCATAAAAACAGAAAGATAGATCAATGGAACAGGATAGAAAGCCCAGAGATAAACCCACACACATATGGTCAATTTATCTTTGATAAAGGAGGCAGGAATGTACAGTGGAGAAAGGACAGCCTCTTCAATAAGTGGTGCTGGGAAAACTGGACAGGGACATGTAAAAGTATGAGATTAGATCATTCCCTAACACCATACACAAAAATAAGCTCAAAATGGATTAAAGACCTAAATGTAAGGCCAGAAACTATCAAACTCTTAGAGGAAAACATAGGCAGAACACTCTATGACATAAATCACAGCAAGATCCTTTTGGACCCACCTCCTAGAGAAATGGAAATAAAAACAAAGATAAACAAATGGGACCTAATGAAACTTCAAAGCTTTTGCACAGCAAAGGAAACCATAAACAAGACCAAAAGACAACCCTCAGAATGGGAGAAAATATTTGCAAATGAAGCAACTGACAAAGGATTAATCTCCAAAATTTATAAACAGCTCATGCAGCTCAATAGCAAAAAAACAAACAACCCAATCCAAAAATGGGCAGAAGACTTAAATAGGCATTTCTCCAAAGAAGATATACAGACTGCCAACAAACACATGAAAGAATGCTCAACATCATTAATCATTAGAGAAATGCAAATCAAAACTACAATGAGATATCATCTCACACCAGTCAGAATGGCCATCATCAAGAAATCTAGAAACAATAAATGCTGGAGAGGGTGTGGAGAAAAGGGAACACTCTTGCACTGCTGGTGGGAATGTGAATTGGTACAGCCACTATGGAGAACAGTATGGAGGTTCCTTAAAAAACTAAAAAAAGAACTACCATATGACCCAGCAATCCCACTACTAGGCATATACCCTGAGAAAACCATAATTCAAAAAGAGACGTGTACCAAAATGTTCATTGCAGCTCTATTCACAATAGCCCGGAGCTGGAAACAACCTAAGTGTCCATCATCAGATGAATGGATAAAGAAGATGTGGCACATATATACAATGGAATATTACTCAGCCACAAAAAGAAATGAAGCTGAGCTATTTGTAATGAGGTGGATAGACCTAGAGTCTGTCATACAGAGTGAAGTAAGTCAGAAAGAGAAAGACAAATACCGTATGCTAACACATATATATGGAATTAAAAAAAAAATGTCATGAAGAACCTAGGGGTAAAACGGGAATAAAGACACAGACCTACTTGAGAATGGACTTGAGGATATGGGGAGGGGGATGTGTAAGGTGTGACAAAGCGAAAGAGAGGCATGGACATGTATACACTACCAAACGTGAGGTAGATAGATAGTGGGAAGCAGCCGCAGAGCACGGGGAGATCAGCTCGGTGCTTTGTGACTGCCTGGAGGGGTGGGATGGGGAGGGTGGGAGGGAGGGAGATGCATGAGGGAAGGGATGTGGGAACGGACGTATATGTATGACTGATTCACTTTGTTATAAAGCAGAAACTAATAAAAAAAATTTTTTAAAATGTATTTTAATTTAAATCAAAAGTCACTATTCTTTAAGCCATCATTGAAGTTTAACATAGAGATGTTTGAAATAATAAAGACCATTTCTGTATGCTACGAACTGTTATTAGAAATTTGTACAGGTAATCTAAAATTTGCCCCCAAGAAATTAGATGGGTTTTGAAACACAATGCAAACAAACAAACAAACAAAAAATCCCTTGAATACACTACCACTGAAATGTCATATTTTTTTATTAAATGGTCTAAATTCATTGAATATTTAGAGGAGTTGACATCTTGCACTCTTTTTTTTTTTTTTTTTTTTTTTTTTTTTGTGGTACACAGGCCTCTCACTGTTGTGGCCTCTCCCGTTGTGGAGCACAGGCTCCAGACATGCAGGCTCAGCGGCCATGGCTCACGGGCCCAGTCCCTCCACGGCATGTGGGATCTTGCCGGACCGGGGCACAAACCCGTCTCCTCTGCATTGGCAGGCGGACTCTCAACCACTGTGCCACGAGGGGAGCCCTCATTTTTCGTTTTATTATATTTTTAACCTTTGTTATTTTGTTTAAAGTATTGTTTGTTGTTTAGACATTTTTCAGTTTTATGAAGTGAAAATAAAAGTTTTCTATTGGCAAATCACATATGCACACACACACATACACACATGTACACACCGACATACACAAACACACAAAGACTACAATCTGGGTGTAAGACAATTTATTTGTTATTTCAATACCTAAGGAAAATGCAAAAATAAAGAGAAAAAATTTTAGTTAAAAAAGGAAAAATAAAAATCACACATGTACAATTTGTGTATATAGGGACAAGATATCTAAATCTTACACACAGAAAAGATAGCTATTAAGAACAGGGGACCAAGGTAGTAATTTTACTGGCCACTCCCACCTGGATGATGGCGTGGCCTGGTTTCAGGGCTGAACGATGCCAAAGGACGTTGGGGAAAGGGACTTTTTATTTATTGTCTCTAAGCTGTGACGGTGAGGAAGCCAGGAAGTGATGGCAGGAGGTGGAGGGGGTGGGGTTTTTAGTAAGGACGATGCTGTCAATGAAATGATAAACCCACTTTTCACATCGCCTTGAGCTCAGGAATAAGGTGACAAGTGCAGAAAGTCTGGGCTCCCTCAACAATGTTCGTGTTGCTCTAAAGATGCTGAGAACACTCACAGAATGAGGTGAAATGACAGGGCCCTGAGCACCGACACCCCCAGTTTGGTTACTGTGGGACTGGGGCCAACAGGTGACAAGGGGGCTCAGGATCCTGTGTTGAGAGCTTCAGGGAGGAAAAGTGCTGGCCTTCAGCTGGGTTGTCCCAGGTGCTCTGGGGACCATGACACCATCTCTGGTGCCACAGCTCCTGGCTGGTGGCGGCTGCAGGCATCTGATCCCGAAGGGCCAGGATGGGCTCAGAGTGAAGAACAGGTGGAGGACGGGGAGAGGGTTCCCATGGCAACACGCGGACAGAGATCAGACACTGGAGAAGGCTCTGTCCTCGAAGCCCAGGTGAGCAGCAGCTCAAGGTGACAGAGGACATCAGGCCCACATCACCTGCGTGTCCACCATCTGGGCGCCCACCTCCCTGTCTACACACAGAGGGGACCACCCTCACGCCGATCCTATGAGGTCTGTGCAGGGTCTCCAGTCTCCAGGTGAGAAACAGGTCAGAGTCAGTAGCTGGTGAGGCCAGAGCAGGATGTGAACCCGAGTCTGTGAAGAGCAGCGTCTCTGCCCCTTCCGTTCTCTGATCTGCCCGCTCCGTCTTTGTCTCCATCACTCCTTTCCTACCTCACCTCCTCTTCCCACCTCAGTCCAGGTCATCTGCCCGACATCCATCCCAACCCCAACCAGACTGAGCACATGGTGGGCATCGGGCACTTGGAGACACATGGAGAAGTTCTCCCCACCCGGGAGCACTTGCAAATATGCTCATGAAATTACAGGGGAAAGGGCTGCATTCAGTGTTTTCCACTGAGAAAGCAGGTGAGCTGGATATTTTACTCATCTCTCCTTGGTTGCTTTCCATTTCTAAGCAATGTGCAATAATCATTTCAAGTAAACCCTGCTGATGTGTGATTCAGGAAGAGGAGCTTCGGGGTGGGGAGAGACCAGCTGGGCGGCTGAGGACCTGCCAGGAGCCATCAGGAAGGACAGGGGAGGGGAGGGGAGGGGAGGAAAGTAAGCATCCCCAGCGGGAGCTCAGGCTTTCCCGATGCTCCTGTGATCTTTCAGGGAAGCAGAATCTTCTTCAGTGAGAAATCGCTCCCTAGCTTTTGGGTTCATTGTGAGCTTAAATCCTCTCTGAGCCATTATTTATTCACTGTCAATCATTATGAGCTTTAACTATGAACTGGGATTTTCCAGTTTAAAGAATAAGAAAGAAATGGGTCAAGTTCTCTGTCATCAACAGGGATGGAGAGATTTTGGTGGAAGAGTGAAAATATCACCTCTCTCACTGATCAGAAACTGATAATATTATTAGCAGCCTAAAACATTGCACCTCCTCTTTATTGTTTTAAAATTTCTGATGACTCCTTTTGAAAAAAATACCTGAAATCAGATATCTAAATGTAGGTCAGATATCACAGATAGGAAAAATGGGGGAACACTGGAAGGAGTGTTTGGGAAAAAATCAAGGGTCCCCGAATATAGCCTGAAGTGGATTCTCTTGTTCTCACCTGTCCTCCCTCAAGGGTGTGCCTTCTAAGATCCCACCGGTGCCCACAGGCACCTGCTCTGTTCATACCTTCCTGTGAATCTGGCTGGAGGATGCACTGGCTTTGGGAACACATCTGACACATGCCCCCTCCCTGGACCAGAGCTTGACTGTCACCTCTGAGTCAAGGAGGCGAGGTAGGCTCCCCACCAGATTCTCTGGATTTGAATTCCAACTCTGCCACTTACTGACTGAGTCCTGGGGGAACTTATCCACTCTGTGAGCCTCAATCTTTTCATCTGTTAAATGGGGGAATTCTTCATACCTACCTCAGAGTGTAGTTGTGGGGATTCTCTTAATAACACTTGTAAAACTCACAGCACAGTGCCAGCACATAGGACATACTGTGGCTCCTGGTGGCAGGCTGGTGAAGACCATGGGCCCCTTCTCAGAATCATATTTTTAAATGCATAACATAAAATTCAGAGGATGACAAATGAAACCAGTTACTGTACATTGAAATGTATATTGAAATATAGTTGTGGAAAAGTGATCTATGTGCTTTTTATTAACATGTTGTAGAATAAGATCAGTGGCAGGTATAATAACTACTGCAATTTCAAAGCAGTTACGAGCAGAAGCAGTGTTTCGAGATTTCACAACAGCATTAATGCAGTATGAAATATCTGTGATTTCGATTGGTGACGAAATCACAGGTGCTGCTAATGCTGCTGTAATGTGTTGCCTCCATTCAATTAATGAAGAAAATGCTACACTTTAGTTGGAAGCTAGTGAAAATTAAAATGTGGGTGTTTTTTTTTTGCCCATCCAAGTTCATTTATGGACCCTGAAAAGTCACGTTCCTGGGTTTTTCTATGATCGCCAAGCGGGGGTCAGAAAGGTGGGGATACTGGAAAGAACTCACCCCTGGTTCTGAGCTGGGACCCCATGGAAGGCACAGGGTCACAGAGGAGGACTGGTCCTGCTCCCTCCCTGTGCTTCTCCTAAGAAACAGGTGTTTCAGAAGAGGGGATCTTCTCCCAATCTTTCTCTCGATTTACCTGGATATTCAGTTCAGAGATGCTCTAGTCTCTCAAAGGAACCCGGGGGTGGAATATGGTTTAAATGTCAAGTGCACCAGTCTGCTGGCACAGCCTGGAGAAAGCTCTGGACTCACCGTGGCGCCTGCCACCCAGGACGGGCAGAGGGACTCGCAGCCCTTTCTCCTGTTACTTAGGTGACATTCTCAGGTTTTCAGAGTTGTGAGATGGTCAGCAAGCAGGGGTTTTTAGAGGCTCTTTGTCACATCCAACCTCTGCTGATTGCTGACTCCCAACTCTCACTAGGTGCCAGGGAACACATCCCCTAAGGGAGGCTGGTCTCTGAGCACCGGTAGTGGAAGCCTGATGCTGGGTGCCCCGCAAATCTGCCTCCTTCCCTGCCTCCTGGGAGCTGCCCTCCTCCAAGTGGGAATGACCTCCAGCCCTGAAGTACAGGGTGGACATGTGACCCCTGCAGGCCCGGGCCCAGCCCGCTTTTACAGATTAGTACAGATGTTAAGAAAGAGGGAACTTCTCTCAGTTTGAAATCATGAGCACCAAGAATCCTGTAATCCTGGGGCATCATTGGTCATCTCCTCCCTTTTGGAGATCTCCTATTTGAGAACTAAGCTACTGCAGAGAAAGCAGTGAAGCCAAAAGACAGAGCCAGAGTCCTGAGAGCTGGACCCTGGATCCAGCTGTTCCTGAAGTCCCATATCCTCCTCTCTTAAATGCCCTGAGCCATTGAGTCCCCTTTGAGGCTTCAGCCAGACAGAACTGAGTTTCTATCCGTTGCATGTGAATGAATCCTATTGGTTATATTTTTATAATCATTCTGCCAATAGCAAACTCTGTCTTAAATAGAACACTCTGTTCAGAGTCACAGCGTCCATCAGAACAGACAAGGTGAGAGAGCTCAAAGGTGCAGTTGGTCACACCTGGGCTCATGCTTTACAAGCATAAGAGCAGGGACAAGCGTCCCTGTTCCTGAGTTCACAAGGCATCCTCCCTCTGGGGTCACCCTCTGTCCAAGGCTTGTGGGCCTTGTGGGCCCTCAGGGAAGGGGATTGTTTGGCCCAGCTTCCAAACTTCCCAGGGAAGACAGCAGGGGCCACGAGGGCTCAGCCTTCACCAACGACCCATGAGACCCACAGCAGCTCCTCCAGGGAGCAGGGCTGGGGCTGGGGGCTCCCACTCCTGTGTGTATAGGGAGCACCTCCCTGCCAGGGAAGCTTCTGGGGACGTGCTGCCACTCTCCTAGTGGAGGAGAGGCCACAAGGGGCGAGACCCAGGTACTCTGTCCACAACAGTGGTGGTGGTGAAGTGCTCTCTGGATTTCTGACTGAGAGTTACTCCTGGACCTTCGAAACCAGACCCGAGGAAGAGGCGGAAGCTGGTCCTGATTGGAACCCCCATCCTTAGACCCCTGGAAGTTATCAGCAATGTCGGAAGACAAGGCACCTAATCGGACCGATCCATGGAGCTCTTACGTCATCCACACACACAGGTTTTCTGCCACTTCACCCACACCAACATCTGACCTCAACCTTGGCAAATACTCACTGATGCAATTTGGTCAATGAGTGTCAACGATGGCCAGTGTGGGGCTGGTTTTCTATGTGAATATTCTCTCCTGTTCCCACTGCTGGTGAAATTTCAAGTCTGAATCATGAGGTCAGGATGAACAAAACCTGGAAGATTCGAGTAGTTGTAAGATGAGAACTAATGGGCAGGTCTATATCACATGCCTTCTAAATATCTCATTTCAGGCATCACACAGAATCTTTCAGCTAAAATAAAATCTCTACCCGCCATTGGACTCTCTGAGTGGGAGGAGACAATAAGGCAGCTCCTACCCCATCTATTAAGATTTATTAAAAACAGGCTGCAGGTAAATATATATATATATATATATATATTTTTTTTTTTCCTCCTGGGCAAAGTTAATGCCAAGCCATATCAACTAATTTCTGAGACAAAAAGGTGTACAGAACAGTGCTTGTGGAATTTGAGACTTGAAGGAGTTCCCTTGACCGGCCCCCCAAACACAGACGACATCACTGCAGCCACATACCCTGCTAGAGAACGACCTGTGAGATGCAAACCCCCCATCCAGTTCCCAGGTTCATAACATAATGGTGAGGTTACTAAATCCTGGAGGCTTTGCCATCAATTGGCATAAAACTCCACCCAGAACTCTTGCCTTACCACTAAAGGCTAACCCCCTGTGTGAACTACTGTATTTTGAGTTAGGCCCAGAGGGTCCTCTACCCATTGCTAGGGCGACAAATCTGCACCCTCACCCGGGGCTCACCCAGGCAGCCACCCTCCTGGAAGGTGGCCTTTCCTACCCGCTCCCAGAGCTACAAGCTGCTCTACAGCTCCATCATCCCTGGACCCCAGACTATCAAGGGAGGAGGAAAGGCTGCTGACCATGCACAGACCCCTGTGTGCGGGGTGTGTGGACTGTGAATGATCCATGGAGGGAGGGCAGGACCCCCTGAGAACTGGGGGGACCATGGTAGACGTGAGACACAATCACCATGGCAACCAGCTCGCCAGCCCTTGCCCTCCCCACCTGTGCTCATGACACACTTTTCCTTCCAGAATGCTTTTCCTGAGGTTGTCTTCAGGATGTGGTCACAGGTGGGTCTTTCCACCCATCTGCAGTGTGAGGTGACTGATAGACACATTTGATGCCTGTGCTGGGTTGAACAGCATCTCCCCAAACTCATGTCCACTTGCAACCTCAGAAGGTGACCTTATTGGAAATAGGGTCCTTGAAGATGTCATTAGTCAAGATGAGGTCATACTGGGTTAGGGTGGGCCCCTAATCCTGTGTAACTGGTGTTCTTATGGAAAACAGACACAGACTCACAGGGAAGAAGCCATGTGAAGACAGAGGCAGAGACCCAGATGCTGGGAGAGGGACCTGGACCAATTCCTCCCTCAGGGCCTCCAGAAAGAAACAACCCTGCTGACATCTTGATTCAGACTTCTGGTCTCCAGATCGGGGAGATAATAAATTTCTGTTGTTTTAAGCACCTCCGTTTGTGGTCATTTGGTTTTTTTTGTTGTTGTTGTTGTTTTGTTTTGTTTTTAACATCTTTATTGGAGTATAATTGCTTTACAATGGTGTGTTAGTTTCTGCTTTATAACAAAGTGAATCAGCTATACATATACATATATCCCCATATCTCTTCTCTCTTGCGTCTCCCTCCCTCCCACCCTTGTGATCATTTGTTATAGCAGCCACAGGAAACGAATATGGTGCCACATGATTCTTCAATATGGAGGCCTTGCAAAACCTCTAAGCTGGGATTCAACTGGCCTGAACCTAGGATAGGATGAAAAGTGTGTCTGATATCTACTCCTTATACTTTTTTTTTTTTTTTGCGGTATGCGGGCCTCTCACTGTGGTAGCCTCTCCCGTTGCGGAGCACAGGCTTCAGACACACAGGCTCAGCGGCCATGGCTCACGGGCCCAGCCGCTCCGCGGCATGTGGGATCTTCCTGGGCCGGGGCACGAACCCGTGTCCCCTGCATCGGCAGGTGGACTCTCAACCACTGCGCCACCAGGGAAGTGTTACTCCTTATACTTTTAAGGAAAGAGTAAAACAATACAGAAAAATAACACACACGTGCACGTGCATGTGCACACACACACACACACACCTTAGATATTTTTAAAGTAATCTTCTAGGGAAAGTCCTGGGATTGACACAGATTCATCATGAACTCAACCAATGACCTGAATTCATAGTTGGCACCTGCTTGTAATCCTGCAAATGCTCCATGAAGACAAGTTCTGTTCTGTTTGCTGTGCTCGGCTCCTGGGAGGCCCGTCTCTGCCCCAGGACAGGCAGGAAGGAAAAGTGGGGAGAGGCAGTCCCGCCTCATCTGTGACCTCAGTCATGTCCTCATACAGGTTCCCTTGTTGGGACGTGTTCAGAGTCTGTCGCACTGACTCTCTTTCTGTGTGGCTCCTTGCCTTCCCTGGGGGTGAGTGAAGAGGTGGCTTTAAGTCAAACCAACCAGGAAAGGGCGTTCATGGACCTGCCTATCCTCAAGCCCTGTTACGTGAGCACTTCAGCTGAGCAACATTTCACATGCGTGCTCAGTGATGGGAGAGGTACCAGGACATTTCCGATGTGACTCCACCCTCCACTACCAGATGATCCAGTCGGACCCATAATCCCAGGCCATGGGAGACCATTGGGAAACCATTGAGTCTTTCCCAGGGACAGTCTGAGAGCAGCAGACATCATCCCAATACCTAATAGGAAACATTCACCTGCTTTGAGACCAAAAGGTGCTGCCTTAGCTTTCCTTCCTTCACACCTGTGATCCTGCATCCGCTGGGGTCCTATGCATCACGGGGCAGGGATGCTTTCCTGTCAGAGGAGTAATGGGGGTCCTCGGTATTTGCTCCATTAAGGTGGGGCTTGGGTTCGCCTAGAAAGACCATGGCCCTTGTGTTCTCTGCCTGGACCCACGATGGGACCAGCTGACCCTGGGGAGGTGCCACCTCCAGGACATCTGCCTTCCAGTGAACAGGATGGGCCTCCATGGCCACCAGGGCAGGACTGGCATCAGCCTGGGTCCTTGGTCCCCTCAGTATGAGTCACACACACCCCCCAGGTGTCACCTCAAAACACATCTACATCAGGGATCAGGCCAGGGCCACAGCTAGTGTCCTCACAGCTTTGGTGGGGATGGGGGGCGGAGGGAGAGAAATGGGTTACTACAGAGAACTTTAGTACGTTCTGAAATGTTCGTTCTTTTTAGGGCAAAGCTTAAAAGGTATTACAGTGTGAATTCTAGTTAAAACTTCACCATTGAGGATGATGCTGACTGTGGGTTTATCATATATGGCCTTTATTATGTTGAGGAAAGTTCACTCTATGCCTACTTTCTGCAGGGTTTTTATCATATATGAGTGGTGAATTTTGTCGAAAGCTTTCTCTGCATCTATTGAGATAATCATATGGTTTTTCTCCTTCAGTTTGTTAATATGGTGTATCACGTTGATTGATTTGCATATATTGAAGAATCCTTGCATTCCTGGAATAAACCTCACTTGATCATGGTGTATGATCCTTTTAGTGTGCTGTTGGATTCTGTTTGCTAGTATTTTGTTGAGGATTTTTGCATCAATGTTCATCAGTGATATTGGCCTGTAGATGCAGAAAATTATAAGACACTGATGAAAGAAATTAAAGATGATACAAATAGATGGAGAGATATATCATGTTCTTGGATTAGAAGAATCAACATTGTGAAAATACTCTGCTACACAAAGCAATCTACAGATTCAATGCAATCCCTATCAAACTATCACTGGCATTTTTCACAGAAGTAGAACAATAAATTTCACAATTTGTATGGAAACACAAAAGACCCCGAATAGCCAAAGCAACCTTGAGAACGAAAAATGGAGCTGGAGGAATCAGGCTCCCTGACTTCAGACTACACTACAAAGCTACAGTAATCAAGATAGTATGGTACTGGCACAAAAACAGAAATATAGATCAATGGAACAAGATAGAAAACCCAGAGATAAACCCACACACGTATGGTCACCTTATCTTTGATAAAGGAGGCAGGAATGTACAGTGGAGAAAGGACAACCTCTTCAATAAGTGGTGCTGGGAAAACTGGACAGGTACATGTAAAAGTATGAGATTAGAACACTCCCTAACACCACACACTAAAATAAGCTCAAAGACTTAAAGACCTAAATATAAGGTCAGAAACTATCAAACTCTTAGAGGAAAACATAGTCAGAACACTCTATGACAAATCACAGCAAGATCCTTTTTGACCCACCTCTTAGAGAAATGGAAATAAAAACAAAAATAAACAAATGGAACCTAATGAAACTTCAAAGCTTTTGCACAGCAAAGGAAACCATAAACAAGACCAAAAGACAACCCTCAGAATGGGAGAAAATATTTGCAAATGAAGCAACTGACAAAGGATGAATCTCCAAAATTTACAAGCAGCTCATGCAGCTCAATAACAAAAAGGCAAACAACGCAATCCAAAAATGGGCAGAAGACCTAAATAGACATTTCTCCAAAGAAGATATACAGATTGCCAACAAACACATGAAAGGATGCTCAACATCATTAATCATTAGAGAAATGCAAATCAAAACTACAATGAGATATCATCTCACACCAGTCAGAATGGCCATCATCAAAAAAATCTAGAAACAATAAATGCTGGAGAGGGTGTGGAGAAAAGGGAACCCTCTTTCACTGCTGGTGGGAATGTAAATTGATACAGCCACTATGGAGAACAGTATGGAGATTCCTTAAAAAACTACAAATAGAACTACCATATGACCCAGCAATCCCACTACTGGACATATACCCTGAGTAAATCATAATTCAAAAAGAGTCATGTACCAAAATGTTCATTGCCGCTCTATTTACAATAGCCAGGACATGGAAGCAACCTAAGTGTCCATCATTGAATGAATGGATAAAGAAGATGTGGCACATATATACAATGGAATATTACTCAGCCATAAAAAGAAACGAATTTGAGTTATTTGTAGTGAGGTGGATGGACCTAGAGTCTGTCATATAGAGTGAAGTAAGTCAGAAAGAGAAAAACAAATACCGTATGCTAACACATATATATGGAATCTAAGAAAAAAAAAAAAAGGTCATGAAGAACCTAGGGGTAAGACGGGAATAAAGACACAGACCTACTAGAGAATGGACTTGGGGATATGGGGAGGGGGAAGGGTAAGCTATGACAAAGTGAGAGTGGCATGGACATATGTACACTCCCAAACGTAAAATAGATAGCTAGTGGGAAGCAGCCGCATAGCACAGGGAGATCAGCTCGGTGCTTTGTGACCACCTAGAGGGGTGGGATAGGGAGGGTGGGAGGGAGGGAGACGCAAGAGGGAAGAGATATGGGAACATGTATATGTATAACTGATTCACTTTGTTATAAAGCAGAAACTAACACACCATTGTAAAGCAATTATACTCCAATAAAGATGTTAAAAAAAAATACTTCACTCTGCAGTGGCCACTGCTGGCATTAAGGTTCAAGTCCAAAAGGATTCCCAGTCCTTCTTTTCTTTAATGTTTTTCTTTTTTATTGAGATACCACACTTGCATTGCAGGTGCTTGAATGTTCGGGGTACCATTAAGGGACCTTTAACATACGTCTCCAGCATGTGACATCTCCCCAAACAATATGCAGAACTTTCCAGGCCCCAGCAGGCCCCCTGGCCAATAGCAACCCCCATCAAGAATCCCCAAGCTGGAGGTGGCTGCTGTCCTGACTCCCAGCCCCACGTGCTACTGAACTTCCTGCAGGTGGATTCACACAGTACACGCGCTGGGATCTTCTTCTTTCACTTGACACTGTGTCTGTGACATGTCCTCTCCTGGAACAACTGTTTGTTTGTTTGTTTACTGTGAACTGTCCCATTATGTGAATACAGCACAGTTGATTCAACTTGTCCTACAACTGATGACCATTTGGGTTAGTTCATGTTTGGGACTATTATACATAAAGATGATTACGGACATTCTCACGAGTGTCTCTTGGTGGCCCGAGCCCCCATCTCACCTGAGTTACACACACGCAGGAACCGCTGGTCATGGAGACGTGTGTTTACCTGTAGGGGATGCAGCAGAACAGTTTCCAAGGTGGTATCACTCTGCACTTCAGCCACGGATGTCTGAGAGCCCCAGTTGTCCCACCATTGTCACACTGGCCAGTCTCTGGAATTTTAGCCATTCTAATAGGTGCACGAGGTAATTTACTGTGGGTTCGGTTTGCATGTCCCTCTTGGCTAATAACGTTGGGCACCTTTTCATATGCTCAGTGGGCTCTTGGATTTCTTCTATTACAGGATCTGCAGATTTTTCTAGAAGGGGCTGATAGTAAACATCTTTGGTTTACAGACCACACAGTCTCTGCCCCAACTCATCAGCCCCACTGCTGTAGAGAAAAGCAGCCCTTGACAACATGGGAGTGAACGGGTGTGGCTTTCTTCCAATAATACTATTTATAAACCAGGCTGGGAGGGGCGGGATTTGGCCTGAGGGGACCCTGCTCTACTGTAAAACACCGGCTCAGGACTTTTGCC
The DNA here is from genome assembly GCF_025265405.1 of Mesoplodon densirostris. Classification (NCBI taxonomy): domain Eukaryota; kingdom Metazoa; phylum Chordata; class Mammalia; order Artiodactyla; family Ziphiidae; genus Mesoplodon; species Mesoplodon densirostris. The sequence goes on along the minus strand of NC_082665.1, from coordinate 6,640,286 downwards.
CATTTTTTAATTGGTTCACTTGTCTCTTTCTTAGTGATTTGTGCAGGTTCTCTGTAAGTTCTGGATCCCAGTCTTGTGTTGTTCATCATCTATCATGTTCTGGAAATTAGAAGAAATGATGGTATTGTGTTGGACCACTGCTCCAGCCTTGCCCTCGAGGTTTCTACCACAAGGCCCCTGGGGGATGAGTTGTCCGTGGTCGCAGGAATCCCCCCCTGACACGTGGACGCAGGAGGGCCAGCCTCTGCCAGAGGCACCCCGAGGGGCACAGCTGATGCACAGCAGCCCAAGCCCGGGTCCCTCAGCTCCACTTGCTGCATCTCTCGGAGCCAGGACGGGCCGCGTGAAAAATGGCCCCAACTTGTTCAACTGGACACATTTTCCAAAAGGAACACAAACTCAGTATGGATAATGAAAGTATGTGCCACCAGGAATTTTTTCCTCATTTAAAGGAAATTTTCCAGTTCTTCAGACCAGAGATGTTCAGAATGAGGGAGGGGGTGAGACACCTTTTCCATGTGAGCCAAGCCTTCTTAGGCTGGGCGACTGGGGGGAAATTGCCCACTTTCTGGGTTGCTTCACTAGCAAAATGACCATTGTTTTTGCCCTGCAAAACCTTTTTCACAGGTAAGCTCCCCAGGGGAGCCGCAGCCAGGTACCAGGTACGAGGGCACATCAGGAGCAGAGTGTTGCTTTGCCTGTGGGATCTCAACTGAACAAACATTATCATCTCATTTCGCAGCAAGAAAACTAAACTCAGAGAGGTTAAATGACTTGACCAAGATCAGAGATTCAATAATTGAGCAACCCAAATGCTTTACTTCAAAGCCCAGCGCTTCCCCACTGGACTGTACTCAGATCTCCCCTTACAAAGAGCAGGCTGGAAGGGCTGTTTTGGGAAATGTGGTCGTTTCCACCCAAGATAAATGAGACCTTGAGGTCTAAAGGGGGGTGGTCAAAGGACTTATCACTCAGGGTCCCCAGCAAGCTAGCTGCAATGCTGGGATGAGAGACCAGATTTTCTAAGTCCAAAGCTTTCCTCACATATTTTTATCTTATTTAAATAATTTTGATTTTATGACATCAACCACAATGTAAGCTGCATAAAAACAGCAATTTATTTTGTCTTTTTCTCCACTGTATCTAATGTCTATAACAGCATTCATGATTGAGACGCTCCATTTCTTGAACAAATGGATCATAAAAAAATAAGTAGTAAGTGGTTTGTTTTCATCCTGCAAGAACGTTTTGATGCTGTTCCTCCCTCTGGCTCCCTCTCAGGTCTCCACTCAGACAGAGAGGGTGGCTGGATGCCCAAACATCAGCCAGCATCCAAGGCCAAAGGGAAACTCACATTACCAGGCCTCTTTTCCTTATATCTTACTAAAATCGTAAGCATGCAATCGTTCATTTCCTTGACAGACTCTCTCATTACAGAGATACATAGAAATATGGAGAATTCTGCTTGTTTCATCCAGAGTGGCTTCAGATGGCCAACTATTCTGCCTTTCATTTTACCCATTCCAAACATACAGCTCCTTAGCAATGTAGGAAAGCTGTTCACAGCCCCTAAATGTGGGATTTATCAACCCGTGTATTGTTTATTCTTGTGCAATTAGCAACATCATTTCTGAAAAAAGGACTGAATTTTCCGAGCAGTGATTCTGCTCCTTTATGCCTGCTCTCATTTCATACCAAACTTGGTTTATGGGAAGTTTAGGTAAACAAAGCTCTTATGAGTAATTAGTATTTAATTAGTCTAAGTTTCATGTCTGTGTGAGTCAAGGCCTCCTTTTCCAACCCCTGGGACGAATTAAGTATGTCAGGCCTCTGTTTACAGAACAAGGCCCAAGACTGCGTCCCCTGGGCATTTCCCAAGTTGTTGTTAGTAGCTAAACCTCTAGATTAAGCTACTAAATATTTTTCTTGGCGCTCGCTGCTGGTGAAAGGGCAAGACTGGTCACCCAGTGATCGAGGTCCTTCTTCTCTGTGTTTGTCTTGTAGGAGGTTCCACAGCCCACCAGCATCCCCACCAAGAAGCCTGATCCTGACACAGGGGGAAGGTCACAGCACTGCCCTCTGGGAAAAAAGGTCAGGACACTGTCCTTCCCACCCTCAGCCTATTTCAAGTGAAGCATCTGGAGTGAGAACCTCTATGCTGACAAGTATTTATGCTGGATTTCTTTTTCCCAATTTCATATTGTGAATATGTTCGAGTACACAGAAAAGGGAAAGGAAGAACACAATGAACATTTGTACACCAACCAGTGAGATTCAAAATTTCAGTTCACCAACCATCAAAATTGTGTTTAACCATTTGAAAGTGAGTTGCCTTTCCAATATTTCTGCATGTATATGCTAAAAATAAGGACACTCTTCAATACAACCAAAGTATTATTGTGACAAAAAATATCATTTCATTTAAGTTATTAAAGTAATTGGAGTGATATTGCTCATATTATTTTTATCCTTTTAAAGCCTATAGTGTCTGTAGTGATGCTTCTATTTCATTCCTGAAGTGGTAATTTGTGTCTTCTCTCTTTTTTTCTGAATAAGTCTAGTTAAAGGTTTATCAATTTCATTGTGTATTTTTTTTTCAAAGACTCAACTCTGGGTTTCATTCATGTTGTTATTTTGCTGTTGTTTTTCATTTCATTGATTTCTACATTTATGTTTATTATTTCCTGCTTCTGATTTTTGGATTTAATTTGCATTTTTTTTTCTTTCCTAACATTTTAAGATGGGAGTTTAATTCATTTTTGAAGCTATACCTCACAAATTTTGCTGGTATTTTTATTCTTGTTTAGTTCAAAATATTCTTAATCCTCCTTGTGGTTTCTTCTTTGATCCATGTGTTATTTAGAAGTATGATGTTTAATTTCCAAATGTTTGAAGATTTTCCAGATATTCTTCTGTTGTTGATTTCTTACTAAATTCTGTTGTTAAGCAAAGGATACACTTTGTATGATTTCAATCCTTTTAAAATTTGTTGGGCTTCCCTGGTGGCACAGTGGTTAAGAAACCGCCTGCCAATGCAGGGGACACGGGTTCAAGCCCTAGTCCAGGAAGATCCCACATGCTGCAGAGCAACTAAGCCCGTGCGCCACAACTACTGAGCCTGCGCTCTAGAGCCCACGAGCCACAACTACTGAAGCCCATGTGCCTAGAGCCTGTTCTCTGCAACAAGAGAAGCCACAGCAATGAGAAGTCCATGCACCGCAATGAAGACCCAGTGCAGCCAAAAAATAAAAATAAAAAAATTTGTTGAGGCTTATTCTATGACTCAGCATATGGTGTATCTTGTTGTATGTTCCCTGTGCACTTGAAAAGAATGGTTTATTCTGCTGGTGTGGGTAGACATTTTTATGTCAATTAGGTCAAGTTGGTGAATAATATCCTTACTTATTAGTTTCTGTTTATTTGTTTTATAAATTATTACGAAAGGAATGCTAAAATTTCCAACTAAAATAGTTGATCTGCCTAGTTCATGAGGCCTGTCAGTTTTGTTTTTGTATATGTACACATTTAAGATTGTTATGTTTTTGTGGTAAATTGACCTCTATCTGTATGAAATATTCTTCTTTACCCATATTAATAATTCTTCTTCTGAAGTCTATCTTCTCTTAAAAGTTAATAAAGCTACTCTTTATTTTGTTTACTGTTTTCATGGTATATATATTTCCATCCTTTTATTCTTACATACCTTTGTCATCACATTTAAAGTAGATTTTTTGGAGATCACACATAGTTTTGTTTTTCAGTTTTTAATCTTAGAATATCTGTCTTTGGAGTGTAGACTATTACATGTGTTATCATTATCATTATGGTTGAATTTAAATTGGTTATCTTGCTACTTTTTTATATTTGTCCCATCCCTTTTTTATTTCTTTTTTTCTCTTTTCTTACTTTCTTTTGGATTAAATGTATAATTTTTTTTACCACTCTATTTATATTCACTATTTCCTGATAGGCTATATTTTTCGTGTTTAATTATTATTATTATTTTTTAAAAAATTTTTGACTGCATTGGGTCTGCATTGGGTCTTCGTTGTTGCACACAGGCTTTCTCTAGTTGCAGTGAGCAGGGGCTACTCTTCATTGTGGTGTGTGGGCTTCTCATTGCTGTGGCTTCTCTTGTTGTGGAGCACAGGCTCTAGGTGTATGAGATTCAGTAATTGCAGCACACGGACTCAGTAGTTGTGGCACATGGGCCCTAGAGCATGCGAGCTTCAGTAGTTGCGGCCCATGGGCTCGGTAGTTGCAGCACACGGGCTCTAGGGCATCCAGGCTTCAGTAGTTGTGGTGCGTGGGCTCAGTAGTTATTGTGCGCTAGCTCTAGAGCGCAGGTTCAGTAGTTGTGGCATGTGGGCTTAGTTGCTCCACAGCACGTGGGATCTTCCCAGACCACGGATCAAACCCATGTCCCCTGCATTGGCAGGTGGATTCTTAACCACTGCGCCACCAGGGAAGTCTTATTATTATTTTTGAAGTGTACCATTTTTAAAGTTTTTATTGAATTTGTTACAATATTGCTACTGTTTTATGTTTTGGTTTTTTGGCCCTGAGGCATGTGGGATCTTAGGTCCCCAACCAGGGATTGAACCCACACCCCCTGCATTGGAAAGCAAAGTCTTAACCCCTGGACAGCCAAGGTTGTCGCTTATTATTTTTAAAGTGATTACTCTAAGGCTTACAATATTCAACTTTAACATATCACAGTCCATATAGAAATAATATTATGCCACTTCATGTACAATATACAATTCTTAAAACATTATACGATACTTCTATTTTTTCCCTTGCTATTTGTGCTATTTTGTTATTGTCACATTTTATTTCTCACATATTAAATCCACAATACATTTTTTACATTTTGCTTTTAATATTCAATTATCTTTTAAAAGAATTTTTTAATGAGGCAAAAAATTATATTTACCACATATTTGCCAATATTTTGCATTCTCCATGTCTTTATATAGGTCTAAGCTTTCATGTGGTCACATGTTTCATATTCCTGTGATACAAAGAACTTGGCTTCAATTTATTGTAGAGCTGACCTCCTAGAAGTGAATGACTGCAGTTTATGTTCGTCTGAAAAAGATTTCATTTTACTTCCATTTTTAAGGGAATAATAACTTCCATTATTTTCCCTGAATATAGAATTATAGGTTGACAGGATTTATTATCTATCTATCTATCTATCTCTCATCATCACTCTCTCTCTCTTCCTTTAATATATCATTCTTTTGTCTTCTGGACTGCATAGTTTCTGACAAGAAATCTGCAGTCATTCTTACCTTTTCTCCTTTGTACATATGTCCATCTTCTCTCTCTGCTTTTAGAATTTTTCTGTCACTGGTTTTCAGCTATTTTATTGTGATGTTTTATGGTGTAGTGTGTGTGTGTATCCTACTTTGGATTTGTTGAGCTTCTCTGGCTAAATAATTTTCATCAAATTTGGAGATATTATTTCTGCAAATAATTTTCCGCTTTCTTCTCTTTCAGAGATTTCAATTACCATCATGTTAGAGGGCTTGAAATTTTTCCACAGATAATTGAAGCTCAGCTCATTTTTTTTCAGTTCTTTTTCTCTCTATGCTTCACTTTGTGTAAATTCTATTATTATATCTACAAGGTCATTGATCTTTTCTTCTGAATTATTTAATGTACTATTATTATTCCTTCCACTAATGCTTTTTAAATTTCCTCTATTGTATGCTTCATCTCTTTAATTTCCATTTAGTTTTTTAAAATGTATTTCATTTCTCTTCTCGTTATATCTTCCTTTAAATATTAAAATTTAGTTATGATTCCTGATGTAATGTCCTTGTCTACCAATTCTATCATCTCTGTAATTTCTGATTTGCTTCTAAAGACTGATATTTCTCCTAGTTATTGGATTTTGGCTTTTTGTAATTTTTGCAGGATACAGTAAATTTTATGTTTTTGTGTCTAGATTTTGTTGCTTTCCTGTATAGAGTGATGGACTTTGTTTTGGAAGGAGAAAAGTTACTTGAAGATCAGATTGATCCCTGTGAGCTCTGGTTTTAAGCTTTGCTAGGGAATGTCTAGAGTAACTTCACTCCACAAAGAGTTCAGTCCTACTGATATGGTGTGACTACTCTGGGGTCTTCAATGAATGCACCAGGTTGTTACTGAGGATCCTCCACTCTGACTGGTCAGAATTTAAATAGTCCACTTCCTTCCCTGTGTGACTCTGGTACTCTGTCAGCTTACAACACTTGGTCATTCTTGGCCTATCTCTGTCAAGGTTCACTGTACCCAGAAGCACTCTAATACTCAGCAAACACCTAAGGAGTCTCTATATAGATTTCTTCAGCCCTTTTTCTGAGTAGCTCTTTCCTATTTGGGAATCTGCCTATGACTTCGTGTAGCCCCAGCCTCCTTAAATTCTGATTTCTATCTCTTCAACTCATGAGGGCACTGGGCTCTGTCTTGGTTGACCCTCTGTCATCTATGGTCTGAAAAATGTCTGGAGGTAGAAAGCTGGGGCAATTGTAAGGCCTATCTTTTTTGTTTTTCTGTTAGTAGGGATCATAGTACTATGTTATCTATTGTCTAATGTCTGAAGACAGTTGTCTAATCTATTTTGTCCAGTTTTCAAATTGTTTACATTGAGAGGGTAAATCTGAGCCTTGTGTTCCCTCTTGGCCAGAGATTGTTTCATTATATTTTAACTTCCTTGGTTTCATTAATTATTTTCCCCTTGTCATTGTGTTTATAATTGTGTTTCTCCCTTTTTTCTTAAGTAGGTGCTGTTCACTTTGTTCTTTGTTGGTTTTTTTCCCATGAACTACATTTGAATTTATTCTTTATACTATTTTTTTAAAGTTTCTATCGCATTAATTATTGCTTTTATCTTTATTATTTGCTCTCTTCTGCTCTCTCTTGGTTTGCTTCTTAAAAACTTTTTAATTTGGAACTTCAATTTCTTATTTTCTTTTTCAATTAACTTTTTAGCTGAAGCTAGGACTGTACTTCATGCCATGAGCACATCAGGAATAAACTTTGTGAAATTCAAACCTCATGCATTACTTTTTTAATAGATGGAATTCACATACCACAAAATTCACCTTTTAAAAGTGTATAATTCAGTGGTTTTTCATATACTGTACAGTCGACCCTTGAACAATGCAATGGTTAGGGGAGTCACCCTGCTGCAACTGAAAATACATGTATAACTTCATAGTCAGCCCTCTGTGTCTGCAGTTCTGCTTCTGTGGATTCAACCAACCGTGGATCATGTAATTCTATACCATTGAAAAAAACCCACATAGAAATGGACCCACACAATTCAAACCCACGTTGTTTTAGGGCCAATTGTACTCACAAATGTGTGCAGCCATCACTGTTATTTTGAAACATTTCCACCACCCTCAAAATAAACACTGTACCCATTAACAGTCTCTCCTTTCTCCCCTCCTCCAAGCCCCTGGTGACCACTAATCTGTTATCTGTCTCAGTGAATTTGCCTATAATGAACATTTACTATGAATAGTATCATACAATATCTGGTATTTTGTGACCGGCTCCTTTCACATAGCATAATGAGTTCAATATGCATCCATATTCATGGACTTCCCTGGTGGTCCAGTGGCCAAGACTCCACACTCCCAATGCAGGGGGCCCGGGTTCAATCTCTGGTCAGGGAACTAGATCCCACATGGCTCAACTAAGAGTTCGCATGCCACAAATAAGAGTTTGCATGCCAGAGCTAAAGATCCCATGTGCAGCAACGAAGATCTCACATGCTGCAACTAAGACCCTGCCCAGCCAAATAAATAAATAAATATCTTTAAAAAATGAAACCATATTCAGTATGTATCAGTACTTCATTCCTTTATATTGCTGAGAAATATTCCAGTAAATATTTATTTATCCATTCATCAGTTGATGGATATTTGTGATTTTCTATGCTTTAGCTATTACAGATAATGCTTATATAAACATTTGTGTATAGATTGTTGTGTGGATATATGTTTTCAATCCACATGGAGTAGGTCCTTGAATTGCTGGGTCATATGGTAACTTTCTATTTCAATTTTTGAGGAACTGCCAAACTGTTTCCCAAAGTCACTGCCCTTCACTATTTTAAAATGCTACCAACTAAACTATGCTTCAATTTTAAAAAAAGGAAAAAAAAGGAAATCAATAAATGTAGTTCACTATTTAAAAAATTTTAAAAAACACACACTACCAATTATGAATGAGGGTTCTAATTTCTCCAAGTTCTTGCCAAGTTCTGTTTTTAAAAAATTTTAGCCTTCCTACTGTGTGTGACATGTGTCAAATTTTAGTTTTGATTTGCATTTCTTGAACAACTAATGTTGTTGAGCATCCTAGGTCATTTGTATATTTTCTTTGCAGAAAAGTCTACTTAAATGATTTGCCCATTTTAAAAAATTGGATTATTTTTCTATTATTGAGTTGTCAGAGTCTTGTATGTATCCTAGATACAGGTCCATTATCAGATATGTGATTTGCAAACATTTTCTCTCATTCTGGGCATTTTGTGCTTTGAAGCACAAAGTTTTTTTTTTAATTTTCATGAAGCCCAATTTATATATGTATTCTTTTGTCACTTGTGCTTTTGGTATTGTACCAAAAAAACTATTGCCAATTCAAGGTCATAAAGATTTACTCCTGTGTTTTCTTTTTTTTAAAGTTTTATAGTGTTAGCACTTACATCCAAGTCTATGATTCATTTTGAGTTAATTTTTGTGTGTGTTGTGAGATAGGGTTCCAATTTTATTCTTTTGCATGTAGATATCCAGTTGTTCTAGCACCATTGTTGAAAAGTCATATATCATTTTTGTCAAGAAAGAAAAAACACTCTTCTAATATGTAAATGAATGACTTTCAAATTTCATAAAGTCATAGGACATTATCCCTAGAAATATGCTAAGAGGTAACTTAGCCTTCAAACAAAGTCAATTAATTTACTCAAGGCCATCCTTGCACCAATTCTGTTTCCAGCTAATGTATCCAGGATCTGTACCAAACCAGAAATGGTGGAGCTGGTCCACTCCTATGTTATGGTCAGAATTAATTTCTCCTTTTTATCCCCACATATTTATAGTTCCACCCAGAAAATGGAAGTCTCAAAAGACTAGTGAGTGTGGAGGTTTGTGGCATGGAGGGTTTGGGGAGAGATTGCTGGTAAAAAAAATCATTTGAGAAAATAAAGTTCAGGGGAAGAAGATTCAGGCAGGAGAAGCCCTAGAGTTCGTGTGAGAAGGAACTGTATTTTTTTCATATCCTTCTTTGGTACAGAGTCCCAGGAAATCAGTGGTGTATTGTGAAGACCAGTTCCTATGCAGCAAAACCCACCAGAGATGAAGACCTCCTGGATCTGGGACTGTGGCTAGATGTGTTCCATCTATCACTAAACTTGTTTAGTGCAGTAGATTTTTCATAGGTTCACTCAAATGCCATTCATACTGCCTTTTAGTGAGCCTTCCAGAATTACAGATGCTAGGAAACTAAAAACCTCATTTAGAAGAGCCAGGATGGTGTATGTGACTTAATTTCTGACAAGTAGATACCTGCATGACACTAGAAGGATGCCAGTAGTGTGAGACAGTGACCAAGCACAGAGAAATTAGGGATCTTCACAAGCAAGGTGATAGGCACATTGGTTCTCCTGGAGCAGCTCTGGCAGAATTTCTGAAGTCGGGTTCCTAATAGCTTAGGTACTGAGCAGTAAGTGGTGACAACAGTGAGGTTTCCACTAGAAAAGTTCCATACACTGTTGGTCATTTCCTTTGGTTGCCACTGTTTCTGATTGTGTAGCAATCAACTCTCATGCCCTGGGTCTCACTGAGATTCTGTAAGTGTCATAATACCATCTGATAAATCACTTTTTATGCTAACTAGAATGCATCCTGTTATCTGTCACTAGGAGGCTTGACCAATATAACCAGTGATCTCATCCACAAGGAAAGGGCAGTTAATACATTTTTCTGTAGGCCATCCTTAAGCCTAAATAAATGTTTCTTCTTGGAAGAGTACTTCATTTCTAAAAGGAAAAAAATCGATATGGCACCAAGTTGAATAAAATTCAAAAAAGTTGAAAGAAACCACAATCCTGAAGACTCGGAGGAGGATGAAGAAATTTCTGAAAATGATTTACTACAGAAAAAAGAAATGTGAGTTTGGAAATAGTTTTCTATCCTTGGTAGAATACAAGAAGGTGGTACCTCCATGAAACAGGATCAGAAAATCAAAATCTAGGAGCAGGCTAGGGTGAAAGAGTAAAAACAATAAGCATTAAAAACAGAAAGATAGGGGCCTCCCTGGTGGCGCAGTGGTTGGGAGTCCGCCTGCTGATGCAGGGGATACGGGTTCGTGCCCCGGTCTGGGAGGATCCCATATGCCGCGGAGCGGCTGGGCCCGTGAGCCATGGCCGCTGGGCCTGCGCGTCCGGAGCCTGTGCTCTGCAACGGGAGAGGCCACAACAGTGAGAGGCCCACATAACGCAAAAAAGAAAAAAAAAAAAAAAAAAAAAAAAAAAAACAGAAAGATAGGACATCCCTGGTTGTCCAGTGGGTAAGACTCCACGCTCCCAATGCAGGGGGCCCAGGTTCAATCCCTGGTCAGGAAACTAGATCTCGCATGCCTACCACAACTAAGAGCCCACATGCTGCAACTAAGATACGGCACAGCCTAAATAAATAAATAAATAATGAATAAATATTTTAAAATAAATAAAAATAAAAGCAGAAAGATGGTAGGTAGTATACTGTGTGAGAGGCAAGTTTTTCACCAGCTCCACAAGAGTCTGTGGCCCAGTGAGTCAGGGGAATAGTCATTGTAATGTATGAGAGCTTTGAGGAAGGATTAACATGTGTGAAAAATGGCCTGGAGTGCACTCCGTGGGTCTGACGTGGTGGACCCTGGTCCAGGGTGTCCTGCACGCATGTGGCACCATCTTCCTGGAGCACCCATGGGAGGTCAGATCCAATCTCTACTTCTATAGAAATCGTGGTGAGATGGAAAAGTTGGATGGACCATCCAGCTCCCAAGTTTACTGCTCCTCCACCCAAGGTGGAAGGCTGGTCTGAAGGTACATGGTTACCCTCTGTGCCTGTCCAGCAGTTCCCTACTGAAGACCGGAGCACCCGCCTGCCCCTGAAGACAGGGCTGCAGTGTAACTGAGTGGTCTTCGCTGCTCTTCCACAGATGATGGAAATAAAGTTGATGAAAAATAAACATCTCTTTCTTAAAAAGAAAAAAAAAGTAAGATGAGCCAAGACTATAAGATGAGGAGATAAACAGATAAACAGGTTTGGTGAGATAAGGAAGGAGCCCAAGGAAACTAAAATTGCAGTAACATAAATATGTTTGGGAGGAAGAAAAGATTACAGTGTCAGAGTTGATGTAATTAAATATGTACTTGATTCTTTAAAAAATATAATAGATAAACTTTAGGCAAATATAATCAAGAAAACAGGGGAAAATGAGCAAATATAGAAATGAGAGAAAAGTCAAATAAGTAAATTTCAAGCAAATATAATCAAGAAAAGAAATGGCAAATAAAAAATTAGACGTGAGAGGGGCTTCCCTGGTGGCGCAGTGGTTGAGAGTCCACCTGCCGATGCAGGGGACACGGGTTCGTGCCCCGATCCCGGAAGATCCCACATGCCGCGGAGCGGCTGGGCCCGCGAGCCATGGCTGCGGAGCCTGTGTGTCCGGAGCCTGTGCTCCGCAACGGGAGAGGCCACAGCAGTGAGAGGCCCGCGTACAGCAAAAAAAAAAAAAAAAAAAAAATTAGACGTGAGAAATTTCAAGGTAAAGAGAGTTGGAGGGAGAAATATATAATCAAAGAAATGTAGGAGACTTATCAAGAAATTGTAAAGTACGGACTCAAACAAAATCATAAACATGCAAAAGATAATTGGAGAAAGGTGAAGACAGAATGGATATTTGATGATAGTAAGAATTATTGTTTATGTTTTAGGTGAGTAGTAATATTATTATTTTTTAGAGTCTTTGTATTTTAGAGATAAATGCTGAAAAAGCTACAGATAAAATTATGATGATAAGATTTGTTCAAAATAATGAGGGAGGGGGGCAGTAGGTGAGCAAGTGAATGAGGGCATCGATAGAATAAAGTTGTCCATGAGTTGATCATTATTGAAGCCAGGGGGTGGAACAGTACTACATTGTAATATTCTCTCCAATTTTTTTATAATAAAAAGATTTTTAAAAATGAAACTGAGGTGAAAGCAAACCTGATAGAAAACTATGATATTCTATTCCATGCAAAATATAATTGAAAATCTTTAAAAAGGGGAGGGAGCATAATTTTCTGGGCTTATTACCAAAATTGACCTAAGAAGAAATTTTAAATGTTAATAGATTACTACCCACAGAAGAAATATAAAATACAAGTTATGCATCTCCAAGGTTTCTTTTAAATTTTTAAGGAATTAGATCATATCAAGTATTCCAAAGCATAGAAAAAGATAGAAAGCTATACAATCTATTTCATGATGGTACATTAACCCTAATTCCAGCACCTAACAAAGATAACACAAGAAAAGAAAACTATAAACCAGCCTCACACAGGAGTAATTTAAAAACCTTAAATAAAGTAGCTTCAAAATAAATAGTATCTTAAAGGAATTTTCTATCATGATCAAGGAAAACCTTTCTTAGCCTGGGATTGCAAAAGTGTTCATTATTAGGAAATTTGACATTATAATATTTTATGTCAGTAGCACCCCTTTTAATAGTGGCTTAAAGGGCATAAGTAACACCTAAAACACATCCCCAAATTGCAAAATATCCTTAAGGGAAAAATAGGACAAAAGGATGCTTCTTTACCACCATAATAATTACATAAACAAATGGCCAACATCTTACTTAATAGTGAATCACTGAAGGTATTCCTATTAAAATCAGAAACAGGGCAGGCATGGCTGCTTCAAGCATTAGTATTTCATGTTGCTTAAGAAGATCTGACTCATGTACTAAGATCTGAAAGAGAATTGGGAACTATAACTGTTGGGAAGGAAGAGACAAATACTGTATTATATACCAGCGATATGATTAGGTAACCTAAATATCTAAGAGAATCAACTCTGAAACACTTGGAACTTAAAAGAAAGCCTAGCAAAAGAGCCAGATTTTTAAAATAATAAATGTATAACAGTCAATAGTTTCTACATATACCAACAAGAAGCTAACAGAAAGCATACTGTCATGGATGGAAAAGATTTCTTATTAACAACATGAAGGAAACAACAAAGCTTGATGGAGATGCAACACAAACATAATGGACAAAAAGCACATTAAAACAAGCACAACCATTAAAAATCTGCAATGCTGTGTGAAAATTGTTCTGGAAAAAACAAAACTGAATAAATAAAACCCAGAATCCGTAAGAGTATATTCACTGTGATTCCTTTTTGTAGAATAGAGATGATATAAAGTCCCAAGAAAATAAAAACGATTTCAGATAAACCTAAGAGATTTTAATAATAATTATTATTTTTATGGAGGTAGATTTTCAGATCATTTTTTAATTTTCTCTATACTTTTATGCTCTATTATCTGCAACAAGCAAATATGACTTTTGAGGTCTGAAAAAATTTTGAATTGAGTTTAAAACCAATCAAGTGAAATATAATAAATTTGTTGGCTACTTATAATTTTTAAGGTTCAACATTATGCTTCTCTGAATCAATCTGAAGAGCTTCTCTAAAACATGGTTTTAATATATAATGCCCAAGAGCAAAGAGTCTGGGACAAAGTTCAAATGGATGAGTGGAAATATTTCTCTGGCTTTCCCGAGCTCGCCAGTCTGTCTAGAAACTAATTTAAGAATATGAAATGACATCATTGCAGGTGTTCTTTCAAAGTAGTACATACATTTATAATGCTCTGGCTGACAAACTTGGAAAGGAGACAAGATTTTAAAAGCCTCAGATATTCTCTTTGTTAATGCTAACGATCTTCATCTTCAGATAAAAGTATTTCTATTTCTTCTTCTGCCCTTTAGGCTCCAGTTCTCGGTTAAGAAATGTCTCATAAACTTCAGAATAGGAGAAAAACATAAGATGTTTCTTAGTACATAGTGTTCTCTATTTTAAGACTATAAATATTTTAACTTCTAGAAGAGACCACCTATCATGAATACTTCAGATCTTCCTAATCTTATAAAGATTAACTATGAAGTTTATTGTAGTTTCCAAACTCAAGTAGAATATGCAAGATTGGCTTAAAACATTTGGAAATAAATACACTGAACGTTTGCCAAAGGTGAAGATACTGGAAAAGATTAATGTCAAATTCAAAAGCTGAAAAGTAAAAGAAGCTGTCAATCAAAAAATTAAACATATAAACTTGACTTAAACTTATTTTAAGAAAATCAACAAGTTATACCACTACACTATACAGGCAGAGCCTAGCGCTTGCTGACAATCCAATAAATATTAAGTACCTGCTACTGACAAAGAATTGTGGTGAGCACTGTAGAGAGAAATATCTCTCTACAGTGAGATAATATAATCCTTGGTAAAATATCTCAAGGAATTTAGAGAGTAAAGAGGTAAAAAGACAAGTACAGAAAGAAATAGCAGAACTCCTACAAATTAACATGAAAAACCAAAGCACTTAATTTTAAACATAAGCAAAAGACTTGAACAGACATTTCACAAAAAAAGATATATGAAAGGCCAGTAAGCATATGAAAAGTTACTCAACAGTATTAGTCATCAGAGAAATGAAAATTAAAACTACAGCAAGATGTCATTTCACACCCACTAGAAGAGCTAAAATAAAAAAGACAGACAATGCCAAATGTCGGCCAGGATGCAGAGCAACTGGAACGCTTGTACATTGCTAGGAGAGAATGAAATGGTCCAACTGCATTAGAGATCTGTTTGGCATTTCCTTTGAAGTTCAGTAGTCATCTACCCTATGAGCTAGAAATTCCATTTCTAGGTACTTATCCAAGAGAAATGAAAGCACCTCTACAGAAAAGTATATGCAAGAAGGTTTATTTACAATAACCAAAAAAGTAAATGCCCATCAACAGGAAGATGGATAAACAAGTTGTGGTATATGCATATAGTGGAATATTACTCAACCATAAAAAGGAACTGATAGGCGCAACTACATGAACACATCTCTAGAACACTGAGTGACGGAGTCATGCACACAAATGCGTCCTGGAAGAATCCAGTTATTTGAAACTCTAGAATGGGCAAAGCTCATCCATGGTGACAGAAGTCAAAGAGTGGTTACTTCCAAGGTCATGAGAGTGGGCCAATAACTAACTGGGAAGGAGAAGAAGGGGACAGTCTGGGATGGTGTGTGTGCTCTAGACCTTGATAGAGGTGATGGTTGCACAGATGGACAATAGCACAAACTTATTGAACTAAACATCTAAGAGCTGTGCATTTTATTATACTTCAATTTTTAAAAAATGGTCAGAAAAGGTAAAAATAGAAATAGTAAACATTTGTGAGTTTGCATAGCAAGGACTACAAAAAGCCTCGTACTTGCTACCTTAGTCAATTCAAGCAGCTACGACAAAGTAGTACGGACTGAGTAGCTTAAACAACATGTATTTCTCACAGTTCTGGAGTCTGGATCAAAGTGCCAACAGATCCCATTCCTGGTGAGGGTCTTCTTCCTGGATTGCAGGTGACTGACTTCTTTCTGTGTGCTCACATGACAAGAGAGGAAGTTCTCGTGCCTCTTCCTCCTCTTATAAGGGCACTAATCCCATCATGGGGGCCCCACCCTCAGGACCTCATCTAACCCTAATCGCCTCCCAAAGGCCCCACTTCCTAATGCATCACATTGTGGGTTGGGGCTCCAACATGTGAGTTTAGGGGGGGCACAAACATTCAGTGCATAACACTTGTTAATATCACTACAGAGCACAACTTCACCAATAAAGTGTCCCTCTGTCACATGAGGAGGTCAGGAGCCAGCACCGGACGATGAAGCCACAGTGAGGCCAGGTGTTGGGGGGAAGCAGGAACCACCTCTGGGGACCATCCCTGCAGGGTCTGAGACTCAGAAAAATATAACTCACCACAACTCATGAACCTCTACAGTAGCTGGCAAATGCTCAGAAGGGGAAATTTACATCCCAAAATGTAATCACTGCAGGATAGAATATTAAAAACACCAGATGAAGCCACAGAGAATGTTTTCTATATGAGGTTTAAAATGACAGAGACATCTCACCTCCTGAGGAACAAAACCACATTAACTAAGATATTTACCCATCATATAATCACCACACCTCAGAGTCTAGCTCCATCTGAAAGTGATGAAGTTTACATTGGTTCTGTGATCTGAAATGAACACGTGGAAAACTACTGGAACATGTAGTTGCTTCGTTAAGATACACCCTTAAGAGCCTTTAAAAACTTATTCCACGTTGTCTAGTGTATTTCTGGTCAGGATACCTCGCTGGAATATAAATGATAAAAATCAAGAGTTGCCCTAGAAGAGAGTTTGATCATAGCACACAAGAAGATTATTAGTTAACTTAGTTAGTTAATTAATTAATTAGTTAATTAAATTAGTTAATTCATTAGTTAATGAAATTAGTAAATTTCAACATGTTACAACATTGATCCTCAACCCTTTCCCTGCCCTCACACACCAGGAGTAAGACACATCATTGCCCATCGGTATGGATGCCTCCTTAAGACAGTGGTGTGTTCTAAAGAGGGGAGCCATGCAAAGACTTTCCAGGGGTAGGGGGGAGTTATGATATATGGCTCCTGTCCCCAACCAGGAGTCACTGATTCCATCAGGGATTAAACTAATCCAGCACCATTTGCCTATTATATGTTTTGCTCAGGCCCATCCTTGATTCTTCTCTTTCTCCCCAACACCCCGCATGCTCTGGCCCCATTCCCCTCTGCCCCAGCGTCCCACTCCCTCCCTTCCCTCCAGCTTTCAGCCACACTGGCCTCCTTGATATCCCTTGACCATGCCCGATGCTCCTGCCTTAGGACCTTTGCAGTGACTGTTCCGTCTGCCTGAACACTCTTCCCCAGATGCTCCAATGACTAACTCCTTCACCTCTTGCGAGCCTTTTCATAAAGGTCATGCTCTAAGTGGGGCTGACCTCTGTCCTCCTCCAGACAAATTCTTTGCCCTCCTCCCATGTTCTCTTTCCTTCCTTCCACTGCATTTATCACCTTCAACATCCTGTGATATTGGCTCATTTTATTATACTTATTACCTTACTGTATTACACTTATTATTTATTATATTACTATCTTCCTATATTCATTGTTTGTTGCCTGCTCTCCCTGTGACAATGTAAGTGCCTCATGGCAGAGTTCTTTGTTTTATTCATTGACATCTTTTAAGCACTTAGGACCCTACCTGTCACAGAGCAGGTGCTTAAGAATATTTATCAAGTGGATAAGGGTATATTTTTCTATGCTCCTCTAGCTAACATAAAGACTCTAATGTTGCCATTGTAAGAATTTATTTCATCTTTTCCTTCCACCTACCCAACCCTCCACTTAGGGGAGACTTATAAGGACTGTGCTGAACATCAAAGACAAGACTAGTGAACTGAGTGGTCTGAAAGCCTGTGATGGCAAACAGAGGGGAAAACAACTCAGAAGACAGCCCCAATCCTATATTTTTCTATCCCATGAAATTTGTGAACAGTTGTGTCTACGCAACAGCAAGGTCTCCAGCCCTATCTTGTGATCTCCTTCCCCCTCTGTTTCTCTTACTCCAGTACAGCTCTTACTCAGCCAACAAAGTAAGGAGATGGAGCAGAAAGCATCTGAGTGAATCTCTTCTTAAACCTGGACTCGAATCATTCTGAAAAGTCAAGTAGGATAACATCACTGGCATTAGTTTGTCATGTGTGGTAGATAAAGGTTCATCTCATTTGATGGTAAGGAAAAGACTCATTCAGTTCACCTTAAGAACTGGGGTTTTACAGTATATTTAAGGAACTATCTGGTGATAAGGGATACAAGGGGAGGACAGCATCTAATGTACTACTAGCCCCACAGAGGATAAACCTGGGAAGCTGTTCAGGACAGACGGTAGTTCTGGTTTCCACGTTGTCTTGTTGCCTCAGTAGCACCAGGCGTTCTTGCATCTTCACTATGGCGCCCCCATTAGCCTGGATCCCCTACTGCCCATTGGTCTCCGCTTCTCTCTGGAGGTCTCCTTGCTTCTCCTTTTGGTACCAACTGACTGATTCCATCTATGTCTCCATGAAAGAGACCATAACCATCCTTGCTAATTACTATTGTCCCTACTTAAGGCTTTTATCCTACACTCCTTCATACGTCATTACTCAGCCCACATAGTGGCCGCCCTTGGTTTGGGCAAGACCCTCAACCAACTCAGTCTCTCCAAGGATGAGAGTTGTGGTTTGGAACACTGTGATGGTTAATTTTATGTGTAAACTTGATTGGGTCATGGGGTGCCTGGATATTTGGTTAAACATTATTCTGGGTGTTTCTGGATGAGATTAACATTTACATCAGTAAAATGAGTAAAGCAGATTGCCCTTCCTAATGTGGGTGGCCCTCATGCAATCAGTTGAAACCCTGAATGGAACAAAAAAGCCAAATAAGAGGGAAACTCCTGCCTGACTGTGTGATTGGTCTTTTCTAGCCTTTATGCTCCACTGAAACACCGGCTCTTGTGGGATCTCCAGCTTGCTGACTGCAGGTCTAAGGACTTCCCAGCCTCCATCATTGCATGAGTGAATTCCTTATAATAAATCTCTGTACATAGATATAGATACATATCCTATTGTTCTCTGGAAAATCCTGACCAATAGAGACATGGTCACCCATGAATAAGGAACAGATTAGAGATGCTTCCCTTGGCTTAGCTATGGGCTGAGCCTTCTTTGCCTTCAGAAGGGGCAGCCATGGAAGGTGTGTGAGTCATGGCCTCAGCACGGTCCTCCTGACTGCGTGAGCCAGATGCAGAACCAGTGGGCTTCTGTGTCTGACCACGGCCATGGCCAACCATTCTCCTCAGGACCTCTGGGATTATAGTAAGCTCACTACACTTCCCTGTGCCTGGGGCCCCAGACTCTGAGTCTTCAGCCTCCACACAGGACACATCGTTCTCACTCCCCATTTCTAACTCTGCAGTCCTCAGTTTGGGAAGGGTGTTGACAGCTTAAAACAGAGCAGCATCCCTACAACACAACCCTGCTGGTGTCCAGCAACTCTCCAGCTCCCAGACTATGGCAGCCAGAACAACCCAAATCCCATGTTTATAGGGTCCAGACTGGATTTTGATAAGCACTGAGAAGAAGGCAAACAGACAGAAAAAGGCACATATCATATGATATCGTTTATGTGTGGAATCTAAAAAAATGATAGAAATGAACTTATTTACAAAACAGAAATAGACTCACAGACATAGAAAACAAACTTATAGTTAACAGGGCGGAAGGTGAGGGGGAGGGATATATTAGGAGTTTGGGATTAACAGATACACACTATATATATAAAATAGGTAAACAACAAGAACCTACTGTATAGTACAGGGAACTATACTCAATATTTTGTAATAACCTATAAAGGAAAAGAATGTGAAAATGAATATATATATATATATGTATGTATGCATAACTGAATCACTTTGCTGTACACCTGAAATTAACACAACATTGTAAACCAACTATACTTCAATAAGAAAATGTAAAATAAAATAAAAAATATAAAATAAAATAAAAAGAAGGCGGCCAAAAGGACGCATAGGCTCAATGTAATGTCCACATGCCCCAGGGCTCCCCTTAGAGAAACCGAGGAGGGTAAACGAAGTGACCACGTATAGGAAAGAAAAGCAAAGTTTCCATGGATAGAAAAGGAAGGCACAAAGTCTAGAAATTCCATGGCATGTAGCCATACCCACAAATATTTGGCTTTGGGAAAATTATAGGCATCAGGCTCATTAATTCAGAAACCGACCTGCTAGCTGCCATGGCCACACGTTCCCTACGCTGTGCACCAGGGGCAGAAAACTGCTCGGAATTCATAGGACCCCTCAATGTTTGTTTTTAGCAAATATTTGCCGAATGCCTACTATGCCCCAAACTTGGTGGTTAAGAGCAGGCCTCCTCCTGTTGGTGTTTTCATTTCAGTCTCTGGGCTCTGTCCTTAACTTGCTGGAAGCTGCAAGGAATTTAGTGCTCCTGGGGACAGGTCTCCACACGTCCAGTGGACTCGGCTGAGTCTCTGATGCACTCTGCCATCCAAGAATAAAAATGGAGGCTGATCCATTAAAACAATCCTGGGAGATTAAAGGATTTCTAAGCCAAAACAAGACCTGAGATAAACTGCTTACATGTGAGCAAGGAGGCAGCATGGGGTCCAGGATGCCAGCAGTGTCTGGGAAGGGCCCCCTGCAGCCTGATGAGACTTGTTCCTGCAGCTTTTTCCCTCCTGTCCTGTCAGATCTGCAGGAGCGGGTGGCAGGGTGCTTAGGCGAAGCCCTTCAGGCCGCCGGCGTCCCTGTCCAGGGTCTCTGCTCTTGTCTTTTTTGCTCGGTCATTTCCAGTTAAAACTCATGTTTGTATTGTTTTAAAGATCTATTCCACTCTTCACAAGTGCCTTTAGTAACCAAATCACTCTCCTCCATTTGCTGAGCTTGGATATCTCCCTGTCCCCTAGGAGAATTGGACTGGATCATTCCTCGGCTTCAACACAGATTTCTGGTCTCCTCAAGGGCTCACACAGCTTGGCCCAGAGAGGACTGGAATGCTGACACATGACCCAGGATACCTCCACATGAGGCAACCTCTAGGGAAGGGTCTTCCTGGAGCATGTAAAGGGCCACACCAGTGCTGTGTCCTATCCCCTGCATGGGGTGACCTGCACGCACCCCCAGACAGCACATCTGGACTGTTTGTCCACAACCAACAACCAACCAACCATGTGCAAAGATGGGAAGACAAATAATAAACCTCTTTGCATTTATTTCCAGGTTTGGAAAAGCCAACTACTCTATGGTTTTGCTTTAGAAAGACGCTAGATTTGGAGCTGGAGGACACGATTTCTGGTCCCCCCTCTGCCCTCATTATCCATGTTACCTTGGAAAATCGCTCTGGACCTCAGTTTCCTCACCTGCAGCTCCTGGGAAATACTTGCACTCCTCATATTCACAGGGCTGTCGGGACGATCCAAATGAGATAAAGCACTTGAAAATGCTTTTCAAGTCTACAGTACCAAGTAAAAAGGAACTTATTGTTTTTATTTTTATTACTATTATCATCATCATCATCTTTCACCCCAAATGGACAGCTTGACCTTTGCCTTAGGGAAATGGTTTTAAATAAAAAGGGACTGTGTTTTATGAATATGAGTGCAATGGAAATGGAGGTTTTTGTAACTTCCATCAGGAGGGAGGAAAAGGGTCAGTGGCCTTTTATTAGATCACAGGTATGGAATGTTCCAGCGGGAAGGGACCTCAGAACCTCCCTGCCCAGCACACAGTGCTCCCTGTACACAGAGTCCTCCACAAACACTCATTATTGGTGCTGATGCTGATAAAAGCTCCTGGGTATTGAGCGCTTGCTGTGCACCTGCCTGTCTGCTAAGCGTTCTGTGTGCTTTATCACAAAAATGCTCAGAACAGCACCAAGAGATCACAGTACACAAATGTCTCCACTTAACACATGACAAGACTGTGTCTGGACAAGGTAAGGCCTCTCCCACTGTCCCACAGCCAGGAAGATGGAGGACGGGAACCCAGGAGCCCCCATGCCAACCCTGGGCTGGTTGCTGCCCACTAAGGAATCAATGACTGGACACCCTTATCACAAAGGTAGGGAAACTGAGGCTCAAAGAGGAGAAATGACTTGCCCGTGTCACTCTGGAAACCAGCTAGCCTGAGGCCAGTTCCTATTCCCAGACTAGGCTACTTGGACCTTCTCAAGAAGAAATTCTGCTCAAATCAACCCTTCCAAGGTGCAGCTTGTGCATGTCCCCGGGCAGTGCTGATGCAGCCATCTGGTCTACCCCAGTCTCTCCTCACATCAGGTGACTTTCCCGACTGTCTGCTAATCTCACCTTTCCTGGACTCTTCCTTTCTTGGCCCACATGCTGCCCGAGTGACATGCTCAGTGCTATAAATGAGGGTGTCGTGGCGTGTTTTCACATCTTACTGGAAGTGCAGCTCTTAAAAAACAATCTAGTAAACAGCCAGCCCAGCCAGTACACGTCAGCAACCCTGCTGCGAGGCTCCGATGTCAGCTAAGGCGGGCTGAGGACTCAGGCCAGAGCTCTCTCCAGCTGCCATGCTGCCCTCAGGCCAGCCCCGCCTGCCCACGCTTGCAGGATGAAATTGACCAGCGCCTGGCAGTGCTGGCCACCCCCTCACTGGCTTCTGGAGCGCCAAGATTTCCTGGGGTAAGTGGTTCCATGCTCAAAATTGGGACCTGGGAACTGCTCCCGGGGCAACCACATTCAGCTGAGCAGGAAAAGTGAATCAGAATACGGACAATGATCGGATCACTGAGTCTATAAACAGAAATTGCATGGATTGGTGGATTGCTGGCTAGAGTGTTTATTTTGTGCCTCAGTGACCCGGTGGTCCCATCTGGGGTCTCCTTGTCAGTCCTCGACAAATGAGAACTGTTTGCTTATAAAAAAAATCACAGCTCAGCAAGAAGTCATAGGAGGCCTAAATAACCTATTGGAAGAAAGAAGTGAAAGCTCCTCATTAGAAGCATGAAGATGGGTGGGGGGGGGGGAGGTAGTGGTGGGATGAACTGAGAGATTGGGATTGACATGTATACACTAATATGTATAAAATAAATAACTAAAAAGAGCCTGCTGTGTAAAAAATAAATAATTAAAAAAGAAATATGAGGATGAAGACTCAAATTGGCTTCTTTAAAATATCAGTAAAAAAGAAAACTATGGTACAAAAGCATTAAGGCCATTACAGTGTTTTAGTAAAGGTGGACAGGGGGCTTCTTCCCTGGATCTAAAAGCTCGCCATCCTTCACCCCTGCAGAGGACAAAGCTGTTGGGTAACCAGCCATGAGTAGGCATAGAAGTGGGTGTATTGGTAAGTTCTGAATCCAACCGTTAAGAATAACAGGAGGAATAAAACAGCTACTACTTATTAAGCCTCAGCCTACCAAAATGTCAGCTCTCAGGGGCAAGGATTTTGTTTTGTTCCCTGCGGTATCTCTAACCTAGAACAGTCCTTGACACATAGCAGCTCAATATACGTGTTTTAGACAGGTTTGTGCAGGCATGAATCCAGATGCGCCAGACACTGTATATTTCGCACTGTTTTTGTGTTACTAACAGTCTTTTCCACCCATATGAAGCAGGTCTAATTCCCATTTTACAGATGCACAGGGAGGCTTGGGGAGGTTGAACGTGGATTTGCAGCTGAAAGTAGTAGAGCTTGACCAGAAAGTGGGGTCAGTCCTCCCCCTGGGCTCATACAATTGACCACCAGGCCAAACCTCCTCCTCGTGCACTGTATCTTGACCCTGGGTCTCTGGACAGGTCCCTGGGCCCCCAAATTCCCCTTGAATTGTTAAGGGTAGCTCAGCACCCCTGAAAATGTATGTAAAGTGGTGTGTCTAAGGGCCTATCTATGCTAAACAGAAGAGAAAGCCCATGGCCTTTAGATTCTCAGGAGACTCAGGATCAAAAGACTTGTAAAAATCACTGTTCTAGACCCTAACATAGCAACTAATAAGGAGGGAGGGGGACCAACTGTCTGCTTTGTCAGGGTCTGTCCTGATTTTAGCGCTGAAAGTCTCAGGCCCTGGTAACCCCTCATTGGTAACAGGACACATGGACCCCCCAGGAGGAGAGGCAACGTGGGCCTGAGTCCAGATTCCTGGCTTTTCTCTTTCTCAGCAGGAAAGAAAAGGCCAGGGGGGGACCAGGGATGTGGGAAGCAGGTACAAAGCCTGGAAACTGGAAGGCCTGGGAGGTGTTGAGGGGGGAAGATGAGGTGTTTGGAGCAACAGCACGTGGACGTTGCAGGGCAGAGGCTTGGACGCCATCCCGCTGGGTCTTGGGACCTGCCCGCTAGCTCTCCCTTCCGTGGGCGCTGTCTCGAGGCAAGCTGAGGAGGAAAGCCCAGTGGCAGGGATTCTGAGGAGGGAGTGTAAGGGTTGCCAGAAGCACCCTTCACTCCCCGCACCCAAATTCTGCGGCTCCTGTCTGTTTGAGTTGTGCAGGGCAGTGGCGGTTGGCATTGCGCTGGCACTGTTCACATTTCGGAGAGTAACTCTTCCCTTCCCAGATCCACCTGTGGGGGGCAGGTCCCAGGAGCCCAGGAAGATGGACGAGCAGTTCTAGATGTAAGACTCAGGCCCACGGAGAGCAGGAATATTCCTGGACGCATCCCAAAGCCAATTCGGTGCCAGGAACGGGAGCCATGTGGTCATGGCTAGCGGGAACTGCAACTCTGAGCAGAATGCTCCAGGCCTGAGGTCTCCATCACAGGTAATGGGGCTGAATCACCCGGCCTCGGCCACGCCGCCAGAGGGCCTGCGTCTGACATCTGGACCATCAGCATTTACAACTCAGACGTGGGGCTGACACACATCTCCATCTCGCACTTGCTCTTAGCGGTCTCCCAGGAGATCCTGGGCTTCCCGGATCCGAGTGCTGCTAGCAGTTGGTTTTAGGATCACTCGGTGTTTGCCTAATGATTCCTCTCTCTCCTGTTCTTTTGTTTCCTGAGTTCAGGGTGTCCTTGTCTACTAAGAATGTTGGGATGCATGCTTTTGGTCTCCAAGTGGCTGAGCTCCAGCTAAGGACCAGGCAGCCCTGGGCTCTACAGAACTGGCAGTAAGGAGTCCTCTGTGTGCACCCTGAGATGCACGGTCACCCCAAAGCCAGCCTCCCTCCTTAGGAAAAGCAGCCACCCTTGTCACTCAAGCCCAACTGGACTTTGCCTTTTATTTGCATCAAGCGTGACAGGGATAATCTTATCCAAACAATTAAGAGTGTCACCTCGCCTTGGCCATCTGTGACTTCAGTACTTAAGGACTTATGGGTCAGAAGGCACTCCCTTTTAGAGCACTTGCCCCTACAGAGATGGATCTGGGCCTCAGGATCACCAAATCCACCGGGGTCAGTAAGAAATGACCACTGACCTCGCGAACACCACGGACCAACTCCAGTATGAGCAAGGCCGTCCGCCTCACTGGCCGCACCCTTTGCCTGTGGAAGGAAGGCCAAGGCAACTTAGGTGGAGGAATTGCCAACTGTGTTAAATTAAGTGATTTTCAGACCCGGGACCAGGAAGCAGCCACAGGGCTCCCGTCCCTCCTCCCAAAGTTCTTAGGGCGCAAAAGGCAACCTCGCCAACCAGCCGCGCCAATCCCAGGCAGAGCCCAGCCCTGTGTCTGATCCGTCATCAAGGGCACCGGGCCGGTGTTTCAGGAAGAACCCAGCTTTCAAAGTTGACTTCAGATTGCTATGAATCACCCTATCTGATTCAAATGCGGGCTTGGGTGGACTTAGAGATAGCTGCCTCAGATTAATCCACAATTGCCTCAGCAGGTAATTTACCTCTGGGAGTTCCAAGGACTGAAAAGAGCAATGCATTTGCATAAATAGTCTAAACTCGAGTCCAGGCAGCATGCTGTTCTTTGGCTGGCAGCACCCAGTGGCAGGGAGGAATCCTGGGATTCCAGGCCTCCCCCATCCTCTCCCCCCCTTCTCCCTCCCCCTCCCCACCATCTATATCCCATAAATGAAAAGCATCCTCCAAGTCATGACTCGGTCCCCAGCCACAGCCACTGCCCCTGATAATCGGGCTCCCCACCCCACTGCTCCTAACCAGGTGGTCTATCTCTCCATGTTCCGGTGACTTTTGCTGTCACAGAATTCTTCCTCACCCTGGGTAGCAATCCACCACCTCATGGCTCCAGCCACCCTCCAGGTCCACATGGCAGAAGTCGACTCGCGTTGTCATGGGACGTTCCTTCACGTCTGTGAAGTGCATTCTGGCTTCCCTCTGCACACCAAAACCCTAGACCTCCTAAGACATCATGGTTCTGGAAAGCTCCACCGTCCTGCCCATCTTCCTCCAGGCTTGCTCTTCTTGGTGGCCTCCCTCTGAGAATGTGGCAGCCGTACCAGGGGTGGTCTCACCAGGGCCACTTCCCTTGTTTCAGCCACTATACTCCTATTAATATAATCTAAAATCACATTGGCTCTTTTCTGGCAGCTCAACCCCATGTGGCTCCTAATGAGATTTATTTAGAGTCAGCTAAAATCCTTTTGTAGATGGGCGCTGTTTGGTCTCCTCTCCAGTAGCCCCAGCCAGTAGCTGTTCTGTTGGGTTTTGGCGCTAAATGCCACACTTTATTTTTATTCCTGTTATATTTCATCTTTTTAATTTGACACATCATTCCTTCCCCGTCATTCACGGTAATCTTCTGCCATTTGGAAACCTGTTACAAAAGCGCCTTCTGTGGCTTGACCCAGATTATCATTTAAAAAGCAGTTTCAGTTATGGATGCACTTAATCATGTCAGCCTGCAGCTTGCTTTTCTCTACCTTTTTCAAAAGATACTATGCTAATTGCTTTCTAAAATATCTTAAAATGTTAGAGCCAGATGTTAGAGGCCATGTGGTTCAAGCCCTTCATTTGACAGATGGAGGAACCGAGGCCAGGTGAGGTGGAGGGATGCTGGGGGAGCACACAGCTCCCCATCTGTGGCAGAGTCAAGCATCATGACTCAGATATTCTAACCCAGGTATCCTTCGCTTATGTGCTCAGCAAACAAATGATGTGCACATTGATCCAAGTCTACTGGAAGTTTCCAACAGTGGACAACAAAAATCCTGCCCAAAGCCACAGCAACCCATCAGCTGATGAATAAACAAACATCATGGTCCCTGGCCATTCCATGGAATATCATCCAGCCCTGGAAAGGAAGGAGACACTGATACATGCTGTAGCATTGAAGAATCTTGACAATATTATGGTAAGTGAAAGAAGCCAGTCACAAAAGGCCACACATTGTGTGATTCCAGTGATGTGAAATGTCCAGGATAGCCAAACCCACAGAGAGAGAAAGGAGTTGCCAGGGCCTTTGGGTGGAGGAGGACACCGGGAGTGACAGCTAACGGTACAGGATTTCTTCAGAGCATCATGAAAGTGTTCTAAATTAGTGCATAACTTCGTGAATACACTCAAAACTACTGAATTGTGCACCTTCAAATGGCGTATTTTACGGTGTGGGAGTTATATCTTACTTTGTTGAAAAGAAGCCACACGGGGCCTTTGCCCTCGTGGATCCTGAGGCAGAAAGGAGGTGCAGAGGCAGTGAGGGCGTCTAGGGCCAAGCCCGGCCTCTGGTCCCAGCGGCCACGCTTTCCAGAGAGCGGGCCGGCGGGGAGGGGGCACTCCGGGTGGGGACCGCGCGGGACACCCCTTCCCCGGCCCGCAACATCAGCTCCGAGTTTGTGGGAAGGGCCGTCCTCTGCCCTCAGATGCCCCATCTTCCGAGCCGTCCAGCGTCCGGAGGAGGACAAGGATTCCTGGCGAAGAATTCGGGCGCGGACGCTACAGCATCCGCGGGGAGTGACAGCGGCGACCCGCCAGCTGACGGGGTGTCCAGAGAAGGACGGGGCGGCCAGAGGAGGACGGGGCGGCGTCAGCACTGACAAACCCTTTCCCGGGGCGGGAGGGGGATGCTGACCCAGGTCTGCAGAAATCAGGACGAAGACAAGAGAAGCAGCACTTGGGGCTGCCGGGGAGGGGGTGGGCGTGGGGCTTAAAGAAAAAACAAAGCTCCCTGTCACTTGGAAGCTAATTCCTTTCACGTTGGCCGACTGATCCGCGTGGGCGGTGCAGCGCTGGCAGCGGGCCTGGAGCGGGGGCGGCCTTAGTTCCTGGAATAAAAGTTCAAGGCCACGCAGCAGATCACCTAAGGTGGCACTCCCCTCCCTGCCAGGCCTCCAGCCCGGCTTCCCAAAGCCGCCCTACCCCACCCCCACCCCCGCTCCGTCTTCCCTCCCTTCCTCCACCCCACCCCGCCCCATCCCCGCCGCACCCCGTTCTCCCCCTACACCTGCCTCGCCAGCCCCAACAGCCCAGGGTCAGGGAGGGCGCATGCCCCGGGAAGGAAGACATGCACAGAGGTACACACACCACACACACGCAGGTCCACATACACCACATACACACACACCCCACACACCACACACATACACACAAACACAACACACAAACACACCACACACATACACACACACACCACACACACACCACACACATACACACCACACACCAAACACCCCACACCCACACACCCACACACACACCACACACACACCACACACCACACACCCCCACACACACCACACACATAGGCACACAAACACACCACACACACCACACACACACCACACACACACCACACACCACACACACCACACACACCACACACACCCCCACACACCCACACACAACACACACACCACACACACACCACACACCCACACACACACCACACACACACCCACCACCACCCCCACACACAAACCCCCACACACCACACACCACACACACACCACACACACACCACACACCATATACACACCACACACACACCACACACACACCACACACATGCACAGAAACACACACCACACACACCACACACACACACCACACACACCCACACACCCACACCCGCCACACCCCCCACACACACCACACACCACACACACACCACACCCACACACCCACACCCGCCACCCCCCCCACACACCACACACCACACACACACCACACCCACACACCCACACACCACACACACACCACACACACTCACACACTACTCACACACAATACACACTCACACACACCACACACCACACACACACCACACATACACATACCAAATACACCACACAGACACACCGAAACACACACACACACAGGTCCACATCACACACACCACACACACACACACAGGTCCACATACACACACACACCACACACACACGAAACACACACACCACACAGACTCACACATGCACACCACACACACCACACACACAGAAACACACACACACACACACACCACGCATGCAGGTCCACACACACCACACACACAAGTCCACATATACCACATACACACACCACACATACATACGTACACACATCACTCACACGGGTACACACACTGCATGCACACACAGATACACAACGCACACCACACACACATCACAAGCACACCTCCCCCCCAGCTGATTGCATTCCTCAGAAATGGGAGCAGCTATTTGACTTCTTTGAGCCTATTGGGATTCGGCTTCCCCCAAAAAAGAAAAGAAGGGAAAACACAAAGTCCACTCTCTCTACCAGGAAGACCAGCCCCCGAGGTCCTGTCATTGTCAGCAGTTGGTCTTGTCGTTGTCAGCACATCGTTTGGGGAGCACTCGTGTCTTCAAAGAGATTCACACACATTCACTAATTCCCCCCCAGCCCCGCCCACGGGCGGGGTCCGCAGAGCCGAGAGGGGACAGCAGCCCCGGCTCCTGGCTCCGGGAAGACCAGCCGGGAAGGAGGTCAGCTGGGGCCAGAAGGCAGGGCCCGGCTCTCCAGGAGCTGCAGAATGAAGGAAGGAAGAAGCGGGGTGGCTGGTGACGTGAGGTCACCTCTCGGGACACCCCGCCCTCTCGGGGGCACAGTCTGCTGGCCTCCTGCCTGTGACCCAGGGAGCCAAGTGCAGTGGCCGTGCACAGCCGTGAGGGGGTTGCGGTGGGACCCCAACTGCTAGTGTGGCAGTGTCGCAGGGTAGCAGTTGCCTCTGTGCCAGCAAAGGAAGGGCTCGGGGTGCATCCGCTTCTGATTCATGATGACGGTATCAACACGTCTCGCTCGCAGGTGGGAGCCTGCAGTGCCCCACGCTGATGAATCTTTCCATGTCTGAGAACCAGTTCGCACGCTGCATGAACTCACCCGTGGGGAGATGGCTATGATGCTCGTGGGATGGAAAAGAGAATTTTTCTCACGTGAAAGAGCTTCAAAGACCTGTATTCCCGTGTGTGCGTGTGCGTGTGCGTGTGCGTGTGTGTGTGTGTTTCTGGAAAGCTGATCCTGAGCAGCCTCTCTTCTCCAAATTAAACCCCTATTTAGAAGCAAACATCCTTCCTCTCTGAAAAGGAGTGATGGTGATGGACAGTGGGACTTGACATCCAAAGGCCTGGTCCTCAGAACTGGAAAGACGTGCTAAGGTCACTGTCTCACCGTGGATAAGAACATTCCTTTGTGGAGGCAGCTTTCTGTGACCCCATCGCTCTCCAGATCCACACACTGAAAAAGGAAGTTTGAAAGAGGGACCATTTAACTCAAAGGGCAACACAACGGAGACTGGCTTCTTTTTTGTTTGTGTGTTTTTTGTTTGTTTTTGGTTTTTTTGTTAGTTTCTGCTTTATAACAAAGTGAATCAGTTATACATATACATATATACCCATACCTCCTCCCTCTTGCGTCTCCCTCCCTCCCGCCCTCCCTATCCCACTAAGTGTCTATCATCGGATGAATGGATAATGAGACTGGCTTCTTTATTCATAGTCTGGGCTAGCTGTTTGTCCTAGGGCTCAATGATTATTTTAGCCCATTAAGTGAAGCACAGAAAAATACACTCACCTCTTTTTTTAAAAGGCATTAAAGAGAAGATCAAGAAATCTAAAGCCGAAAAGAGGCACAGCGACAGAAGCAGCTAGACACAGCCTATAGAACAGCTTCAGAAGAGAGAATGAGAATTATTATGTCCAGGACTTTATTCTGAGCCCTTCATTGGAAATCGTACCCATTTTTCTCCAACTGGGATTATTAACTAATACAAATTTCTGAATGCTGCTGTGGACATTTTCAGTACTAGGCAGGGACTCAGGGTGCCCTTTCAAAAACACTGTTTAACCAGGTGCATTGTATTTAGGTCAAAGTGATTTAAAGTACTAGCTTGGATGGACCTAGATGGATTCTTTTTTTGTTTTGTTTTAATTACTGTTTCATTTTTTATTTTTTTGCTGCACAGCCTGTGGGATCTTAGTTCCTCCACCAGGGATCGAACCTGAGCCCCCTGCACACAACCAGGTCGATTTACGTGTGAAGGTGTGTGTTGGGTGTTTTTTGGCACCTGGTTATAGTATCACGAGTTCAAATTCTACCTCTGCCATTTACTAGCTAATTAACCCCCTCTAGATTTGGCGTCCCCATCTCCAAATGAATGATGGTAAGAATACCTCCCTGGTAGGCTGTTGTAAAGATTCAGTGAGAGGTTGTATGCAGAATTCTGGCTTATTGTAGGCACTTCTCCTTGCCCTGGATTATTTTTCCATAATAAGTTTCGTGCACCTGAGAAAAATCAAATGATGACAAGTTGATTCTAACGTTTATATGAAGAAGCAAAAGACCCAGAATAGGCAATACAATATCGAAGAAGAACAAAGTTGGAGGATGAATGCTCCTTGACTTCACGACTTACTATAAAGCTACAGTAATCAAGACAGTGTGGTATCAGAGAAAGAGCAGACAAATAGATCAATGGAATGAATACAGAGCCCAGATGTAGACCTGTATAACACAGTCAACTGATCATTGACAAAAGAAGCAAAGGCAACACAGTGGGACAAAGATAGTCTTTTCAACACTTGGTGCTGGAACAACTGGACAGCCACATGCAAACAAATGAAGCTAGGCACAGACCTAACACCCTTCACAAAAATGGCCTCAAAATAGATCATAGACCTAAATGGAAGACACAAAACTATAAAACTCCTAGAAGAAAACATAGAAGAAAATCTAGATGACCTTGGGTATGGCAATGACTTTTTAGATACAACACCAAAGGCATGATTCCTGAAAGGAATCATTTATAAACTTGATTTCAGTAAAATTTAAAACTTCTGTTCTGTGAAAGACAATGTCAAAAGAAAAAGAAGACAAATCACAGACTGGGAGAAGCTGTTTGCAAAAGACACATCTGATAAAGGACTGTTATTCAAAATATATAAAAACTCAAAACTTCAACAATAAGAAAACAAACAGCTCAATTGAAAAATGGGCCA
This sequence comes from Mesoplodon densirostris, assembly GCF_025265405.1. Taxonomy (NCBI): domain Eukaryota; kingdom Metazoa; phylum Chordata; class Mammalia; order Artiodactyla; family Ziphiidae; genus Mesoplodon; species Mesoplodon densirostris. Next base: position 6,608,217 of record NC_082665.1, on the reverse strand, counting down.
AAGACCTTAACAGCTACCTCACCAAAAAAAGATATACAGATGGCAAGTAAGCATAGGAAAAAATGCTCCATGTCATATACCATCAAGGAAATGTAAATCACAACAGCGAGATACCATGATGATTTTGTTATTTTAGTTACTGGAGTTAATCAAAGGGATGCCTATAAGGGTGTTGACATTTGCATTTTTGTTTTCTAGCTCTTTTAATTAGAAATAAGGATTGATCAAAGGAAGAAAGGGTGGGAGGGAGGGAAAGGAAAGGAAAGGGTGAAGGAAGGAAAGAAGGAAGATGAGCTTATGTTAGCCAAGCAAACCTGACTCCTTAAAATAGAGCTGTCCCATCTCATCCTCGCCTATTTATCCACATGTGAATCACCAAGAAGTTAAAGGCCTTCCCTGCCTTCTGCTTCATCAACAGAGGTGCTGCAGGCACCCCTCACGCCCAGCCAGCACAGGCCAGGGCCTGTTGCACCCATCTATGGAGACCTTCTTTATCTTGACACGGTACACTGAGTAAACACTCCTGGAATTAGAAATATGTAAAAGCATCTGAAAAGTTTGAAAAAAAAAAAAGCACACAATCAAAAAGGAAATGCATTATACACAGTCAGAACTAGTTCAGTAAACATTTGTGGCATGAAGGAACTCTAGCCCCTAATGATATTCTTGAACATAATGTATTCTGCTTTTCTGTAGGGTTGGGTTGGCTGCAAAAACGGTCACCCCATTTTAGTTTCCTGTGTTAGTGTTGGTTGTCCTTGCCCAGACAGGAAGTGCTGTTTCATGTCACCTGTTCTCTAGGATTTAGAGTACATTTTTCAGACCACTTGCATCACAGCCATCTGGTAAAATGGTATATTCTAGGCCTTTCCAAATGCCCTAAGCTAGGAAATTCTGAAGAGAGGTAGTGCTGTGCAGTTAACTTCTTTGGGAAGGAGGAGGAGACGTCTGGCTTCTAGAGAGGGAGCAAGTGAGAGCTGATGTGGGTTCCAAAGCCAGCGTGATACCTAGGGTGGGTGAGGGGTCGGTGGAGAGAGGCTGCAAGGAGTCTGGGGAGTGGAGGGAGAAGTGAGGAAGGTCAGGACACTAATATATTTATCCTGGCAAGTGAGGGCCTAAGAGACCCTTGAAGAGGCAACAAATCCATTATTTTAACTCACAAAGTCAACCAGCTGAGAAACCCAAATCATGTAATAATTATATTGGTGGGAGAGAAGAGAAGGACATTTTCATTCCCCATGACAACAAGTCTATAGGTATTGCCAAAAATGGGTCTTTTTTAAAGTGGTATATATATTTTACTTAGCAACCTGGCAGTGGTTACCATAGGACTAGGAACAGACATAGTTTAAAATTTCATTTAAAATGGTTATTTCTGTAGAGCTAGACCACAGTGGAGAGGGTAGGGCAGGGAACTCTTGTTTTCTAAGATAATCCTTTCTACACTGGCTGGTATTTTCCCCTCAGCCATGTCTCACTTTAAAAAGAAAGGTATGATTTGTGTTTGAAGAGCCCTTTGCCCCCACACCCACCGTTCTGGCTGTGTTATCCTCTCTGGTCGGGGGACCCAATGACAGTACATCTCAAAAATCTCCCATGTGAGCCCCTGAACTGCTGCCAGGCCTGGTCAGCACCAGGGAAAATTGTGACAGAAATGAACGAATACATAAATAATGAAAGAAAAATCTCTCTGATAACTCCTTTATTAGAAGGTCAACTCAAAACTGACTGTTGAAGGATTACACAGTCAGTCATGATATCACTTCTCTGCGATACTCCTCCTTTTCCTCCTCCCCCTCTATTTTTTAACATATTCTAATTTTTAAAATAAGAAATTAAAATATTGAAAGATGCATCATATACAAATCTTTTCCCCAAATGTCCTCGGCTGACACCATCACCAGGCGTTCCCCAAGGTGGTTGGATGACCATTTCATGTAAACCCCTCAGCCATCCCCACCAAGGACAGATGCCTCAACCTACAGAACTTTCCAGCAAACCTCCATCCTTTCAAGACTTAAATCAAGGTCTCCAACAGAAAAGGCTGAGACAAACAAAAACAAAACAGATTCTGGTTTTCAACCAAGCTCAAAGAGCCTTTTTCAAAGCAAATCAAAGCTCTCCCGGTAGCCAGCTCATTGTGTTTAATCATCAACTGCGCTTATCAGAGCTTGATTTGTGAGTTCCTTGAAGAAAAAAAGGTGCAAAAAGGATCCTTTTGTGCTTTGGAGTTTGATTTTAAAGCAGACCTTGAGGTCACCTGCAGACATGCTTTAGGCGGAAATTAAAGGCAAGAAACAAAATGCACTCATTTGATTTCATAAAGTTGGGCAGAACCCCTGGGTCAGACTTACCATTGGAATCTAACCATGGCTGAAGCACCAATCTGCACGTTATTTTTCTTTTGGGGGGAGGGGGAGTAGCAACAATGCAGGTGGGGGTCTGCTCTGACTCCCCTGGATGTGCTCCTACATCCTGATTACTGGGCTGAGACCAGAGGAGACCTGTCAGGTTTACCTGCTAGAAACAAATGTTCATCTTGCTGTCCAAGACCTCAGAAAAGGGAATCCCTTGGATTGTCTGGGTTTGGCTTTCCTTGGCTAGTTCTCCTCTATAGTTTAGAGACTCTGGGTCTTTAGGTGGCATTTGACTCAATCAAGGTGGCCAGTACTCAGATCTATGGTTCCAATTCCAATATCCTCTCCTGGGGAGAGCAAGCAAGAAGACCTACCTATGGGTGGATGAGGATAAGAATAATATTAAACAGTATTGTTATCAGTGAAACCTGCAGTAAGTTGGGTTGATCTGCTGGCACCCTGAAGCTAGCCATGGCACCGTGTTTGATTAAAAAACCAAACAACCCAACAGGCAAAGAATAAAGCAAAGAGCAGATGAAGTCTCTGGGAAGGCCAGGGAAAGATTCCATCACCACACACAGTGCCACTTTTTCCTACCTTCCTTCTCCATTCTTCTCTCTGTGTCTCACATTTCAGTTTTTTGAGACTCTCTCTCCTGCCCAAACAAACTCTGCCCCTCTCTTCTAGGTGGACATCCTCATTGCTTTCCCTCTGTCTTTTTTGTGCAACAGTAGCTCTCAAACCCTTCTGTTGAAAATCCTACCATTTCCTCATTTTCCCTCTCTTTTATTTTCCCTGTACCAAAAATATCAAGACTAAGCTGGCATTCCAAAATGGGGGGACCCTGGGGGTGGGTTGGGAAAGAGAGTCTAGGATTATTGGTGCCTTTAACACTAATAGTGCCTGAAGCACTATTGATACTCTATTGATTACCTACTATGTGTTGGACATGATATTAAATTACTGAATTTAACAGGTATCTAAATTGGGGTTTTCTTAAGTGCTTTCTGAGGATACTGTGTTCCTTGATAGCAGGGTTTGATGAATAAACACATTTGGAAAATGTGTTGTCTCTTATCTGTCTCCTTGAGATTCCCAATACATATTAAATGTATGATAATTCCTATAGTAAATATGCGTATTTGTCATTGGTTAACCCAGGATTTCCCTAATTTCTTTGATCACTAAACTTACCTGGCCATGGAAAAAAAAGAAGCTAATGTCAGCAGCCCATTTGGCCCACACAGATCTAGAAAATGGAAGTCACCAAAGCACACTTGTTCTGTTGTTTGCAGGTCCTGGAGAGCCTCATGGGAATCCACCCTGATCTACAGGGGTGTTTGTGGTGATGTAGACATGGGCTTGTTTATTCTTGACACAGAGGTTTTGTTCCCGAGGCATAGGGGATGGGTAAGGATGAGCCAATGAGACAACTCAGCGATGGCTTACACACAAGACAGAAACGCGAGACGGCACCTAATCGTCTTGGAGGGGAAGGAGAGGGGGCAGGTGCCTCGGAGACCAGGAAGTCCAGCCCTAACCGAGCAGCTATCACTGGCCCACAGAGTGGCACACATGATGTAATTCTGCAGCAATACACTGAAGTCCTAAATTTAAGCTTGCTCTAGACTTAGGCTGACAACTAGAAACAGAAAAGTCAGTGAATCAACTGGTGCTTCCGAATGGGATTTATTTTCAAACATGGTGATGGCTTTTCAAAATACCCAGATCCTTTTTGTGTCCTTTCTCACACTCCACTTCTTCACCAAGCCCCACCCTTCTCCCTCAGCATCATGCTTTTCTAAATCAAATAGAGACTTAGCATGATCCGCAAGCCAGAGCAGCCCAAGGAAGAGCATCCCCTCTGGCCAGAGCCAGCGCCTCACAGAGCTGCTGTGAGATCCAGGCATTCTGTTATTTTGCTTTTTGATTTTGGAACTTCTTTAAAACAAACCTCAAAGAAGAGCAAACTCCTATCTGAAACTAATTCCTTTTAGAATCCAAGGAATGACTCACAGAGGCTGTTTTGACATCTGTGCTCCCTGTTGAGTTAATATGATTAGACTCATAGATTCTATTTTTGAAATGTAGACTCTGTACCCAGAATATTCTTCCAGAACAAAAAAGAATAGGGGGAAAATGACACCCCTATTTACATATGTGCTGTTTGCCCCACTTACTTTTGTCTTTCATGGTCTAGTTTTTTCCATCAGATTAAAGAGATTGGACAAATTATTCAGGTAAGTTGCATAATGCTCTTTGGAATAAGTCATATCCCTGCACAAACTAATAATATGAAAAGTTCTCTTTTCACGAGATGACAGATGAATGGCTAAGCAAACATGTAGTATATCTACTCAATGGAATATTATCCACCCTTAAAAAGGAGTGAAATTCTGACACAGGCTACAACATGGCTGGACCTTGAGGACATGATGTAAGTGAAATAAATCAGTCACAAAAAGACAAATACTATATAATTCCACAGATATGAGGTCCCTAGAGTAGTTAAATTCATAGAGAAAAAGGTAGAATGATGGTTCCCAGGGGCTGGGGGAGGGGAAAAGGGCAGTTAGTGATTAATGGATAAGATGTTTGAGCTGGGGAAGATGAAAAAGTTCTGGAGACGGATGCCATCATTGTAGTTCAACAATGTAAGTGTAGTTAATGCTACTGAACTGAGCACTTAAAAATGGTTAAATTGATCAATTTTTTGTTATGTGTATTTTACACTCTCCCCTGAAAAACACGCAAAGTTCCCTTTTCTCTGGAGCAGACATTGAGCAATGCCTGTGTCCCAAGCTTCCCCCTGCTTGTTTCTGATCTTACCAACCCTGCTGCTCCAGAAATAGCCGTGCTCCTGGTTCTTCAAAGCTAAGGCATGGCAGACCTAAGTCCCCTCTCATCCAGAACTGGCACAGTTCCAGCTGAGGGATGTGGTTTTCTTATACTCTGTGATGGATGGTCTTAGCAGGGGGCAGGTGCAGCCAGCTTTCCAGGGAAAAAAGTCTCAACTGTTGAAATTCGATGGCTCCTGAGATTTGTTCTAAGTCACAGTAGTCGTTAAAATAAGTTAAGGCTGGTACCCTTTGTTCTTGTGTCATAAACCATCTGCAACAAAGCGTTCAAAGACATACAGCCCTCCAACTTGGCCATAAAATTAACCCTAATCTCCAGACTGCTTGCTCTGTGTTTCAACTGTGTGGCCAGCCCAAGTGTTGAAGCACTTTGTGTGTGAGATAATTTTTGATAAGCCCCATAAAGCAATGTTGCTCATAATAACAGACTTCCTGTGTGCCCATTAAGGACAACGAACTGGGCTAACAACAAACCTCAAGAGAAGTATTCTGTTGTTTGTGGTTGAAAGAAACAATAAAGATCTTTTATTCTTGCCACTAGAATAATGGTCTTTTGAGAACTTCATTCTTGAAAGAGTCTCTGGCATGACTGCAGAGGTCATAAACACCCATATCGTATGTATTTTTGAGTTTTCTCTTTAAGGCACTCACACATTTCAGAATGACATGGTAAAAGATTTATACAGCTAGGGGAGTGACCAGTCATAACAGTCCAAGAATAATCCCTGTTAAATATGTTATAATCTTTCTTGGCTAGATTTGTTCTGAACATCTTATTCGTTGTACTGGAAGAGCTGCTTTCCTCTCTTTACAATGCACCTGCATGGACTTTGGAGAAATAAGGATTGATTGGACCAAACAAATACCCAATTGTCAGGTAAAGTTTACAAATAAAAAGTCTTGTCCCGTGTTTTTCACATGCAGGTCATTCTCAATTTCTTAATTGGGGCTAATTTGGAGTGATATTAACACACTCGTTGGTTGGTTTAACCCCTCTCCTTCATGTTTCTAGACCATAGCAGTGATGTACCCTAGGGGCCAGAGGGTGGGAAAGATGGATAAGAACTCAATTACCACCAGTTTCCGGGACACCTAATTATGAAGGTCTCTTTCTGGCCAGGACTGGGGGAGCAGCCGTATAATACAGTGCAAATACACTGCCAAGGGCAAGGGGCTTGGCTGGGTCTGGTTGTTGCCACTTGAGATGCCAGGCTGGGTACCATATTGCATCAGCCATGACAACAGGCTCTTAACAGGGCAGGAAAATGACTTAGGTATGGTTGTTGCCAAATCCCCTCTGTTGACCTCCCCCCCCCCCACTCTTTCCTGCCCTCCTTTAAAGTCTGGGCAGAAAGAAGGATGTGCTTTCTTCTGGGGGTCCTAGGATAAGCCACAGGAAAGCCCCTGCCAACAGTTATGCATTTTGTGGTCATGGAAGGCAGGTGTGGTTGGAGCCCTGCACAGAAATGAACAAGCCCAACACAGACCCCAGAGCATGCTGGGAAAAGCCCTCCTGGTGCCCTGAATGGGAGGATGAGGATGGGGGAGTGGAGGGATGTCCCTTGCTCTGGAATGGAGAGCAGAAGCTTGCCCTAGACTTGCAGAAGCTCTGTGGACTGTGAAGAACCAGAAGGGAGGAGGTAGACAGGGGCAACCCCTGGTGAAGCTTCAAGCCTCCGTATCTCTGTCTGCAGATAAGGACAATGCTATGAAGAAAATAAACAAAGCGACGTGCTGAAGAGGGCCGTGGGTGGTTTGTTTTTTTTTTAACTTTTTACTTTATATTGGAGTATAATTGATTAACAATGTTGTGTTAGTTTCAGGTGTACAGCAATGTGATTCAGTTATACATATACATGTGTGTATCTATTCTTTTTCAAATTCTTTTCCCATCTAGGTTGTTATATAATATTGAGCAGAGTTCCCTGTGCTAGACAGTAGGTCCTTGTTGGTTATCTGTTTTAAATATAGCAGTGTGTACCTGTCAATCTTAAACTCTCTAACTGTCCCACCCCCCGACCCTTCCCCCCTGGTAACCACAAGTTCATTCTTTAAGTCTGTGGTGGTAGTTTTAGGTGGGTGGTCAAGCCACAGCCAAGCTGAGACCTCAGAGATGCCAAGACGCCAGGAAAGCAAAGACACAGGAGGAAATCTCTATATAGGGGTGGAGCATCAAGTGCAAAGGCCCTGTGACAAGAAGCACCTGGGGTGTTTAAGGAGCAACCAAGTGTATGGCTACAGTGGAGGGAGGGCGGGACCTTCTGGAGGCTGAGTTTACAGCAGTGGACGGGCTCCCTCACTCAGAGCATCAGTGAGGAGGGTAAAGACTCCACGTGTCCTCTGAGGGCGCTGTTCTCACCAGCAGCCCCAAACCACCCAGGGGGCCAGTGGAGGAACAGTCTGATTCAACACCCAAGGAGGCTGGCCTCCTGTGCCCCTTACATATGGCTGATGGGACCAGTTACCTTCTCTGCTAGTCCCTCCATCCACCTTAAATATTCCAGGCCATTATCCACATACCACCCACAGCTTATTGTAGTCTCAACAAGAGGGCAAAGCCAGGACACGGCTGATTCTTTCCATGCATTCTGTTTTTCACAATGGTTTATTCAGACCAGTCCTTCTCCCCTGGGGGTGATTTATCCCCTCAGAGACATTGGCCAATTTTTTTGGAGACATTTTTGGTTGGCACAAATGGGGCGGGGTGCTACTGGTATCTAATGGGTAGGGGAAGGGATGCTACTACCATCCTACGGTGCACAGGGTGGCCCCCTAACAACAGAGAATTATCCCATTCAAAATGCTGATGGAGGGCTTCCCTGGTGGTGCAGTGGTTGGGAGTCCGCCTGCCGATGCAGGGGACGCGGGTTCGTGCCCCGGTCCGGGAAGATCCCACATGCCGCAGAGCAGTTGGGCCCGTGAGCCATGGCCGCTGGGCCTGCGCATCCGGAGCCTGTGCTCCGCAATGGGAGAGGCCACAACAGTGAGAGGCCCGCGTACCGCAAAAAACAAACAAACAAACAAAAAAAAAAATGCTGATGGATAGATAAGAAGAAAGACCATCCCAGGGAGTCTACTAAGGAGGATTTTGTGCCAGAAAGAAAATGACCCATAGGAAAGCTGGCTCAGCTCCCTTCAAAATTAAATACCTCTCTCCTTTGTTACACATTGGAAAACAAATTAGTTTCTATTTCAGTCTGTGGGGTGGGTTTTCCGTCTGTTTGGCAGGCTTTCTGGCAGAGGCCGGGTGCATCGTGGACAGCCAAGTGTGGTTTGCAGTGCATCAGGAGAAGTCTCGGGATGGGTCAGAGCCATAAACACGGGCAGGCAGACCACCCTGGGCTCTGAGGCTGCTTGGAGCTCCCAGAAACTGGAACACACCCAGCTGGGTCCTCCCTGTGGGAAGTGCCTGGATGCAAGGCTTAAAGCTGTAGGAACTTGCTGGCATCATGGGTTTTCACTTTGAGATATTTCCCCCTTTTATACACAGTCATTAGAGCTCCTAAATTCAAAGCAGGGATGTGCCTAAAAACATCCTTACGTAGATATGTCAGTCATGTCATCATGCCACAGTTGCTATGGGCTGAAAGGTGTCCTCCTCAAATTCTTATGCTGAAGTCCTAACACCCAGTACCTCAGGATGTGACTGTATTCAGATATGGGGTCTTCACAGAGGTAATTAAGGTAAAAGGAAGTCATATGGTGGCCCCTAATCCAATATGACTGGTATCCTTATACGAAGAGGAGATTAACACACAAATGCCCACAGAGGGATGACCATATGAGGACACAGGGTAAGATGACTATCTACAAGCCAAGGAGAGAGGCCTCGGGAGAAACCAACCCTGCCAACACGTTGATCTTGGGCTTGCAGCCTCCAGAACTGTGAGACAATAAATGTCTGTTGTTTAAGCCCTCAGTCTATGGTGCTTAGTTTTGGCAGCCCGAGCTGTCTAATACAACAGTCTTAGGGCTGGGAAGGGTTCAAAAGTCCTCCCATGTGACCTGCCACCCAGAGCCACCTTCTCCTTTATGGACACACTCTGAGAAGCAGTCTGGTCTCTGATCACCATCAGAGATGGGGACCTCGTTACTTCACGGAGAAATTGTTTAGCATGAGGTATTAGTTTCCTCTTGCTGCTGTAACAAATTACCACAAACTTGGGAGTTATAAACAAGAGCAATGTATGCTCTCTCAGTTCTAGAGTTCAGAAATCCAAAACCAGTTTCACTGGGTTGCTCTCTGTCCCGGGGGCTACAGAGGAGAATCTGTTTCCTTGCCTTTTCCTGCACCTAGAGCTGCATCCCCTTGGTTCCTTGGCTGGTGGTCCCTTCCTCCATCTTCAAAGCCATCGGTGTAGCATCTTGCTTGCCTCATCACATTGCCTTCTCTTCTGTGTCAAATCTCCCTCTATCTTTTGTAACACCTGTGATGGCATGTAGGAGCCATCCAGATGACCCAGGATAAAGTCCCATCTCAAGATCCTTAACCACATCAACAAAGTCCCTTTTGCCATTTAAGGTAACCAACCTATTCGCAGGTTCCAGGGATTAGGACATCTTTGGGGGAGGGATATTATTCAGCTCACCACATGCCTTAGGGCAGAGTTCTTGTGTCAGGTCACTTTACTGGCCACCAGCCAGCCTGGAGGACAGACCACATCAGTGGTGGTCAGAGTGGCTAAATCACGGGACACGGGCTAACTTGGCAGCCTGTGCATTAGGAGGCTCTTCAAGAGACACTGGGGTCTTGTAGATCCTCTTGCAAGAATGTTTTCCCACGGACATTTACATTTTTGAAGATAGTTTTGGATTAAAGGAATAAAGGTCAAATGACAAAGGCTGTGTTAGGATGAGCAGCTGTCACCTACTCTGTTAAAAGAAACAAGCCACATTCAAGCAGACAGAGACTTGAAAACTCCGGAAGGGGCACCGTCCCCAAGACCAGACCAGGTCCTTCCTTCTGAGGTTGTGCAATACTTTGCTTATGGGAAGTGAGGTTACCCTTTTCTCTGTCCCTTTCTCCAGAGCACAGCGGGGTGCAATGTGTAAAGTTTTGTGGCGGTTTGGCTAAGCTCATTTTTTTTCCCCAACCCAGCAGGGTTTTTGGGTTTTTTTTTTTTTTTTTTTTTCCTAAAAAAAAGCAAGCCTTTCAAGAAATGGCCCCCGAACAGTCCCAGGGAACTTAAATCCTAACAAACACATCATTAACCGTATACGACTTCCTTCCAGTACATTCCAACCAGATGCAGAGGACAGTTAAGGCATTTATTTTCAGACCACCCTCATTATTGTTCCCATCCACCCTTCATTTGATTAAATAGCTGCCGGGCCAAAAAAAAAAAAGTCATAAAGATCTAAGTTGCTGCTTCTCCTTTTTGTTTTTTCAGTTAAATGGGGCTAAATAGGCAATAGCTGGTTTCAGAAAACGACCAAATACATTTCCTGATTTTCTCTATTTTGCAGGTCCCGAGAAGGTGCCACCGCTTTTTAAGGGTGTGTGAGTCCAGCTGATTGCTCCCAAGTGAAGCCTCCTTCCTTAAGGAACAAACACTTTCGAGAAACCTCACAGCTGGCCGCAGCCGGTCACCCACCTGCCCACTGCTACAGAGGGGGTCTAAGGGGCGACATCAGTCAGCGCAGCTATGTCAGCACTGGGCTGAATTGTGTCCCCCAAAGAGGTGTGGTGAAGTCCTAACCCCTGGTGCCAGCGGATGTGACCTTATTGGAAATGGAATCAAGTTCACATAGATTAGACTGAGTCAGGGTGAGCCCTGAAGCCCTGACTGGTGTCCTCATAAGAAGACACAGGCAAGAGGGTGAGGGAGACACAGGGAGAGCCTGGGATGGACACGGTGCTCTCCGAGCCTAGGAAAACCAGGGCTGGTCGGCGACCCCTGGAAAGTAGGGAAAGGCGAGGAAGGAGTCTTCCTCCGAAACCCCAAGAAGGAACCGACTCTGCAGACACCTTGATTTCAGACTTCTGGACTCCAGAACTGTGCGGCAATAATTTCTGCTGTTCTAAACTGCTCCATCTGTGGTGCTCTGTGACAGCAGGCCTAGCACACAAATGCACTGAGTCAGGCCCTGAAATGCCCCCTTGGTCACGTTCATGCAGAAGCGGCTGTCCGGCTCTGTTCCGAATCCCTCTCTGCTGCTTCTCATGTCTGCCCTGGAGATGTCCTAAGCCTGATTTGGGCTTCAAATGTGAGGAAGGACCACCAAGGCCCTCTTTGGGATTGGAATGACTCCAAAGGGAAGAAAATGGGGTGTCTTCTCCCCAGCCCCCTCCCCACAAGTTCTCTCTCTCTTTTTCTAGATTATTTACATAATTTTATTTTATTTTTTAATTTTATTGAAGTATAGTTAATTTATAATGTGTTAATTTCTTATTATAGCAAAGTAACTCAGTTATACATATATATATACATATATATATATATATATATATTCTTTTCCATTATGGTTTGTCACAGGATATTGAATTTATTTCCCTGTGCTTGTTGTATCCATTCTATGTATAATAGTTTGCGTCTGCTAATCCCAAACTCCCTTTCCCCACCCCCTCCCCCTTGGCAACCACAAGTCTGTTCTCTATGTCTGTGAGTCTGTTTTTGTTTCATAGACATATCTATGAAGCAAGTTCTCTTAAAGCAGGGTGGAGCAAAATGAAAAGAAAAGAATGCCATACACGTGATCTACAGGGCTGCTGGAGGGAAGGAAGGAGCTAGCTAGTGCATGCCAGATGCTCTGCTGGGAGCCGTATGGAGAATATCTCATTCTCGCCCACCTGAGTTGAGGGCCAGGTTCCCATCCTGCACGTGTTGTGTGCAAGCTGGATCCAATCCGAGGTCTCCTTGGTCCAAAGATCACAGAGATTTGCCCCACAGCCCGCTGTCTCAGAGTCTCCATCCAGGGTCTATGCGGCTGCTCAGCTTAAATTCAACCTCCCAGCATAGTTATATAACTATAGCAGCGGCTCTGAAACTTCCAGTAAGCATCAGAATCACCCGAGGGCCTGTTAGAACACCCATACACCCATCTCTCCCCTGTCCCCCACCCCTGCTCCAGAGTTTCCGATGTAGTGGGTCCAGGTGGGTGCGAGATCCTGCACTGCTAACGCGTCTCCAGAATGGTGAGAGGTGGGTCCAGGTTCCAGGGTTGAGGACCATTCATTGATTTGAACATGGGACGGCATCAGGTGTGGGCCGAGTCCTGGGGCCCCCACCCTCACGTGATGGGAGGCGGAGGTGTGGAACAGTCGGACTTCTCTTCCTCACTGCCCTCCCCTCCACTAGCCGCTCCTGACCTGTCCTTCCTTGCCACCCACCTCCGCAGCAGTAACTCAGCGCTAACCCACACCCTCCACAAGCCTCTATCCTTCTGTACCCAGACAGCTACTTCCCTGTTTGTCCTCGGTCAGTGATTGATTCTTGGGATGAAGGGTCACTGACCTGGCTCACAGGACCCCACATGCCCACAAGGAGATGCCACCCCTTTCCCCACCTTTCCCTGACCATGTTGCGCTTTCCTTTTGGAATTATTTGGCTGTACATTGTGTTGTGGGCTGAACTGTGTCCACCTAAAAGTCATAGGTTGGATTCTTAGCCTCTGGTACCTCAAAATGTGACTGGATTTGGAGAAAGGGATTTTAAAGAGGTGACTAAAGTTAAATGAGGTTGTTAGTGTGGGTCCTACTCTGACATGACAGGTGTCCTTATAAGAAGAGGGGATCAGGACACAGACACACACGGAGGGGCGACCATGTAAGGACACAGGGAGGAGACGGCCATCTACAGCCAGGAGAGAAGCCTCGGAGGAACCAACCCTGATCTTGGCCTTCCAGCCTCCAGAACTGGGAGGAAATAAACCATTGTTTAAGCCTCCCAGCCTGTGGTACTTGTTACAGCAGCCCAAGCAAATGAATACACGGTGTTTGCATTTCTGTGTCTCCAGTGGATTATAACCTGCTGAGGACAGGAACTGTGTCCTTTCACCTTGCATTCCCAACACTTAGCATGTGCCTGGCACAATTAAAGGGCATAATAATAAAGATGATAATAAAATAATAACTATCATTTGTTGAGCACTTACTATGTGCCAGGCCCTGTGCTCAGCACTTCACATTGAATCCTCAGAACCATAATGTAAGTACTATTATTATCTCCATTCTAAAAATGAGGATGTTGAAGCACAGAGAGGTGAGGAAACTTGCCCACAGACACACAGCTAATAATGGGTGCATGTGATGGGCTGAACACTGACACCCAAAGATATCCACATCCTAATTCTTGGAACCTGCAAGTGTTACTAGAGAGACTCTGCAGGTGTGATTAATTTAGGGATCTTGACATGGAAGATTATCCTGGATTAGCAGGATGCACACTGAATGCTATCACATGTCCTTGTAAAAGGAAGGCAGAGGGAGATTTCACACAGACAGGAGAGAAGAAAGCAATGTGATCACTGAAGCAGATGTTACACGAATGACCTTGAAGATGGAGGAAGGGGCCATGAACAAAGGAATGCAGGTGTCCTCTAGAAGGTGGACGAAGCAAGGAATGGATTCTCCCCTAGAGCCCCTGGAGGGAGCACAGGCCTGCCGACGCCTTGGTTTCAGCTCCGTGATGCTGATTTCTCAGCTCCAGAACTATGAGAGAATACATTTCTGCTGTTTTAAGGCAGTAAGTTTGTAATAATTTATTACAGCAGCCAAAGAAAACTCATAGAGACAGGATATAAACCCAGGCTGCACTGTTGTTTTGTTTTATTAAAATGTTTTAAAAGTTTCTTCTTAAAATGTTAAGATTTAAAACATTTTTTAATGAGGTGCAATTTCATACAGTGAAATGCACAATACATGTGACAACTTTAAACACTTGTGCAGTCCCCACCCCATCAAGCTATAGACCAGACCCATCCCCTTTTCCATCAATCCAGTCTCTGTTCCAAGGCAGCCACTGTTCCGATTTCTATCACTGCAGGTTAGTTTTGCCTGTTTTTGAACTTCCTAGAGAGAACTCATAGAGAATGTTGTGAAACTGCACACCTCAGACTGGGACTTGAACTCACGGGCTGAGACTCGAACCCACTGCCTTTATATAAAATCACTCACCTGGTGTCAGGACTTAGTGAAGCTCAGCTTCTTTATGTCTCAGCACAGAAGGAATTCAGCGAGAGACAAAGTGATAGGTAAGAAATAGATTGATGGATTGATTGATTGATTATTTCTGGCCGCACCGCACAGCATGTGGGACCTTAGTTCCCCCACGAGGGATCGAACCTGTGACCCCTGAAATGGAAGTGCGGAATCCTAACCACTGGACCGCCAAGGAAGTCCCAACAAAGAAGTAGATTTATTAACATAGGACGCTTGTGAGGGATACAAGGAAGCAGGCATGGGGGCTCTGCCCTGAGAACTAAGTGGGAAAGCAGGTTTGTTTAGAGAGATACACATTCCATAGACAGAATTTGGTCTGTCTCAACAGGAGAGAGAGGCCCTGAAATATGGGGTGGTTAGTTTTTCTGTTTTTTTTTTTTTTTTTTTTTTTTTGCAGTACGCGGGCCTCTCACTGTTGTGGCCTCTCCCGCTGCGGAGCACAGGCTCCAGACACGCAGGCTCAGCAGCCATGGCTCACGGGCCCAGCCGCTCCGCGGCATGTGGGATCTTCCCGGACCGGGGCACGAACCCGTGTCCCCTGCATCGGCAGGCAGACTCTCAACCACTGAGCAACCAGGGAAGCCCGTGGTGGTTAGTTTTTATGAGCTGGGTAATTTCATAGTGGGAGGATTATGCCAACTATTTTGGAGAATGGGCAGGGATTTCCAGGAATTGGGCTATCGCGCACTTTATGGCCTTTTATGGTCGGCCTCAGAACAGCCCTGGAGCCTGTGGGTGTGTCGTTTAACATGCTGATGTGTTACAATGAGCATACACTGAGGCTCAAGGTCCACTGGAAGTTGGATCTTCCACCATCTTGAGCCTCATTGATTCTAACCTGTTTCTGTTGAATCCTCAAAGGCTACATCATTCTTTTAGAGGTTGTCCCCCGCCCCCTCTCCTCCTGTCTCAGTTTTGTGTATTTGGAGTTTCTTTTCATTCACCCATGGTCTGAATGTCCCACAATTTGTTTGTATTTTATTGTGTCCCTGAGAGGAAATTTTGAACATCTCCTGCAACGCACAAGTCAAACTAGAGATGAACACCAGGAGAGATGCAGACACCAGCCAGGAGGGTCATATGGGTGGGGTTTGCCCCGTGGTTGAAATGGGACAACCTCCCAAAAGCCTTCAGCGTGGTGCCTGGCAGGCACACAGTTAATGCAGCAGAAATATTCGTTTCCACACTCTTTGCTAAATGGGAGTTCTTTTGTCTTCAGAGTAAAGCAGCCTTGGACCGTGTGGTCACAAAATGATACTCTATGAATCGTAGGGCAGGAAAGACTTCTCCTCCACCCTCCTAGGTTTGATAGCTAGGTCTCTGAAATAAATTGACAGCAGGCAGATTAAGAGTAGAAAAGGTGTACACATGTATTCATTTTTAGTATTATGTGCATGGGGACATCCCAGGAAAAAAAGGTGAATACTCAATGCATTGGTGCAGTTTGAGAGCTTCTGTACCATCTCAACAGGGGAATGTAGCCAGTTCAGGGAAGAGCAAATGACTTAAGGAAAGATGAAGGGACACTTGGAGGAACAGACAGGAGACAGGAGTTTGTGAGGACGTTTGTCTGGGTGTGGTGCCGACTTCTGGTCTCTTCTCCTGGGGTAACAGTCCGTCTTCCCAGCTGACGACACTCCTGGGGAGGGGATTTAAGACAATTGAGTTCCCTTTGGAGACTCTGTCTTCAGGCAGAGAGGGGGAATTTAGAGAAAGCCTCTCCCTGTGTTCGCTGCTTTTCCAGTGGCTTCAGCTCCAAATAATCAATATGACAAAGCGGCATATTTTGGGGTGGCGTGTCCTGAACTCTTTTAAAATTGTATTTCTTTTACTCTCGCTGAAACTTTGGAGTTGTTATTTATGTACTCTTCCTATACAATTACAATGCCTGGTCTCGGAGATTAGTCCCCAGACTCTGCTAAGGACACAGTGGGTTTGGTTTATGTGTATCATCGATGGCTATGAAACTGACAGCTCCTCCTTCCTGTCTCTCCCCAGGCCAGAGCGGGGCCATTCGGGAAAGACTGCTTAGAGAAAACCAGCCCCTCTCTCCCCGCCAATCCCTCCCCAGTCTCAGCTTCACAGAAATGGGCTGTCAGCCTCTCTTCATGGGAAATGCATAGACCTACAGTGTGTGCAGTATTGTAATAAACCCAGTGAGCTGCCCACGCATCACAAGATCCAGAGCATTAACAATAATTCACATCCACTTTCATGTCCCTCCCCCTTTAGAGGAACACTTATATTTTGAAATTTGTGTTTAGCCTTGTATTTTTTTAAAAAGATGCATAATTGTATCATACACACATATTCCTAAAAACATACTCTTTTGTTTTAGTCATTTTTCACTTTGACCAAAGTTTATCGAGTTGAATGAAATTTTCTGGGGTTCATATTTTTCACTTGATGTTTTCAGTTACCAAGATGTAGTCATATGATGGTGGATGGCTGTGGTTAATTCTTTCTTACCACTGTATCACATCCTGTCATGTGACCTGCCACAATCTGTTTATCCACTGTCCAGGTGGTGGGCAGTGGGTTATTTCCAGGCTTTTGTTATTCCTAACAGTGTTGGTTTGTAAAGATTCTTCTTCATGTTCCTGATAGATTCGGGCAGGAGTTTCTCCTCAGTATGTGCCTGGTATGAATGTTCAACTTTACGAGATGATGACAAACTTTTTCAAAGTGTCTCTGCCCATTCTGGTCTCCCACCAAGCAGTCTCTAATTCACTTACCGATAAAGAAAATAGGAGGGCTTCCCTGGTGGCGCAGTGGTTGAGAGTCCGCCTGCCGATGCAGGGGACACGGGTTCGTGCCCCAGTCCGGGAAGATCCCACATGCCGCGGAGCGGCTGGGCCCGTGAGCTATGGCCACTGAGCCTACGCGTCTGGAGCCTGTGCTCCGCAACGGGAGAGGCCACAACAGTGAGAGGCCGGCATACCGCAAAAAAAAAAAAAAAAAAAAAAAGAAAGAAAATAGGAACTCAATGAATGAAGCTGGAGAAAAATATTTTTCCACATGGAAGAAAGGAAATTGTGCCCTTACCTCACACTATTCACACCACTCCAGGCAGCTCAAAGACTGAATGAAATTCCAACAGCGACATTTGTAGTAGAAAAGTGAGATGAATATTTATCCTAACATGGGTAGGGAAGGATTTCTTAAGACATGATAGGCATACACCATAAATTAAATGACTGACAATTTTGATTCTTTTAAAACTAAGAACTTTTGTTCATCATTTAAAAACTTGAGGACAGTGAAAAGACAAGATGATACTTTTGTAACAAAAAAGGGGTTAGAATCAAGAGTAAATATTGAATATGGAATCTAAGGGAAAAAAATCATTCTGAAAAACCTAGGGGCAGGACAGGAATAAAGACGCAGATGTAGAGAATGGACTTGAGGACACGGGGAGGGGGAAGGGTAAGCTGGGACGAAGTGAGAGAGTGGCATGGACATATATACACTACGAAATGTAAAATAGATAGCTAGTGGGAAGCAGCCTCATAGCACAGGGAGATCAGCTCGGTACTTTGTGACCACCTAGAGGGGTGGGATAAGGAGGGTGGGAGGGAGACGCAAGAGGGAGGAGATATGGGGATATATGTGTATGTATAGCTGATTCACTTTGTTATATAGCAGAAACTGACACACCATTGTAAAGCAATTATACTCCAATAAAGATGCTTAAAAAAGTGTATATATTGAAACTAACACAATATTGTAAATCAACTATAGTTAAAATTTTTTAAGAGTATATAAAGAGACTATAAAATAATAAAGAAAGCCCAAATAATCAGTTAAAAATGGGCACAATATATCATATAAAAGTGGGCAATATATATATACAGTAGTTCCCCCCCTTATCCATGGGGGATACATTCCAAGACCCCCAGTAGATGCCTGAGGCTGCAGAGAGTACTAAATTGAAGAGTATATAGACAATGCACTTTCCTTACATACATACCTTTGATAAGTTTAATTCATAAATTAGGCACAGTGAGAGATTAACAACAATAACTAATAATAAAATAGAACAAGTATAACAATATACTGTAATAAAAGTTATGTGAATGGGGTCTCTCTGTCTCTCAAAATAGCTTACCTTCCTGTACTCACCCTTCTTCTTGGGATGATGTGAGATGATGAAAAGCCTACATGATGAGATGAAGTGAGATGAACGATTCGGGTATTGTGATGGTGTGAGGACGCTACTGACCTTCTGATGATACGTGAGAAGGAGGACCATGCACCTCCCAGATCCTGGATCATGGGGCCATGAGGATGTCGATGGTTGAGGACCCCACACAGAAAAGAGCAGGACAGTGTGAGATGTCACCATGCTACTCAGAATGGCAGGCAATTTTAAACTTATGAATTGTTTATTTCTGGAATTTTCCATTTAACATTTTTGGACCCTCATTTGACTACAAGTAACTGAAACCTCAGAAAGTAAAACTGCAGATAAGGGGGGATTATTACATATATAAGGAGAGACACCTCATCTCACCCCTCTCAGCCTCCCCAGGTCACGTGGACCTTCACACCCCCTCCCCCAAACCTGGGAGTTGGGTTCTGCACACCTGCGCACACACACGTACACCCTCACACACTCACTGCCCATTATGTGCTTCATATACTTTATCTCTTTGAACCCTCATAACAATCTTTTGACGTTGGTATTATTACCCTCCATTGTACAGATGAGTAAACTGAGGCTCTGGGGGCTGAGGTCTTATTCTGAGGAATCAGCTCAGGATGACAGAGCTGAGCTTCTAACACAGGGCTGACAGTCTCGTCACCTCCACGGCACTGCAGGCTCCTCACGTCAACCCCAAGAAGGGTGGGCAAGGACCCACCTCATGCCCTCACAGACCCCAAGACCAACTTCGAATCCCCGCACTTTCTATTCACCTGTCGGGAACTGAGTCTTTACCCTCTCCTTCAAAGCGAGGAGGTAGGGGATGGGAAGTTGGCATTGCGTATGCATATTTTTAAGAGCCTCCTTATTCTCCTAATCGCAAAGTGAAAAATGTGGGATGGAATGGGCTGCTGTAGCCCAGCTGGTGCCTTCATCCCTGTTAGGAAAGTCTCCCCTTTCTCCAGGAAGACCCAGGTGCTCATCAGGGCTCATGCAAGGAGCACAGGTGGGCTCAGCCCCTTGGAGCCCTCCTTTGGGTGCCTGGTGCAGCATGCAATCTGTGCAGCTGTACATGGCAGTCCCGTGACAGAGGGGAGACCACCTCAGGTGCAGTGGCTGAAGGTAGCTTTGGCTCTGGGCTGGTTTTGCCAAACCTCCTGGGGCCATGCTCCGCCCACTCAGGAGGGGCAAGGGGAGAGACAAGCCAGCCTCCTCCCAGCAGCAAACCTGTCCCAAGAGAAACGTGCCTTTTCCTAATGTCACCAACTTCGCCAGAAGTGATTCTCTTTGTGTGTCTGTCTCTCTTTCTGTTATTACCTCTCTCTCTCCATGTCTCTGTCTTAAAGAGTCTATTTAAATTTATTGCAACAAATAGACGCTATGTTCACGTGGGTGGCATTTCAAAACCATGGAGAACATTAGAGAAAGTGCTTCATTCAGAGAGCAGGCCTGAACCACACCTGGGATTGGCCAGGACACCGTTGCCAGGGCAACGCAGCTCCAGCTTCCTGCCTGACTCTGCATCAGGCACCACCTTCATTACCCTCAGCGACACTGCAGGTTATGAAAGCACCTTAATTAACTCTGCTTTGGTGTCGGGGCCTTCATCACCGTTCCAGGGACAAGGGCCCATCACCCTCTCTGTGCTGCCCCGCGCCACCTCGCGGAGGGCAGCCTGTGAGTCACTTCCGGCCTTTCTCACATTTGGGGCTGTACTAAATTTATATCCAAATAGTACTCGGTGAGATTCTAAGGGAAGCACTGCAGCTGCGTCCTTTGCCTTCCACAAGGCATGAGGTTCCCTTTATCTTTCTGAGACCCACCATATGGTGTAAATACTAATGTCTCTGAGAAGAAAATCGGTCCACTGCAGATGTGTCTCACCTGTAGGGCTGTTACACCCAGGGGTTCCAGTGCTGGGAGACAGCGACCAGGGCAGCGCAGCCCCCGCCTTCTGGACCCCAGCCCAGGAGGAGGGATGGGGGAGAGGGAAGGGAGGGGGCACAGAGGAGGGGCCGTGGACCCAAGCCAAGCAGCTGGGGCTCTTACCTGGATCCAGGAACTTGAATAGTAAAAAACGACGTTTTTATTTTCACTAGCTTCTAACTGAAATTCATCATTTCCTCCCCATAGGCATGCAGGCAACCACAACGGTATGTTTGCTATCCCTGCAACCTTGACAACAAGAAAAATCACAGACTGTTGCTTCATCCCATGTTACGTTTACTGCCAACGTCTCCACACATCACTGCCCATCACTGCTTCCAAATGACCGTAGGTGTGGGTCCTGCTGTGAGTCTGGTTATGACATAGCATATATGTTGCTCTATAATCCATTTGCTTGGCAATTGTATCTTAATATAAGTGATTTCCTTTGTAACCTATGCGTTTTATTCCATGCGCTTAAAAACCCTATTCTGAAAAGCGGTCTACTGGTTTCACAGATTGCCAACGAGGTCCATGGCATAAACAGTTCAGGGCCCCAGAGAGGAAAATATTCTATCACTAATGTTGTCTACTATTATCAGTGTTTTGTCCCTTCGTGGAGTCAGTCATTGGCACCTCACTAAGAAGGGTACATATCTATATCTATCTTTTTTGTGTGTGTGGTACGCGGGCCTCTCACTGTTGTGGCCTCTCCCGTTGCAGAACACAGGCTCTGGACGCACAGGTTCAGCGGCCATGGCTCACGGGCCCAGCCGCTCCGCGGCATGTGGGACCCTCCCGGACCGGGGCACGAACCCGTGTCCCCTGCATCGGCAGGCAGACTCTCAACCACTGTGCCACCAGGGAAGCCCCTATATCTATCTATTGTTCAATCAGTTGATTGATCAATGCATATACAATTCTGGATAAATACACATATCCATGGAGCAAGGATTATTTGCAAAGAAAATTAAGGATGTTATTTATTTACCTCTTTTTTTTTTTTTTTTTTTACCATTCTAGTCCTCAAAAGTCATGCCAAAATGACACACATGAGTGAGAAATGGTGAAGTTGACCCAGATTTTCTAAAGGGGAAAAATATATTTAAAAAATGAAAACCCAAGGCATGGAGAAAACACGAAACTCACTACAGACCACAGGAGCCATTATGCTTGTTATTTAAAATCTAATCCTGTTTCAATTAATTCTACCAAAGCAAAGACACTGAAGCAGGATATTCTTCAACGTGCATCGAGCACACATGCAAAGTCTGGCCTTCACACTCCTAGCTGGCTCTCCCTCATCTTCACACAGCTACTATGTGGCAGGATTCAAACCCAGGTCTGTCTGAATGGGGCTCACGCTCTAACCATCATGCTTTCCACACCATCGTTCACATAGGGAAACAGGCATCAGAGAGTTACAGGAGTTTGGCCAGACCTGCCAAGGCCGTTTAGGAAACCCTCACTGTATCTCACCACCCTGCCCGCTAATGGGAGGACATGAACCGTTGGAGTCTAAAAGAAAACTCGTATTTCCCTGACTTTGCTTATTTTTCATCCTTCAAAGGGCAACTGCTGTGCAGATACCCAACCGGCATCAGATAAAAGCACTGGAGCCACATCTAATCTATCATCTTTACTTGGGTAGAGACTTAATAGCCACCTGACTCAACAAGTCCATGATTACAAGCAAGATTGCCACTCAGCACTTACACCACCCTTGGTCATTGGTTCTAAGAGCCACATGATGACCAGCGAGTCCACCTGCCCAGCCCCATGGGACTGGGTCTGAGATATCGTTTCATCCTGATGAGGGGAAAGCAGGACTGTGGAGGCCCAGTGACTTGCCCCAGGCCCAGCTTGGTCATCAACAGCAAGATCCGAATTCAACTCGGTCCCGAAGCCCTCCCCTCTCCCAGACAAGGGCTGTGGCATGCCTCCGTCTGGCTTTTCAATCAACACTATCGATATATAATTTACAAACAATCAAATGCATCTATTTTGTTTGTACAGTTCAATGAGCTTTGACAGATATAAACATGTAATCAACACAACAATAAATATACAGAATGGCCCCATCACACCCCCCAAATTTTCTCATATGCCTTTGCAGTCTATCCCACTCCTGCCCTAGGCAGCCAGTGAACAGCTCCCTGACACTGTGATTTTGACTTTCCTCTTCTAGAACTTCAGATGAAGGAACTCGAATATAAACTTCCTATAAATGGAAGCTGGATGCGATGTTGGCTGAGCGTTTACAATTTGCTGGGCTCTGGAGAGGTCAGGGGGATATTTACATCAATGCCATTTGAAGGCGCTTCTTCCCGCTAAATGGTCCACCTGTCCTGCTGGCTGCCATTGGGAGAGTCTGGTTGAAACGGGAATGATAAAGCACCATGCTGAGCTCCCCGCTGGACACTCCCCACACCTAGATGCACCTGGCCCTTTCTCAGTCTGGTTGCTAAGGAACGTTTGCTCCATGTCATCATTATAGATGACACAACGCGTTGCCTTCAGTCCCCAGCACGGCTCTCGTCACCTTTTTTCCTCCTCCTTTCTCAGCCCACACCCTCCCAGGCCCTCCCAGCCTCTCCATCTTGAGGCCCCTGTCTGACATTCAGATTCGCCTTCACTTGGACCATTTCCACCACTGGCTCCTCCACGGGCCCTGGCACTCTGCTCATCGTTTAAACTCCTTCCTTCCCCTTGACATGCCAGCATCTCAGTAATGACAGAACGTTGTCCTTGGGGCGTTCTGTAGGCCAATGTTTCCCAGTGGATGTGAATGAAAAACCATGGGTGACTGTCGGGGATGTCCCAGGAGAGAAGAGTCTCAGGGAAGAACATTTGCTTCCTGGCGTGACCATGTGTAGAGTGAACCTGGATCTCCTACTCCATCTCTCGGAGCCTCGGTTTCCTCTTAAGAAACCTGGGCTACGAGTGGCGAGGGGAGCCCTCATCGCCTGGCCTTGCAGGGAGCATGAGTGCCCAATGTATGTTCACTGTTGTGAACACACACCTCGCCCTCATGGGGGAAAGTTAGGGTCAAAAAAATGCTAAGATGTTATTCAGCCATAGAAAAGAACAAAATAAGGCCATTTGCAGCAACATGGATGGGCCTAGAGATTGTCATACTCTGTGAAGTAAGTCAGACAAAGACAAATGTCATATGATATCATTTATATGTGGAATCTAAAAAAAAGCATACAAATGAACTTACTTACAAAACATAAATAGAGTCACGGATGTAGAAAACAAACTTATGGTTACCAGAGGATAAGGGAGAGCAATAAATGGGGAGATTAGGATTGACATAGGATTATACTTCTATATAAAATAGATAACTACTAAGAACCTGCTGTATAGCACAGGGAACTCTACTCAATACTCTGTAAAGGACTATATGGGAAAAGAATCTAAAAAAAAAGAGTGGATATATGTATATGTATAACTGATTCACTCTGCTGTACACCTGAAACCAACACAACACTGTAAATCAACTATACTCCAATAAAAATAAACATTAAAAAAAAAACTAAGAAAGTCATGCCCAGATAAGCCCTCTTCATGGTTCACTTTATAAAAGCCTCATCAGAGATAAATAAAACCATGTCCTTTGTTTCAGAGCTGCAATAGGTAGAATGATCCCCAAAGATGTCACTTCATAATCCCTGGAACCCATGAATATGTTGTGTTATATGGCAAAGGGGACTGTTCAGATGTAATTAAGGTTCACACTTTAAAATAGAGAGATTATCCTGGATGATCCGGGTGAGCCCAGGCTAATCCTGTGTGTCCTCGAAAGCCGAGAACTTTCTCTGGCTGGAAGTGGAAGAGAGATGCAGCAGGTGGAGAGTCAGAGTCCAAGCAGGAGAAGGATTCATCCTGGTTTTCCTCTCTCTGAGTTGCAAGGACCATGTCCAAGGACCAGAGAGAGGCCTCTAGGAGCTCAGGGCAGCCCCAGCTGATGGATATGAGGAAACAGGACCTCAGTCCTACAACCACAAGGAACTGGGTTCTGTGAACGACCTAGAAGAGCTTGGAAAGGGATTTCCCCCTGAGCTTCCCCATGACAGCCCAGCAGGTCGATACCTTGATGTCAGCTCCTGAGACCTGAGGCAGAGGTATGGGCTGAGCTGACCTGGCCTTCTGACCACAGACCTGTAGCCGATCAGTGGTGGTCTCATCCTTCCCCCTGCTGAACTCTCTGAGGCCCAGTGCGGCAGAGTTACGTCCAGCCTCTCCAGCTCCACGAGGCCCGTTGCCTCTTTCTCTTCTCCACGTGCTCCCCTGCCACCCTCTCCTCCAGCTGAACAAGATCCCCCGTTTCCTGTACTTGCTTGGCACAATCCCTTGGCCCCTTCACCCTGAATGCACTTGCCCGGCGTCGCTTTTCCCTCGCCTCCTCGGGGACTTTGTTCAAATGTCACTTCTCAGTAAGGCATGCACAGCCCCCTCGGGCCACCACTCCTGCTTTACCTCTCTCTACAGTGTAGCACACATATTTTCACTTATTCATTTCATTGATCATCGGACTTTCCCATTAGACCAGTGGTTCTCTCCCCTGGGACCAGTTGGCAGTGTCTGGAGACATTTTTGAATGTCATGAACAACCGAGGATGCTATAGGCATCCGGTGGGTAGAGGCCAGGGATGCTGCTATACATCCTACAATACACAGGACAGTCCCACTACAAAGAACCATTTGGCCCCAAATGTCCATAGGGCTGAAATGGAGAAACTCTGTCATAAACTATGAATTCCATGAGGACAGCAACTTCCTAGTCACCACTGTGTCCCAGAGCCTAGGACAGAGGCTGACATGTGCTCTGTGGATGCGTTGGACTGAGTGAACATGTGGAGGATTGTTCCGTAGGATGTGGGAAATGCTTGCCCATCTATAACTGGCTGGTCACTGGTCATCCATCATTATCTCTTCCTTTCCCAAAGTTGGGAAACTGGGAATCACTTTCAAGTTTCCCTTTTTCTTCTCCCCACCCCCAGGGTCCACAGGGGCCCCTCATTGCTGTGCAAGGGGTCCTACCCTGGTCTCCATACTCCCCTAACCACGTCCATCCTCCCAACCAGAAGCTATGGGGGTAGGTGGGATCCCACAGTCCCAGCTGCAGAAAATGGAGCAAAGGAACCAAAGCAGGCCCTTCCTCTCTGTTCCAAAAAGAAGCATCCTCTCCTCCTCCTTTCTGGCTCACCTGGCTTTCATATTCAAGAATTCAGGAAGGGAGGGAATCAGATGGAAGTCCCTCGCACGGTGGGAGACCAGCGCTAATATTTTGCTCCCTCAGCTTAGGGAACACCAGCATCAGCGCAGCCTGCTTTATACCAGCTGCTTTAACTAAGTGAATGGAGCAGCCGCGGGGCCCTTGCAAACAAAGCCGCGCTCGCTGGGCTGCCTGCCGAGCTGAAAACCGCAGGAAGAAAGAGAAGAGATCTAAGCGATGGGTCTCAAATAAGGCTTTCTCCCAGAACCTAATGTTCTGGGAAGATCTTCCTAATTAGTCATTAACTGCTACATTATCAGCACCGTGGGCCAAGGATTAAGTGGGTAATTCCCATTACCTCGAGAGCAAGGCAATGTGTCCAGTCAGCCAGACAGAGCGGCCCTTTGCTATGTAACTGCCACAGCCAACCCTCGGCGAGCTCTGCAGAAACAATGCTCCTTCCCATTTTTGAAGCAAACTCTGGAGACTTCTGTTTCCCCAGCCCTGTGGAGAAGCATTTCTATCATTTAGGGCTGATCTTCATTTCCTGCTGTTGGGTATACACTTTCTTGAGAACGGAATTTTCCCTCTTAAAGACACTTTATTGTTTAAGTCTTGTTCTCCGGCTGGGGAGCTTCATGTTTCCAACCTCTTGGTCATTCCAGGAGAGCACTGCAGGCAATTTTAGCATTGCTAATTGGTTCTGCTAAAGAAGCTTATTTTAAATGAGTATGATTCAGCTCTTAATCATAGCATTTTATTATACTGTCATTACAAAAAGATAAAACCCTAGACTTTATTCTGCACTAAAAAACATAATTAAGTCATCTTAAAGTCTGGTCATTCAATATAGGGGAAAACTTTCTATATTTCTGTATTATCCAGATGTTTTACAGCCAAGGGAACAGCAGTGCATGGAGAGAGAGAGGATCTGAGTCCCAGTTCATACGTGTGCCTATGGACTCTGTAGAACAGTCCCCACACTCCCTGGATCTGTAGGGACCACCGGGGTGGGGCAGCCTCGCCTCCGTGGACAGGGAGGGGATGACCTCTCAGAAGGAGAAGCAAAGGAGAACTGAGATGAGGGAAGGGCGATGAGCAAGGCACAGGAGCGTGCCTGCAGGGCGGGAGCACAGGAAGAGGCAGTACCCTCCCTGTCTGCTGCGTCTGGTGTGTCCACCAGCGGGAGGAAGGGCCAGGGTGTGGTGAATGGGGAGAGCGTTGGGGATTAGAGAGCACCGAGGCCTCTTCAGACGGGCGAAGAGAACCCCCCCCTTCTCGTCCCAGGCCTTTCAGAAACAGAGACCCCCGAGGAGGGAGGACAGATGCCCCAGGGTCGTCGGGAGGAGGAAAGCTGGACACGAGCAAGCCTGGATGTGCAATGGAGATGCACCTGCCATCGGTCACGCCTGCAGGGCCAGCAAAGGACTCGGTTCATTAAGGGCTGACACTGCTAGGAAGAGACCCTTTTGGACATGGTCCCTCCCCCGTGTTTGTTCTTCTCCTGCTCCTCTAACTTGGGGTGTCACTTACACTCAGAATCCCAGCGTCCCCTGCCGGCCAGGTTTATGCCCACTGTTCTGCTTTCCCTTTACACTGAAGGGCCTGAGCATCAGCGCACCCCTTGCAGCGTCTCTGGGGTGTCCTCCGCGTGCACCTGGCATGTGACAGACACACCATAAATGTCAACGAGGTTCTCCTGAGTGATCCAGGAGATGTCCCTTTCCAGATAGTGACAAAAGGTCAGACAGCCCGCAGGGACACGTATGACAGAGGACGCGGGTCTGGGTGAGGCCCCCTCCTTCCTAGGCGGCTGCACCCTGGGCACCTTGCAGTGGGGCTGCCACTCTCTAGCAGGCAGCCCTCTGTTTTAGCCCCAAAAGGTTTAAATGTTGAAAATCGGCCAGTCAAAGAGAGGATGTACATATTCTACCAGTTAGGGTTAGCTAGGATAACAGTGGTGTTTAAACGGCATGAAAGGGGGCTTCCCTCTCCCGGAAACCCTGGCAGAAGCAATCCAGCTCGGCTCCACCAACCTCCTTCCACCCTTCCCCTTGGCCACCCCAACGGTTAGGTCCTTGTCTCCTGGTCCAGCTGGCGCCTCCGCCGCCCGACCTGTGTTCCAAGCAACAGGAAGGCTCCACGCGGAACAGACGGCCTCTATTGCTGTCACCTCATTGGCCAGAATCAGTCACGTGTCTCCACCCATCTGCAAGGTGGCCCTGTGTTCCGCTGAAAAGTCTAGTCTTCAGAAGAGATTTGGGAGAAACATAGCAAACTCTACCTCGCATATTATGGTGAGGGTAAGTGGTAGCTCCTTTTCCAGAAAACAAAAATACCTCCCTCCACTTAGAGTTTCTGTGAGCAACCCTACCCTAACCTTAGCCCCACATGTGTCCAGGCAACACAGTAGGAAGGTGACAACCGGCACAAGAGCCGGTGCAGGCGGGGATGTTGCTGCTGGTGCCACATCCAGGCCTCCCCCTCCCCAGGGGCCAGTGCTTCTCCCCAAACCTCGGGTGAGGCTGAGACGGCTGGTGGGCAGCCGTCTGCTCTCCGCAGGGACCCGCTGGATGCCTCCAGCCAGGCTCAGGTAAAGTGGTCTCCACTCCGCCAGCCCCGTGGGGCTTTATCACCAGTCCCTCGCCTCAGCCAGCCCCTGCTAGCCGCCTACCTTAAACCAGAGTCTCCCATGGACACAGTGGGCTCGATACATCTTTGTTGCAGGGCTGTCCTGTGCAGTGTAGGATATTTAGCAGCATCCTGCTTTTTATCTACTAGGTACCAACAGAGCCCCCAGTTGTGACAACCCAAACTAGACACTGCCAAATGTCCCTTAGGGGCAAAAATCACACACTCCCCTCCCCCACTGAGACCATTACCCTAAACCCAGTACCAGCTACTTCTACGCCTCTAGCTGAAGCACCCACGTTTATAAGACTAAGAAAAGGAAGCAGGGCTGGGACCTCCTCCGTCTGTGGGCAGGGGAGGTGTTTATGGAAGAAGGTACATAGGATTTCAGATGAAGAGACGGGAAACTGGGAAGAGGGACACAGCCCTGGTGACATCATCTGAGACCCTGGATCCAGTGTTATTTTAAATGTTTATGTACTTATTTTTGCTTAAGCCAGTCTGAACTCAGTTTCTGTCACTTACACCTGAAGGAGTCCTGGTCACTTCAACAAGTGTCTGGGTAGTATCAACTCTATGAAGCCCTAGTAGCTCTGGACCTAAATGGTCTTAATTTTATTTAGTTTCGATTGAGTAACATGCTTTTTCATCCAATACTTGCATTTCCTCAGCATGAAAGCAAAAAACAGAACCAAATGCAGGCCTTATTTTTAACTGGAATCTTGAGACATAGTTTGTCTTCTGTGGCGGAAAATGCCCCACTGATCCGAGCATGGCGGATGAGCTTTGGGGAGCATCTTTCCAAGAGTCAGTGCCCTGTGCTTGCTCTGAACCCCTTGGCAGCCTCATCCACACCATGGATCAAGCACAGAATGTATCACTCATTTAATTTTCTTTGCTTCAGAGAAAGCATCTAGATTGTAAAGCCCTGGGTGACTTTTGTGTTTTCAACTCCTTTGCAAGACTTGACTCAACACTGTTGAAAGAACACAGGTAACAGATACGTGAGACTGTTCTTTGCTTTTAACAATATATTATGAAACAGGATTATCCGTTTGAAACCTCCCAAGTAGAAGACACTGTCATAAGTTTCATACACCATGGAATTATTTTTAAGCTACGGAATAATAGTATTAGATTTTTTTTGAAACTTTGCTGAATATGGAACAGTTCAAGTTAGAGCAAAGAAAACTCAGTGCAGATGATCAAAAGCTTAGAGACAATCGCTGAACAACATTTACATTTGTAATTTAAATAATATCAGCAGCTTTTAGTCAGCCCAATGGTGTCCCAGAAATGCAGCATGACTCAGATTATCATGCTTAGGATCTCAGAAACATTTCTTTCCACCTTTGGTTTTCTTTGAAACACCCCAGTACAATCTCAAAGCTATCACCCAGTGTTTTAGCTTTTCTGTTTTTATGAAAGAGTGGGGATGTTTTGTCCAGACACCACTCCCATTTCTGATCCGGGTAACCACAGGAGTGGATCAGCCAAAGTCAAAGCCTTGGTTAATGAAAAACTTCATTAGGAGGAAAAAAAATCAAAGTAATCTAGACTCCACCTTGGAGCGTGTACATATACAGACTGTTCACTGTGTATGTTGACAGTGGTTTTATAAAAAAGCTTTTTAAACATATCCTATTAAAACTTAACTGCTACTTGTATCATTTACTCAAATAACGCATGAAAGGACTGGAGTCCATCCACCGTGGAAGCAGTTGTTTTATTACGGGGCTGACGAGTTACACAGTGTTCCCTGCCCTCTCGGTTTATGGGATGGTTAGAGCACACTGCTGGCGAGCGTTGTCTCCACATGACTGTAAAGCAGCCCTTAAAGACTGTCCAGAAACATCAACTCGTTAAATATCTCTAGATGTAAGTCTGAGTGCCTATATTTTTCGATTTCCTGGGTCATGTTTGTTTAAGAAAAACCCAACTGAGCATCTTTAGGTCCAAAAGTTGAAATTTCAACTCTGAATATGGGGTGAAATGGGAAACTTTCATCAGGATTGAGACTTAGACCCAGTGCAACTCCAAAAAGTCCCTAAGAATCACAGATGTTAGACTGAGGTTGAATAGATTTCCATGGAGTGATTGCTGCCTGCATGGGACTGTGCTAGGTGCAGCATCCATTGCTAAAATCAGCTAAATTCTATGAGATTGGTTATTTTTGTCTCCTTTTTACCGTGAGGGCATGGCGGGTCCGGGAGCCTTGCCTGGGAATGGAGTCAGGTGGCTGAGCCTCAGGCCTTTGAACTGTCCTTGCCAGCAGCATGACAGTCACCTGCCAGTCCTGTGACCATGCAGGTTCTGATTCAGATGGGGGGGTCGGGGGCTGGGCTGAGATTCTGCATTTCTAACAAGGCTGAAGGCCATGCCGATGCTGCTGGTGCTCGGACCGCACTTTGAAGAAAAAAATCACAGCTAGTGAAGATTTGGTCACGCCCTCCTGTCTTCAGATTTCCCATTGGAATGTAAGCTCCCGGACGCCTCGAAGCTCCTGTGGCCAAAATTCCTCAGAAGACACCCAAGCAGCCACCCTTGCCATTTTCACGTGCCAAGTGAGGACAGAGCACTGTTTTAGGTCAATTCAGACCTCCTCAGCATAGCCCAATGCAGACAAAGGACACGTCACCCATTCCCACAGGAATTATGGAATTTTCAATCTGGAAAAGACAGCAGAGAGATGAGCTTACCTTTCACCATTTGAAAAGCTATATCATGATCAGGCTTTTCTTCAATGAAACTCTGCATGGATTCTTAGGGCCTAAAATACTCAAAGCAGAGCTGTGATCGTGGAAGAGGAAAGAGGCCAGGCCGGGCAAAACCCCTCTCCCACCTGTGACGGCAGCCCAGGCCCCTCCATGGAATGTTTCAGGCTCCAGAGGAAAGTTGGAAATGCTTGGATTTAGTACAATGTACCATTTTTTCCCTTCTTCAGTATCACTGAGGTGAACTTCATTTTAAAACAACCATTTTAAAGTAAACAATTCAGTGACATTTAGTGCATTCACAATGCTGTGCAGAGATCTAGTTCCAAAGCATCGTCAGCCCTGAGAAGATCACCCCGCCCCACTCAAGCAGCCACTCCTCACCTCACCCTCCCCCCAGCCCCTGGCAACCACCAACTTGCTCTGTGTTCCTATGCATTTACACATTCTAGAAATTCCAAATAAACGCAGTCATACACTATGTGGTCCTTTGTGTCTGTCTTTCTCACTTTACATAATTCTCTCGAGGTTCACCTACACGGGAGCGTGCATCAGACCTTCGCTATTTCTTATAACTGAGTAATATTCCACTGTGTGGGAGACTGCGTTTTATTTGCTCATCTGACCATTGATGGGCATTGGGGTTGTTTCCACCTTTTCGCTGTTGTGAATTCCTGCTGCTGTGCATGCTCACGTGTCAGTATTTGAGTTCCCGTTTTTAATTATTTGGAGTGAAGGCAGACCTCGTTTTCCTGTGCTTCTCAGATATTGCATTTTTTACAGATTGAAGGTGTGTGGCAACCCTGCATTGAGCAAGTCTATCAGCGCCATTTTTTCAACAGCATTTGCTCACTTCATGTCTCTGTGTCACATGTCCAGTGAGTCCTGCCATATTGCAAACTTTCTTATCGTCATTATATTTGTCGTGGCGATCCATAGTCAGCCGTCTTTCATGGGACTGTTACAAGAAGATAACGAGTCACTGAAGGCTCAGAGGATGTTGACCCTTTTTCGAATTAAGCATTTTCTAATTAAGGTATGTACATTTTTTTAGACAAAATGCTATTGCACATTTCACAGGCTATAGTACGGTGTAAATATAACTTTGCTATGCACTGGGAAACCAAAAAATTTGTGTCATTCACCTTATTGTGATATTTGCTTTATTGCAACAGTCTGGAACCAAACCCACAATATCTCTGAGGTGGGCCGTTATACACCTCAATGCACCAGTTTTGGAGATCAAGAACCAGGCCATAAAAGATTGGGCGACTGGCCCAAGCTTGCTCAGCTAGTTCAGGGTCAAGCTGGGACTGGAAGCCAGGTCCCAAAGGTCTGGTCCAGCCCCACAGTCCCTAGCCCCCTCATCACTCATCCCCATGCTGGCTCCCTCTCTTTCCAAACCTTTCCACCTTCAGATCTCAGCTGTCCACCCTCCTTCCCCAGGAGCCTTACTTGATCAAGCCACGGTCCCTCTAGTTCTCCTTCCTCTGATGGCCACAATTTTATAAGAATCACCCTAATCCCACATGGAGAGCTGCATCATGGTGTCTGGCTGATTCGACTGTAAGATTTTGGAGGACAGGAGCTTAATCGTGTGTCACCAGCCTGGTGACGTCCAGTCTGGGGGTGTCCATTCTGGGGCCAAAAACTCTGCAGGTGGATATGGTGACCATGCACCCTGTCATCAGCCACAGCCAGGGCAGCCACTCTGGCTTCCGTCCCTCTCTCAACAGTGCGCCGTTTCACCTGCTGGTTATGACACGGCAGCAGAGCCACCACGGATGTGCTGAGACATACAAGTCTTATCAGCCCCACGCTTTCCACTTTTATCCATTAACCATGTGGACAGAGTCCTGGCCGGGAGGGCAGCCTGGGAGGGAATGGACACCCCTCCTCCCACCTTTGAACAAAAAATGACCAGCGGATGCCACGTGGACTCAACCGACGGCCTCTCCACTAGCAAACCTGGATCCCAGTTGCAACACTTGATCTTCTATCGAAATTTTTATTAAGGAAGTGCTTTAGGGTCTTTAGAAAGATGCCAATAGAAAACACAAAATTTTTGAAGTCCATTCCAGAGATTTCCATTCCCCAGTTAGGTCCTCAGTAGAATCATCAGAGGATCAGCAAATCCAAGAAAGGACAAAAAAGTTCAATTTTTGAAAAATGACAAAGCTGGAAAACCTAAACCTCCCCCTCATTTTTTACTTTCCCACATTTATAGATTTAGAAAAAAATGCTATCTTTCAGTCTCAAAACTTGGAAAAAGTAATATTCCACTATCTTTCATGTCAAATAAAGGAGACAAATATATCCATCACAGAGAACAAATCTCTTCCTCTCTAATATGAAATAAAAGAAGTTTGCATTCTTTTCAGCACAAAACTAGATGCTTTGTTCAAAATATATATGCTGAAACATCAATAATTAAAAACGTATGTCCCCGAGGCAAGAGATCTCTGTGTGCTCTGATTGGAAGGGACTGGTATCGTCCTGGGTACTGAACCTTTGTTATCAATTTAATGTTCCCAAGAATGCCAAAAGCAGGCACTATAATCTCTGTTTAAAGGTGAGGAAACCCAGTGCTTGGGGACAGTTAAGTCACCAATGCTAACCTCACGTATAAATATTCATGGGATCAGGCTAGAAGCCTAAGGCCCTGCTTTTCCCACCACACTGGAAAGGAGTTAATAAGACATGAACCATCTTGCGGGAGAATCTGCACAGGAGTCACCAGCTCTGCCGCAGCACCTCCCCTGTGTCCACCCTCTGCGCGTCCTCAGGTCTCCCGCACCCTGGAGAGGCACAAGACTTCTCAACCTCTCCACCCGCCCAGCAAGCCCCATAGTCCAAACGACCAGGTGCCCACAGGTGTTGTGTACACAAGACTCCTATAAGAGGACACCTGTGTCTATCCAATTTCCCTACCAGCACCAGCTCACCCACTGGGTGTGAAAAGGAGGAAAACTACTAAACCACTCACTGGGTAAATAGTCATTGTTTATCCTCATGCTAAAAAACACCCTTCTGGAGGAATAAAAGGAAGAATGGAAAGATGGAGAGAAAAAGGGAAGGGGGTGTGAGCAGATAGTCCTGGGTTTGGAGCCTGCTTCTCAGCTTGTGTGGACAAGTTACCCCCTGCCCAAGTAGCCTCAGTTTTCCTCTCTGTGAATGGGGGTAACAATCAAACCTCATTGTTATAAAAATAATGTTTGCCCACAGTAGCTAAATGGCGGAAGCAACCCAAGTGTTCATCGACAGATGAATGGATAAGCAAAACATGGTATATAGAGAATTCAACCTTAAAAGGAAGGAAATCCTGACACAGGCTCCAACGTGGAGGAAGCTTGCAGACGTTCTGCTCTGTGAAATAAGCCAGCCACAAAAAGACAAATACCGTGTGATTCCACTTCAATGAAATACCAAATTCAGAGACACAGAAAATAGGACGGTGGCTGCCAGGGGCTTGGG
Organism: Mesoplodon densirostris; assembly: GCF_025265405.1. NCBI lineage: Eukaryota > Metazoa > Chordata > Mammalia > Artiodactyla > Ziphiidae > Mesoplodon > Mesoplodon densirostris. The sequence continues at coordinate 6,573,732 of NC_082665.1, read as the reverse complement.
GAGGAGGGACCATGTTTAATGGGTATAGATTTTCAGTTTCACAAGATGAAAATGTTCTGGATGTGGATAGTGGTGCTGATGGTAGAGCAATGTGAGTGTACTCAGTGCTGCTGAAATGTGCACTTAAAAATGGTTAAGATGGGACAATTTACGTTATGTGTATTTTACCTCAATTTAAAACTACTACTAACGCAACATTTTTTTTTTTGCGGTACGCGGGCCTCTCACTGCTGTGGCCTCTCCCATTGCGGAGCATAGGCTCCGGACGCGCAGGCTCCGCGGTCATGGCTCACGGGCCCAGCCGCTCCGCGGCCTGTGAGATCTTCCCGGACCGGGGCACAAACCCGTGTCCCCTGCATCGGCAGGCGGGCTCTCAACCACTGCGCCACCAGGGAAGCCCTAACACAACATTTTAAATCAACTATACTCCAATAAAATTTTTTAAAAATAAAACTAATGCTAGTAATAGGTAATAATGTGTTTGCCCATATTCTATCTTTGTTGCTAAGGAGAAAGGAAAGCCATCCTGCATCGTGGACCCCAATTCACTAAGTCTGCTGCTCTCAATCTCGGCTGCATCTAGAATCCACCTAATGGATAGATGGGAGGCAGGATTAAAACCACTAACGTCAGAACTTCCCTGACGGTCCAGTGGTTAAGACTTCACCTCCCAATGCAGGGGGTGCGGGTTCAATCCCTGGTCCGGGAGCTAAGATCCCACATGGCTCGCAGCCAAAAAACCAAAACAGGAAACAGAAGCAATATTGTAACAAATTCACTAAAGACTTTTAAAAAAATGGTCCACATCAAACAAATCTTAAAAAAATATATATAAAAAACAACGTCCAGAGCCTGCCCCAACAAATCAAATCCGAAACACTTGGATGGGTTTTCCTAGAGGTTGTATTGTGTGCTCGACTTATTGGCACCAGATTAGATGAGAGCTCAGCTCAGCCAGCAACTGTAGGCCCAAGGCTCACTCGCCACCCTGGTGAGAGCATCAGGACTCTTTGGGGCATGTAGGCATCTATGCGCATTGAATCCCATTTTTTATTCAGTTCAGCCTAAGGCACATTTCTTGCCTCCAAACAGCGCTGGCATCATGACCACAAGACCCTGCCCCCAGGGGGGCCCACTCCTGTTTTAATGCTCTACAGTCACCATCTTGAAATGCTGAGCTGTTTTTGAATGTGGAGCCCCTTTTTCCTTTTGCTTTGGGCCCTGCTCATTGTGTGTCCAGTTCCGCCTGCAAGGCCAGATCCTGTTCTAGGCCTACCCAGAGAAGTTAGAGCTGAAAGTGGGGTGTCCACGAGTAGGGAGGCCACCGTCTGTAGAAGGAAAGGCCGGCCCTACCAGGACCTCCTGTCCACCACCGGCAACTGACCATGTGAGCCAGGGAGCCGGGCACAGAGCTGCCTGCGGAGGAGGGAGGGAAGCAGCCCTGGCCATGGAATCATCCTGAACAAGCTCATGACTAATAATAAGTAACAAATACAGGGAACGGTGACATAAAACATGGCTGTACTTTAGGCTGTAGAGCAAGGCTAGCTGTACATAGAACAGGCATCCAAGAGGTGGAGGGTCCCAGAGCTCTGAGCTCTGGGCATGGCCCTGTGCTAATTCTGCTTCTGGCTTTCACTGGACATCCAGCAGCTGAAGCACTGACCCCACAGCTCCTGCAGCTTCCAAGCTAAGACATGGCCAGAAACTTGACCAGCAGTAGCCAGCATTCACTGAAGGCTTCCTTCATTCCAGGACAGTGCTGCATGTTTTAAATAAATGCTTGCAGTTAGTTCCGGTCATGGCTCCATGAGTTGGCTATGAAGTGACCCATTTTACAGACGAGGAAATGGAGGATCAGAGACACTAAGGAACTTGCCCAAGGTTATGTAGCCAGTCAGCAGGTGATCGAATGTGAACTTGGGTCTTCGGCTTTGGAGTCCGTAACTTTGTCATTCACTATAATACACTCTATGGTTGTTTTGAACCATAAACAGTTGACATATGGCCACACACTGTCAATGTCCTAAGGCAACGTGTGACCCAGCGCAAACTGAGCCCATCCACAGGGGCTGTAGAAGGTCAGTAGACCCACAGATAAATCTAGACCATTCTCCTTCCTGCAAATCCTTGTGCTGGGCAAACAGCTCTCTTAAGGAGAGAAATGAGGAGAGAAAAGAACCAAAGAGTGGCAGCTCTGTAAGAACAGCACGTGTGGGCGTGTTGAGTGAAAGCTCTTACCTTTCTCCCTCAGCCGGCTTGCTTAACAAGTCAGGTGGCCAGTTTGTTAGAAGCACCTTATTTTTATTATTATTATTTTTTTTGTGGTACGCGGGCTTCTCACTGTTGTGGCCTCTCCCATTGCAGAGCACAGGCTCCGGATGCGCAGGCTCAGCAGCCATGGCTCACGGGCCCAGCTGCTCCGCGGCATGTGGTATCTTCCCGGACCAGGGCACGAACACGTGTCCCCCGCATCGGCAGGCGGACTCTCAAACACTGCGCCACCAGGGAAGCCCTAGAAGCACCTTTTTAAAAGAAAGGTGAGCGTGGACAGCTGCTCTCCAGATAATTCAACTGAGCAGGGCCATTGCTATTAAAGCCACACCAGAGATAATGCCGCTTTTCTCAGGAATCAATTTGGGGGCAGGGTCAACTGAAAATGTGTAACCTCAGGTAATAGATCATAAACATTCTGTTCTGGAGCTTCTAAATTAAGGCTCCGCCCCTGCTGCAGGGCTCCAGTGTCAGCACCAGGCCTGCAGATGGCTTTGTCTGCCGGCCATCCCTGGATTTCCCCAATAAAATCCCACTCTCGACTTTGCCATCTGCTTCTCCCTCTTTCTTGGTGGAAATCTACCGCCTCCTTCAACCAGTGCATGGAAAAGTACATGGTCAGTGCCGCACGCAGGGCTATAGAAGCACACATATCCCACGGTGATTTCACACCATCCAGCCTTTCATCACTTAAAAAAAAAAAAGTCTGTGGGCAAGGTGGCAGGAAGAATCGTGAGCCCCAAAGCTGATGACTCATTTCAGAGAGAACTGACAAGGCCATTTCTGAACAGGTGGGCGGATAGGACACTGGCCAATGCTGCTCTGCATTCACTCCTGCAGGCTCACGTACATTCATTCATTCATTCACCCCATATGACCGAGCACTCACTGAGCCCCAGGGGGGGTTGAGGGCCCTCAGGGAGTAACAGCAGCACAAGAAGCAAAGCCCCAAATTCCCTCTTCCCTGAGCGCTTCCACTCGATGGGGGTCAGAGAGGTAACTGTTAGGAAAACCCTATCACGTGGTGATGAGTTATGGGATAAAGAAAGCTGGGGAGAAGGGCCTGGGGTAGGGGCTGGGCGAACAGGCCAGCAGCAGGGAGGGGAGGAGGGTCCACGGAGGGCCTGGTGGCCTCCACGGGTGGCGTGGGAGCCGCTGCTTTGTGCAAAAGAAGCATGGGCTTTCTTTCTAGCAGGCTCGCTCCGGCTGTTGGCTGGAGCTGGCTAAGGGGTGGCCAGCTGGGAGGAGGAGAGAGAGGAAGGGGGTACAAAGATGGGGTGCAGGGGCATGGAGAGGAGAGCAGGGTCTCGCTGGGTGTGGACGGGAGGTGATGGAGAGAGACATGGTAGCGACCCCCCCGGACTGTGCGTTCCTCTCCTCACCCCTGGATGGCATCCCGACCTGGGATTCTCAGCAGGAAGTCTTTCCGGGGTGGCCCGCGGGTGGCAGAGTCCCCATCTGTGTCTGTGGCCTGTGGTGACTGGCACCCAGAGCTGTGGCCATGTGCTTCCCGGCAGCCCCAGGATTAGGTCATGATCTCTGTTTACTAACAGGAAAGAACGCTTGGAGGGAGGACTCAGCTAGCTGGAAATGGGAGCCCTGGTTGCACTTTTGCCTCTCCCCGTGAGGCCACCCTGAGCCCCCGGGGAGAAGAGCCAGGTACAGACCACAACTTGTAACCTGATTCTTGTTTGCACTAAAGACGGGCTGTTTTTTAAGATCGTGATTAGAAATGAGTAAACGCTAAGTTCCAAAGTCTTCGGGGGTTTATCGTGCAGGGCTTATCAAACTAAAATAGAAATAGTTCACGTGGAGAAAATGTTTCCCTCCTCATCTGCAGACTTCCAGGCTTGCAAGTATTTCTTTTAAACAAGCAATGTATTGATCGCCTGAGATGAAGAAGCATTTGAGCTCAAACCCCAAATGCAAACCCATTCAAAGCACACATCTTAGCAGGTGCTACTTGAGTTAACCTGGTGGGTGACCATTAACCTGGTTTTGTACCTGGTCCTTGAACTGTTTTCCAATGAACAGAACACAATTCCGTGTCATGTTTCTGACGATGCTGCTCTTCTTCACTGGAGGTCTTTCAGGCGTGACGCATAGTAAAATGAGGTTGAGAAGTTTGCTTAGTAAAACCTAGTAAAAGACCTGGGATGCTCTGAGCTGTCGTGTGGAGGGGGGCGGAGATGTTAACCATAGCCGCCACGAGCCAGGCAGTCGGAGTGGCTGGAGCGAACGGTGGACCCCAAAGCTATCTCTACATCTTAACCCTCAGACTTTGTAAATGTGACCTTATTTGGAAAAGGGAGCTTTGCAGAGGTGATTAAGTTCGGGATATCAAAATGAGATCATCCTAGATTTAGGGTGGGTCCCAAATCCAGCACCAAGTATCCTTATAAGAGACGGAAGACACAGATGGAGGCAGAGACTGGAGTGATGCAGCCACAGGCCAAGGGATGCCTGGAACCACTAGTGGCCAAACGGGTCGAGGAAGGATTCTCCCCAGAGGGGGCATCACCCTGCCGACACTTGGATCTCAGACTCTGGCCTCTGAAGCTGTAAGAGCATACATTTCTGTTGTTTTAAGCCACCTATTTTGTAGTGCTTTGTCACAGCATCACTAGGAAACGGATACAGTTTCCAAAAAGGGAACACAGCCCTTCCAGTACCTTGATTTTGGACTTGTGGGGCCCCAAGAAGAGGACCAGCTTAGTCACGGTGCACCTCAACTTCTACCTGCAGAACTGGGAGGTAGTCAGTGGGTGTTATTTTAAGCCACTAAATTTGCAGTCATTTGTTACGGCAGCAACAAGACACTCACATGGTAGGATGGCATGTGAGTGACCAGCAGGGCATTGGCCTCAGTGGAGGGTCAGGGAGGCCTCCTTGAATGGGTGGCTTCAGGCTGAGAATGAAGCAGTGGGTCTTGGAGAAAGTCACGCATGGGGGTCTCAGGGACCCACGGGCATTGAGCACAGAACTGATGGCCTCCGTTTCCGTGTATTGTCACAATCCCAGGGCAGGAGAAGCTGCCTAGGGTCCCGAAGAGCAGAGAATAGAGAACTCAAAGGTCCGGGGTGAGACGGCAGCCTCGACGGATACTGAAGGCAGCCGTGTCCTGAGAGGCTCTGCAAACCGTCTCGGCGGCCCAGAGGTCGAAGACGTTTGGGCCACGGCGTTTTACGTGGTACTTACGGTGACAGCCAAGGAAGCCCAGTGACTGACAGCTCCTGATGTAACCCCAACATTTCTGGGGTGAAGTCAGCCGTGGGCAATGGCACTTTCCTGTGGGATCCCGCCTCCCTGGAGACTTTCTGGGTGAGTCTAAGGCAGGATGCTGGCTTTGAAATTTCTCAGCAGCAGCTAATCCCCCAAGAAAACCATATTGCTCCAGATTGTTTCCAAATGAAATTCAAGTCTGCCTGAACGCCTGTTCCAAAGCCTGTTATTTAGACTCCGGTGGCATTAAGTGAACTGGCAGCTCTCGAAATACTTTGGTAGCTGGCTGGAGCTGTGTGTTTTATGGCCACAATCACACTAATCCACAGCATTTGCATAGGGCCTAAACCGGTTCCTAGAAGCTTCCCCCGGAGCCAGGTCCATGGACCACCAACGGGATCCCATCTCCCACAGTCAGTGAGGTCTTGTCAATATTCTAAATAAGTCTGGGGGGCGGGGGTTAAATTTACTTTTATTGAAGTATAGTTGATTTACAATGCGGTGTTAATTTCTGCTGTACAGCAAAGTGATTCACTTATGCATATACATACACTCTTTTTCATATTCTTTTCCATTATGGATTATCACAAGATATTGAATATAGTTCCCTGTGCTCTACAGTAGGACCTTGTTGTTTATCCATAAGATATATAATAGTTTGCATCTGCAAATCCCAAACTCCATGTTGGGTTTTTTTTTTTTTAATATGTTTGAGGAACATCTTTTTCTAAAACCAAACAGATCACTACATAAGTTGCAAAATCTTCATTACATGATTCCAGCCACAACGAGGTGTTCTCGGTGATGGTTAAACTCAAATATTAGCAGTGTTATTCTGTCCTGAGGAATGGGTCCAAGAGAGGGGTCAGGTCCAAGCTGAGGTTTTCTCCTGCTGTGATGTGAGAACTTTTTCCATCATCTTTTTTTTTTTGGTGGTACGCGGGCCTCTCACTGTTGTGGCCTCTCCCGTTGCGGAGCGCAGGCTCCGGACGTGCAGGCTCAGCGGCCATGGCTCACGGGCCCAGCCGCTCCGCGGCATGTGGGATCTTCCCGGACCGGGACACGAACCTGCGTCCCCTGCACTGGCAGGCGGACTCTCAACCACTGCGCCACCAGGGAAGCCCTTTCCGTCATCTCTGACCCTCCCCTGCTCACCCTCCTTTCCTAGGTCTCCATCAACATGCACGCGGAGGATGCGGGTTGGAGTTTGACTGAAATCACAGCCCCTGAGACCTGAGGGTCTGGTGGGTATCTGTCTGCTGAATGCAGCTGGAGTGAGCTTTCTCACAAGGGGCAGGAAGACAGTTTGCAAAGCCAAAGAAACTTTAACTCGGGTGTGTGATTGACAGTGGCTAGTCTACCACCTGCTACTGCTTCCACACTTATATCCGTTTGTCCAGAGAAAAAGTCACAACAAATCAAGCAGCCGCGTCACTGGTGCTTCTCTGACTCTGTTTCTGGTTGGGGAGCCTGCAGTGGACTTCAGTGCCCCTGACCCCCTACCCCACCCTCACCCCCGACCCCGTTGCCAAACTCTTCTCATCGGCCAACGTAACTCGTGCTTGTAAGAGACATGGGGGCCCCTGAAATATCCCTTAGATTCATTTTGGTATTTCTCAGTGGGATTTAGTTATATGATCTTTCTTCTCTCCACCTTGATGAGTTTCCTAATGTGGCTATAACGAATGACTACAAATGTAGGGGCTTAAAACAAGCCAAATTTGCTAACTTATAGTTATGGAGGTCAGAAGCTCAAAAATTCATTTCGCTGGGCTAAAGCCAAGGGGCTGGCAGGAGCTGGCTTCTTCTTGAGGCTTTAGGCGTGAGTCCTCTTGGCCTTCTGCAACTTCTAAAGGCCACTGCACGTCTAGCCCCTTCCTCCAACTTCAAAGTCAGCAGCAAGACCAGAGGCTCCTCCAAGCTCTGTCTCTTTGCTTCCACTGCCCCATCACCTTTGGCTAATTCTTACCTGGCTGCCTCACTGTTATAAGGACCCTTGTGATCACATCGGGCCCAGACAAATAATCCAGAATCGTCTCCCCATCGCAACCTCTTTAACTTATTCACGTCTGCAAAGTCTCTTTTGCCATGAAAGGGGACACATTCACAGTCCTTGGGGATTGGGGATCCACGTCCCCCAAACAAGCCAGGGTCCCAGCCACAGCACACGGGGCCTCGCGTGTCAGGGAGGGCAGCAGCAGCTGTGGTCTCCTGGTCTGGCATCCCGGGATGACAGCACGTACGGTCCAGCTCTCCAGAAAATCCACACACCGCCACCACCCTATAAGTGTCCTTTCTCCTGGCCAGCTCAGTGTACCGATCTGGTGTTAAGAAAATGTGGTCACTAGAAACCCTGCGCTGTGGATGTCATCCCAGGAAACACACGCCCACTAGAAAGCTCTATGACACCTGCAGATGCCACCTGCCACATCCGCATTTTCTAACCCACATCCTTGTGGGCTGTAAGCTAATAATGCTCTGCATATCTGGGCAGCTGTCAACCAAACTTATTCTAAATCCATCCCCTCTCTCTGGCCACCGCTCCCCCTGGTCCAAGCTGCCTGAGTCTCTCCCCAGGACAATGGCAGCAGCCCCTCAAACCATCCTTCCACTTCCCCACATGGCCCCGTATGCCACTGCCCCCCGCAGCAGCCAGCGTGTGTCCCCAAAATGTACAGCCATCATGTCATTTGTTGCTTAGCAACTCCCAGTAGCTTCTCACCACACATAGCGTGAAAGTCAGCAGCTTCAAGTGGCCTCTAAGCCCCGTGACCTGGCCAACCCCACTCCACGCCGCCCCCTAACTCAACCCCTGCAGCCCCAAGGTTTCCTTTCTGTTCCTCAAATAACACTCACTCCTGCATTAGACCTTTGGCCCCAGTGGTTCCCTCTGAGATGAATCTGCTCCCCAATAGCTGCCCCTTGGCCTGTGGTAGAGTGTAGACCTTCCCCATCTCCAGTCCGTCGGACTTTGAGGTCTTCTTCCTACAGAAGCTGAGTGCTGTGGGCACAACCGTGTCCCCCAAAGTCATATGTGGAAGTCCTGACCCAGAGAACCTCAGAATGTGACTTTGTTGGGGGATAATATCCTTACAGATGTAGTCAGTTAAGGTGAAGTCATTAACGTGGGTCTTAATCCAATATGACAAGCGGCCTTATTAAGAGGGAAATTGGGACACAGGGACAGGGACACAAGGGACAACATGATGTGAAGATGAAGGCAGAGAAGGTGTGATGCCAGCGAACCCTGGAAGCTGGGCGGGGGGCGGTGAGCCAGGAACACATCCTCCCTAACAGCCCTCAGGAGGACCCAACCCCGCTGACACCTTGGTCTCAGACGTCCAGCCCCTGGTGTTGTGAGACAACACGTATTTATTGTTCAAGCCACCCAGTGTGTGGTGCTTCCTCGCAACAGCCCTAGGAGTGCTGCAGTGGGAAGCCAACCACCACCTTTCCCAACCCCCAGGGCTGGGATTCCGCACTTGCAGGAGATGGGCAGGGGGAGGGGGAGGGGACTGGAGCTGTCCTGCAGCACGGTGATGGCAGCACGGGGACCGGAGGGGGAGTCCTGCCCAGCCACCAAGGCTTCTCTGTGGGAGCAGTAGCCAGACCCAGCTTTGTGGGCCTCCAGGGGCACTTCCAGGAGCTTCCCGAGCCCTGGATCCAGCCTCCGACAACTTCCTGAGTCAGACTCCCCTCACCGGCTGCTGGGTCCCCACTTTCCTGATAGCGGCAGTAGGTACAGCTCCTGGCAGCCCATCTGGGTGGCCCAGGGCCTTCAAAGAGTTCTGAAAGCACCTAATTCCCCGCATTAAATCCCGCTCTGCTTAACGTGGCCAGAATGGTTGCCTTTCTGAAACTGAAGCAACCCATAGCCTCCACTTAGACCCAAGGGCCACTCTCCTTAAAGACTCAACCCCACTCTTGCTCAGTCTGCTTTTGGTCGCCCTCACTGACGTCTAAGTAGTCGTGCTTACGTGTCTATTGTCTGAATGGTGGAAACACGGACCTTGCCTGTCTCACTGTCCCGTGTCCCCTCGTCTAGCACAAGGCTCGGCTCACTGGGGCGCTCCCTGGGTATTTAGGGAAGAAGCGGGTGAGGGTAGCAGAAGATGCCACCCCTGAAGGCATCTCTTTGGCAGAGGATTATTTTGAGCCGGTTATTTTTGAGAAACTACAGATAGAGGAAAAGCTCTGAAAACAGAGTCAAGGTTATCCTTGTGCAAGGAAAATTTACATGTATAAAGGAAATCTCCATTTACAAGGGGGCCTCTCTCTTTAGCTGGAAGAGAAGGCTGATGCACTTTGCTGTACGCCTGAAACTAACACAGTATTGTAAATCAACTATACTGCAATAGAACTTTAAATAAATAAATGAATAAATCCATTCATGAAATATTGGGAGAAGCTATGTACAGTATTGATTATAATAAAAGTTATCAACTTAAATAAATAATAAATAAATTACAAGAAACTCTTGTAAATGGAGAAGGCCCGACTTGACCCTGCAGAACCACCTGCCCTCGTACGACACTTTTCCCATCACCTCCTCTAACCGGCCTGCCCCTCCCCAATGGCATCTTTCTTTGTCTGTAGCTGAAGATGCTTTAGACGGTGGTGACTTGGGCCATCCCGGGGAGTTTCCTCGTTTTCCTTGGTATCTCCCGTGTACACAGGCGGTATACATCTTAATACACTGCCTTTTCCTCTTGTTAATCTCTTCGATTACTCTGGTTTCAGGCAGAAGTCAGAAGGGCAGAGGGAACATTACAGGAGAGGAAGAAAACAGTTTCTAAGTTCAGCGTCTCCTTTAAGAAACTTCCAAAGGCGTTTTTAGAACACTTGAAATATTGGAAAATAAGGGCTACGTGGGTCATAGGTGAAATAAATTATGCTTGAGAAGGCACTGCGGAAAACGCGCCAAGTCCCGTGGGCGGTGGTGTGAGGAAGGGGCCAGCGATCCGGGCGCCGGCGAGCGGGGCCGCTTCTGGCGCTCCTGGGCGTCCCGGGCGGCGCCGCTTCGGGGACGTAGTCGGGGCCGGCGCCAGGCAGGACCGAGCGGCCGCCCGGGGTTCCAGCCCCTGAGCGCGGATGGTCACTCCCCGGCGGGGAGGGCGATGGGCCCGCTTTTCCGTGGGTCGCGGGCCGCCGCGGGCTCGGGGCAGGGGCGCTGTCGCCGCGGACCTCGCTCTGGGCCATGACCAGATATGACTGGTGATTACCAGGTGCCTGTATAAATTAATTCTTGTCAGCTCCATGGAATTTGAAGAGAAAATGCCTGTTGTCATACCTAGTGAAAGTAATGGGCTTTCAAGAGGTAGTCCATCAAACAACAACAACAAAAAAAACCCCAGACTTTCCTTGAAGCATTTTCAGAAAAAGGAAACCAAGAGAGCCTTGGATTTCACAGATTCTCAAGAAAAGGAAGAAAAACTTTCTGAATGTAGAGGATCTGAAACTGATCAAGTTGTTCCTGCAGCACAGTCCTTACCTATCCACTGTGAGAAGAGAGAAAACTTGTTACCCTTTGTGGGACTGAATAACCTCGGCAATACTTGTTATCTTAATAGTATACTTCAGGTATTATGTTTTTGTCCTGGTTTTTTGTTTTTGTTTTTGGTTTTTTGTGTGGTACGCGGGCCTCTCACTGTTGTGGCCTCTGCCATTGCTGAGCACAGGCTCCGGACACGCAGGCTCAGTGGCCATGGCTCACGGGCCCAGCCGCTCCGCGGCATGTGGGATCTTCCCGGACCGGGGCACGAACCCGTGTTCCCTGCATCGGCAGGCGGACTCTCAACCACTGCGCCACCAGGGAAGCCCCCATGTAAAGTTTTGAAGAAAAAAACTGTAGACGCTATTGGACTTCTTGGAGGACAAAAGAGCAAAGCAGATTATGAGTTATACAACAAAGCATCTAATCCTGATAAAGTTGCCAGTGCAGCATTTGCTGAAAATAGAAACTCTGAGACTAACAATACTAATGGGACCCATGAATCTGATAGAAACAAGGAATCCAGTGACCAAACAGGCATTAACGTGAGTGGTTTTGAAAACAAAATTTCATATGTAGCGCAAAGCTTAAAGAAGTATGAGGGGGACTGGTTACTTTTTGATGATTCTGAAGTGAAAGTTACTGAGGAGAAGGACTTTCTGAATTCTCTTTCCCCTTCTACATCTCCTACATCTACTCCTTACTTGCTGTTTTATAAGAAATTATAGAGTGAGTTTATTTTCCTTGTGTATATATTAAACAGACCTGGACAAACATCGGCAAATTGATTACAGCAAAATGTCTTTAGCTTATCTTTTGAAGCTATTGGATATTATTGGTCTCTCTACGTTTTTATATAAATAGTGAAATTTGAATTATTGAAAACCATGTTAATTTTCAGAATTCATTTTCCTTAGTGGACACTGGTGTTTGATGCATTAGCTTCTGGGAACAAACTTGTATAGGTTCTTAATTGAATTATTCAAAACAGAAGCATTTAAACACTTTGAATTTACACCTACCTTTCATGTTTGCTTTTTCAAATGAAGTGCTTGTATTTGTATCCCCATATTTTGGAATAATTATCTACATGATGTTTATAGGTCCTGTGGTTTTTCAGCTAAGAAGCATAATCTCATTTCAGTACATTTAGTTTTGTAAGTCATGAAGCCAAATCTTTGATGGGCTGTATTAGAGACACATGTATGTATTCACAATAGTGCACATTTTGTGCCTTGAATCGCTTTGAAAAGTGCCTCAGAAAACCTGAAGAGTCAGTCCTCTTCTATCTTCACAAGAATTTTATATGTATTTATGAAAATGATTCTGTACTCTAGTAAATCTTTTTCAGCCTGGACTAATTTGTATCTCTTTGTAATCATGCTCTGCATGATCTGTATATAGTGCATCAAACTTAGAGATGTGACCTCAAACTTAGAGATGTGACCTTAAATTTAACTTTTTTTAAAAAACCAGGGGCTTCCGTGGTAGCGCAGTGGTTGAGAGTCCACCTGCCGATGCAGGGGACATTGGTTCGTGTCCCGATCCGGGAGGATCCCACATGCCGCGGAGCAGCTTGGCCCGTGAGCTGTGGCCGCTGAGCTTGAGCATCCGGAGCCTGTGCTCCGCAACGGGAGAGGCCACAACAGTGAGAGGCCCGCGTACCGCAAAAAAAAAAAAAAAGGAGGTCAATAAAATTTAAACTGCTTAACAACTAAAAAAAAAAAAAAAAGAAGAAGGCACTGCAAGAAGCTAAAAATAGAATTGCCATATGATCCAGCAATCCCACTCCTGGGTGTATATCTGGACAAAATTAGAATTCAAAATCATGCATGCACCCCTATGTTCATAGCAGCACGATTTACAGTAGCCAAGACACCCTAAATGGAAACAACTTAAATGTCCAACAACAGATGAATGGATAAAGAGGGTATGGTGTGTATACAAAATGGAATACTACTCAGCCATTAAAAAGAACAAAATAATGCCATTTGCAGCAACATGGATGGACCTAGAGATGAATGTACTAAGTGAAGTAAGTCAGAAAGAGAAAGACAAATACCATATGATATCACTTATATGTGGAATCTAAAATATGGCACAAATGAACCTATCTATAAAACAAAAAAAGACTCACAGACATAGAGAACAGACTTGTGGTTGCCAAGGGGGAGGGGATGGGAGAGGGAAGGACTGGGAGTGTGGGATTAGCAGATGCCAATGATTATATAGCGAATGGATGAACAACAAGGTCCTACTGTGTAGCACAGGGAACTAGATTCAATATCCTATGATAAATCATAATGGAAAAGAATATGAAAAAATGTGTATATATGTTTAACTGAATCACTTCATTGTAGAGCAGAAATTAACACAACATTGTAAATCAACTATACTTCATAAAATAAATTTTAAAAAAAGAAGACACTGCAGCTGCTATCTTTTCTCCTCTGCTTTAAAATGTCATGTTTTGCCACTTCAAATAAGAAACTAACAGTTCCAGAACAGGGAGAGAGTTTCCTTCTCTTGAAAAAGTCGTAGGAGTAACTGAGGTCCTTTAAGAATCTGTGGGTCAAGGGTAGAAACTTGACATCTCGACATCCAGGTTACTGAAATCCTGAATGTGGTCATTTCTGACACATTCACATACCCCTCACTTTGTCTCACTCCTCGTAGGAGCCCTACCCCTCTGACAAATGAGAAGCTTCACTTGGAATGTTATGTTTTTATTAAAAACTCAACTGGGGCTTTCTAAGGGATGATCTTACCCTAAACCAGGCTGAGCAAACTATGGCCCACCTGTTTTTGTAAAGAAAGTTTTATTGGAACACAGCCACGTCCATTTGTTGACACATTGTCTATGGCTGTTTTCCAAAGATGAGCAGTTGGGACAAAGACTCGATGGCCACAAAGCTTAAAATATTTACTCTCTGGCCCTTTAGAAAATGTTTGTGGACTCCTGCTCTCAACACACCTCACTGGCCAAAGGGCCTCTGACCCTGCCTGTGGTTTCTGGGAGTGGTGGAGGCCAGCTGTGCTCGCTGGCATCCCATCCCCCCACCTTGCTGGGGAGATGGGAGCCCGCCCTTCCCAGCCTGTGCGACCTGTTCTGGCCCATGAAATACAAATAGAAGTGATATGTGTCACTTCCAGGCTGGGGCAGTGACAAGCCCTGTGCAGTTCTTCACTCTCTTCCTTCCCCTGTCATGGCAATCAGCAAACTTCCAGCGAGTGAGGCCAGGGACCCTGAGTGATAATGTAGAGCAGGGTCCCCACTGCTGCTGCCCTAAGATGGGCTTGCAATGAGCAAGAAATAAACTTTTACATATTATGCCACTGAAATTTGGGGGTTGTTTGTTGCAGCAGCGTAAGCCTAGGTTGTCCTGACTATTACAGTGGTCTTTGGGGGAAATAATTTATTTGCATTTTTCAATGATTAAAAGAGTGTGTTTGCCCCAAATCTCAAATGGGCATTTATTTATGAACTTCCCCAGAGAACAACTAAGCTCAACAGTCTTTTTTTCCAGCAAAGATGGCAATTCATTAGTACCTCTAGGCAAATTAAAGACTCCCCAAGACTCTGGCCTCTCCTGCAGGCCACTGGGCCGATAAGAGCACATAAGTGGACACCGATGACTATGACGACAACTTCTACTCCTCATAACAACTGTGCAGTGAGAACATTTTAAATATGCCAGGCACTGTGGCAACTGCTTTCCCAGCATTACCTTATTTAATCTGCACAGTGCCCTACGAGGTAGGGATTATCCTGGTCCCCATTTTATGGATGAAGAATCTGAGGCTTAGAGAGGGAAAGTGACTTGTTGAAGGTCACCCACAGCTACCAAATGATAGGACTTGGGTATAAACCCAGGCTACTTTTGCAGAGTCAGAGAAAAAGCAGAAAATACAGGAAGTAAGGGACACTACCTCACATCGTGTCCTTGCAAAGGGGGGCAGGCTAAGAGACACAAAGATGGCCATCTGGGGGAAACCTTTCCCCGACTGCAGGAGGGAAGTGGCCAGCTACCTGCAGTTGTCCAGCCAAGAAGGCCTTGGGGACATGCACATCAGGCTCTGCTTTTCTTTCCATCGGCAACCTCAATGCCACCCCCTTGAAAAACATGAGAATATGAAAATAACACTATTTGATTTAGAGTTGATTTTCTTAATCTTTTAAAAATGTGGCCAAAAGCCTCTTGCTCCTTTTATTGATCTGAAACATGACATCTAAGTAAGAGTTTGTCAACTTGATGTGCAAACTTAACCTTTTCCTTCAACCAGATTATATCCCCAAGCCTCTCCTTGGGAGAAATTCTGGAACCTACACTGCTGCCCAGCCCATCTGTGACCAGACCTGAATCACAGCGCAGGTATCGGGGGCAGGGCAAGCCTGAAGGGTACATCCTCTCAGTAACGAGAAATCCCTGGCTCCTCCTAATTTCTGGGTTAGAAATCTCCTCGCTGGCCTTTGACATCACGACCACCACCTTTCTTATTGTAGACACTTGTTTTTCATGTTTCAGTGATTTTGTTCTGGTTTTGAGATTTTGGGGGGACGTTTCATGACATTATTAAATAACCAGGAGGTCCTATTACCTGACAGGTCCTCTATAGAAAATCATCACCCTGGGGAGAAGGAATAAAGACAGATAAGGCATCTTTCCTCGTGAACTGGAGTCGCAGCACCTCCCCTACCCCACAGTGACCAGACCAAGAATCGAAGGGTGGTTCTTGTTATACCTTATGGCACTGTAATCCAGACTCGGTCATTTTGGGGATCATAGTTCTTAGCACTCTGGCTTGTGTTTTGTGATCATGAAAACATCTACTTGAGTCCTGGATGGGTCACGATGCCCTTAAGCCTCTGGGCCCCATGTCTTGAAGCCACATGAAAGTTCGAATGTTCTGGTCCAGAGCAGAGAACATCGAGAGGCCAGACATGTTGCACAATATCTTACAATGCACAGGACAGCCCCCATGACAAAGAACAACCAGGCCCAGAATGTCAGCAGCACCGAGGCTGAGAACCCCTGGGCTAGCTTAGTGTGTTTAATAAAGAAATGAGAGCCATGGGCTTCCCTGGTGGTGCAGTGGTTGAGAATCTGCCTGCTGATGCCGGGGACACGGGTTCGAGCCCTGGTCTGGGAAGATTCCACATGTCACGGAGCAACTAGGCCCGTGAGCCACAACTACTGAGCCTGCACGTCCGGAGCCTGCGCTCCGCAGCAAGAGAGGCCGTGATAGTGAGAGGCCCGCTCACCGCGATGAAGAGTGGCCCCCATTCGCCACAACTGGAGAAAGCCCTCACACAGAAACGAAGACCCAACACAGCCAAAAATAATTAATTAATTAATTAAAAATGAATATCTGGTTAAAAAAAAAAAAAAGAAATGAGAGCCACGATTGATTCTGGAATTCTAAACTCTTAGGAGAGCCAAAAGCCAGTTTCCAATCTGCTGGGCAGTTACGCCTGGGCAAAGAGAGCTAGCAACCTCATAAAACTAGCTCTCTAACTGTTGTGGTTAACAGGCTCAGACCTCAGGCTGAGCAGGAGAAAAGGAGAACAGCACCCACAGAAGCCAGACAGGTCACCTCCGCAAGGAGCAGGGAGAGAGGGCAGGGAAAGTGCTGCTGGGCTCAGCCCTACAGTTCCCGTTGGGTTTGTGGAGAATACAATCTCCTGGGCCATCCATAAGCATGACGTCACGTTCAGGAGAAAACAATTGAAGCTGAGCTGGCGATTTAAATAGGCTCAGTCATCCACCAAAATTGTAAGATGAGTGTTATTTTATTCCAGTAAAACCTCAGTGACCTATGGCTATGTTACTATCCACAGTGACTATCTCTTTTGGCTGATGAGCACGCTGAGGTTTGGGGAGGTCCAATGACACGTGAGAGGTTGTACAACCCCCAGAGACAGCCCCGGGCAGCCCTAAGTCTGCCTTCTGGACCATTGGCCAGTCCACACACCTACTTCAAAGCCAAGGGGGAGGAAGGATAGCACAGACTCATCTGTTTCAAACCCTTTCTTTCCCGGGAGGCAAGGTGAAGCTCTCATCTGACCTAATACTGGGCATCTTCATAGAGTGGGCTTCGTATGGAGTCAGCCTTGACCTTGACTCACATAGAGGACAGAGCCTTGGAAGAGCCTTTAATAAACAGGCCATGTGTCTAGACCTGGAGATTCCTGGTTAGGGCCAGTGATGGATGTGTGTACCTAGGGGTCCATTTCATTTGAACCAGAGGTCGTGTCAATTTCAGAACTGTTCACCCTTAAATCGCGCATGCTAATGTCCTTCTATGTCTCTCTCGAAGGATCATCTGAATGGGAAATGGGATCAGAGCTTTGATCCTGGATTTTTTGGTCAATTATTCTCTCAGTTCCTATCAATGTTTTTGCCATAGTCTCTTCTCAGGTCCTATGAAACAGCAGCTGGATTGACCCAAGCCTGTTTTGAAACAGAGATGAAGAAACAACATTAAATGTTAAAGATTCTGTCTTACCCAAGGGTGTCCTTGCTTACCATGGAAACGGCACTAAAAGCTCCTACACCTGTTTTGTGGACACAGAAATGGAAACCTGCTCTCTAGATAGGATCCTGCACTCTCTTTACCTGTAAACCCCGTGGCAGCCCCACTCTTGAGGCTCACACAGCGGGTACACCTCACAGGGCTGACATTAACCACCCTTTGGAGGCCATCCTTTGTGTCAGGGCCTGGGCTACAGAGAGTCTCCATATACGCTGAGAAAATGAAATGAGCGATGTTAGCTCCATACCTGGTACTGCTTACCTGGTGGGCCCTCACCTTACAAAAGGGGGCGTGGCTAAGAGGTGAGGGTATCCATTAGAGCTGGATTGCTGGGATTAAACCCCAGCTCCACCCCTTAGAACCACGTGATCTTGTGCCTCAGCCTCCACTTTTGTTGAAAAGGGATAATAACCAAGCCTGCTCCTGGGGTCAGTGTGGGGATTTGCTGGGTCAGCAGGTGTGAAAGGCTCAGCCTGGGGCTGGCCCAGGGGAGCCTCAGAAGCAGCAGCTGTTACCGTTCATCTTCATGATGGCCCTGCAAGCGGATATTTGGGGGCCTCATTATAGAATAAGAACCAGAGGCTCAGAAAATGTATGTGACTCTCGCAAGGTCACACAGCTAGTAAGTGGCAAATGGGTGCAACCCCAAACCAAACACACTTCCCCAAACTCAGCCAGTGAGGGGGTCAGCATGGTGGATGAGTAGCTGGGAGGAGGGCCTCGCCTTGCTTTTGGCAGCTGTACAAAAGGTGTGTTTTTGTTGTGACTCTAATTTGCTTTTAATGGAAATCTAATTTTTTGAGTCTAAGGGAGATGATGTGATACCATGCAGTGCCTTTGCTTTTGTGGCGGGGGGCAAAAGCCTAAAGCGTCAGGATGCAGCACCGCCTTGCAGTGGGTGTACAAGAGTATTTGTGGGCTTGACTTGAAAAGCTCTCACAGGAAGGGTTAGGACTCAGTTAAATTCCCCATTGAAATGCTGGGGTAGCAGATCTGTTAGCACGGTGGGGACAGATCCCAATGGCTGCTGATTGCTTCGCTTCCTTATGTCTGGTGGTGCCACTGCATCTGAATCTGCCCTCATAGACAAGTGGCCAGCTGGGTGCAATCCCGCCCACCCCATTGTCGGGGGTGGGTCAGACATCAGGAGAGGGGGTAGGAGTCTGGGAAGGCAAAATCAACACCCCCTCCAAGGGCATAGGACTGGCCCTCCAAGGGTAGAGGACGGCCCTCCAAGGGCAGAGGACTGGCCCTCCTCTGGACCCAAGACTCATTACCCTCTCCTCCCGCTGAACCTCCTCATCTCCCCGTGGCAACCAGACTACACCCCTTTATGGCCCTAGTCCCCACCTTCCTAAGATTGCCTTTATTGGTGGGCAGTTCGCATCAGGGCTAAGAGAGTACACGATGTGTTCTCTCAGCCTGGCGACGAATGTTGAACGATTGAAAAAAGGAAGGAAGGAAGTGGTCTGACATCTTTCTGCTCAAACAATAAAAAGTCGTTGCTTCATCAGGCTGCTGTTACCAAGCCCCCTTTCCTGCCCTCAACGCCAGGAAGCCAGACTTCAGCTGAATCCTGACCTCACCCAGAGGCCAAGCCAGCAGACCTTTCTTATGTTGCTGCTGTCCTTGCCAACCTGAGCACTGGGGTCGCTGAACAGGGAGAATCAGTGGTTTAGAAGAGCCCATACCTGGCCGGTCTCAGGCAGCCTGTGAGGACAGAGCAGAGGAGGGTCCTGCTGGGAACAGTGAGCACAGCCCTTCCCGCCTGAGGTGTGTGCACGCACACCTGCACTCAGGTTCCCCACACCCTGGCCCCAGGCTAAGCTCCGTTCCTTTTACTTGGTGCACTGGAGGCCTTAGCATCTTAATCTTGGCTGTTTTAAATTCCCGCTCTGATGATTCCATCAGAGCGGAATCATCTGCCATATCTAAGTCAAGATCTGATGCTTGTTCTGTCTCTTCAAACTCCTTGTGGTCTTTTAGTGTGTCTTGTCATTTTTTATTGAAAGCCAGACATCTTGCGCTGGGTAAAAGGACCCAACACTCATTTCAGGGAGGTTTCTGCTCATGCATTTCTGCTCCCAGGTTCTCTGTATCTGGTTGTTGATCTTCAGTTTGTTAAGTGTTCTTCTTGTTGTGTGGGTGAGAGGGATGACTCCCAAGCTCCCTACATGCTGGACAAGAAACTGGAAGTCTAACCATCACTTTCACTGCCAACACAGCTTCTGAAATCTGTTATGGCACTGCCTCTGAGCGTTGGATGATGCTGTGAACTCCACCTGGGGGTCCTGTCCCCTCCCTTCCCTCCATTTCTCCATTTCCAACATCCTTGAGGTCCGGCTGAAGGCTTGTTCCCGTAGCAAAGTCTTCCCTGACTCCCCAGCTGGAACTTTCAACAGCACTGCCCCACCTCACTCTGGGCACAGCAGAGGCTCTGCTTCAGGTAGTAGTGCTGCTCACTCGGACTGTGTCTCTTATGAGCCTGAAAGCTCCTGGAGCATGGAGAGTCCTTCCGCCCCCAAGAGTGGATGCTTGATAGATACTGATCAGACAAATAAACGTGACCTTAAATTCCCGTCCTACAGCCAACCCATGTCATAGGCATCTCCAAAAATGTACTATCTTAAGTTTACCAGACTAGACCACCTCACACCGGTCAGAATGGCCATCGTGAAAAAGTCTACAAATGACACATGCTGGAGAGGGCGCAGAGAAAAGGAACCCTCCTGCACTGTTGGTGGGGATGTAAATGGGTGCAGCCACTATGGAGAACAGTATGGAGGGTCCTCAGAAAACTAAAAATAGAGTTGCCATAGGATCCTGCAATCCCACTCCTGGGAGTATATCAAGAAAAAACTCTAATTCAAAAAGATGCATGCACCCCTATATTCATAGCAGCATGATTTACAATAGCCAAGGCATGGAAACAACCTAAATGTCCATCAACAGATGAATGGACAAAGAAGATGTGGTATATATATATATATATATATATATATATATATATATATATATACACACACACACACAATGGAATACTACTCAGTCATAAAAAAGAATGAAATAATGTCATTTGCAGCAACATGGATAGACCTAGAGATTATCAAACTAAACAAAGTAAGTCAGAAAGAGAAAGACAAATACCATATGATATCACTTACATGTGGAATCCAAAATATGACACAAATGAACTTATCTACAAAACAGACTCACAGACATAGAGAACAGACTTGTGGGAGGGGTGTGGGGGAGGGATGGATTGGGAGTTTGGGGTTGGCAGATGCAAACTAGTATATATAGGCCAGATAAACAATGAGGTCCAACCATATAGCACAAGGAACTATATTCAATATCCTGTAATAAATCATAGTGGAAAAGAAAATAATAATAATAAAAAATTTAGGTTACCAGGGTATCTTTTCGGGAAGCAGCTGTCTCTGTTTAGCCCAACATCTCGATCCAGCTGCTTGGGGTAGAAATTGAGAACCTAAGGACATGGGTTAGTGTAAAAGAAGGAGGTAAATTGCAGCACTGGTGGTTATCTGAGGAATTTGGGAAGGAGGAAGAGCCAGGAAGGGCTTTTTTAAGGAAGGGGAGATGGTGAAGGAGCCCAAAACCACAAGGAGGAGGTGAGTTGCAGCTGAGCAGATGGCCCTGAGCAAAGGGGGACTGTTTTGGGCACAGAAGTAGTTCTTTCCAATGTCACTGGTGTTGCTAGAGCATAAGTGCTCCAGCTCCCCAAGCCACTGGCCAAATCACATAACACTTTGTTGAGTTATTTGTAGTGGAAAGATCTGGAACTCCATGTCTGGCCACCCAGGGTGCACATCCACCACAGTGAGAAACGAGGATGGCAGAAGAAGCTGATGAGATGGTCCCTGGAGGGAAGCAACTCAGCTGCAGCAGAAGCTCAGAGAAATCGGACTTCCCACGACCTGCAGAATGGGTTTGATGCAGCCCCGAACTTCAGAGGCTGAGTGACCACAGGTGACGTCTTCGGCACAGACCCCCAAACCAACAATGAACAGAGGCGCTCTGAGCAGTCGCCCTGCAGAGGGAACCCGAGGGTGCGGGCTCTGACCGTGAGTGAGGGTCAGGACTGGCCTCGGGAGGGAGCATGGAGGAAAATACCACCCACACCACGGAAAAGCCATGTAGAGGAAAGAGGCCTCTGCCGGTTTGCTTTATTCCACTGTATTTTGCAAAGCAGACACAGCAGGGACTTCATCTGACCCAGTGGAGAGGACCAGGATGGATTTGCAGCTATGGTCTGTCCGCGAAGAGGAAGGCAGCCACTCAAGTCGGGGGCAAAATACTCAAGCCACTGGGCTCATCAGCCGGCCTCTCCTGGTGTGGGCCTGGTCAGGGGACCCACGGTGACCTGCCATCCCTGAGAGGCAGAGCCTGGGCTCAGGGCTGACCCAAGGGTGGGTGCTGCCCTAGGATGGTTGGCCTGGATGTAAAGAGTCTCTCTCTCTCATCTCTATTATTTGTCCCTGGAGCCCAGGTTCTGAGAAGCCTGCACCCACAGATTCCACCTGTTAATCTTGCAGCCAGACTCCTTCCAGTAATCTCATTGTCCAATGCAGGGAAGAAACGAAAGACAATCCCCAAACACATAATGCACGTTAATTAATTGCCGGGAGACATCCCCAGAGATCGCATGGAAGCTCTACAAAAGCAAAATGAATCCAAACCGAAAAAAATCCCTCGACTAGAGGCCAAGGTCCTGAAGTCAGTTGTAATACAACGTGAGTAATTTTTCTTGGGAAAACAAAGAGTCATATAACACAAGCTTTTAAAGAAAGTTACTGAATGTCCTCAAGCAGCTTCAACAACAGAGCTCGGTGGATTAAAATCCGTAACTGTATCTGCAGGTGTATATCAAGTTCAGACATCTGATTCCAGTTATCAGGCCCTGGCAAGGCCGGCAGGCTCAGTATTAGACATAACCATTCTGCTTAATGCTGTTTTCAAAGTCCATGCAATTCACTGCTGGGGTCGGATTTCATGTTTAGGTTGTCTGGCTTTCTTTGTTCTTAAGAAAACAACCAACCCGTACCAGCGGGCCAAACATTTTAAGAATTGTGAAATCATAGAATGTCAACCCTGGGAGGCAGAAATCCAGACGCCAGTCTCTCTAGTTTTCAGACCAGGTAACTGGGAAAGCAAGTGGCCTCTTGGGCCAGAGGAGGAAAGAGTCTAAAGGAGAGACAGGATAACCCTCCACAAAGAACCAAATTCCAGAGCTTACACGAAATGGTACCTCCAAATTTCACACCACCTGGATTGAACAATAATAACACCTACTAGTTGTATGATTTTTTCCAGTTCATAAAGAGCTCTCAATTGGAATCACTTTTGACGCTCAAAATATGCATCTAAATGCATGTATTATGATTCCCATTTTACAGAGTAGAAAACTAAGGCTTAGAGAAATTCAGGGATTTGCCCAAGATCTTAAGACTTGGGGCTTATGTTGAAGTTAATAGTATCTTTTACTAGTTTTGAGAGTTGAAGTGTCACTAGTATGAACCATGACTGCCCCAGGCAAACCGGGGGACCAGGTCACCCCATCTATGACATCAGACCATGCCAGTCCCATTGGGCTACATTGCTCCCAATCTCACCATCCACTGCATTAGACCTTATATTTTTCAAAGGACGTTTATGGTTCTCTGGAGCTAAGTGACCCTGTGGGTTAGGCAGGGTAGGCGTGCGGGTCTTTTACACAAGAGGAAAGAAAGCGTCCAGAATTGGGTTTTTCAAGGCCATGTGGACGCTAAGCATTACGGCCCAGGTGCAAAGCCAGTGTCTCTCACTCCTGCTCTGGAATCCTCTTCCCCACGTGTACTTCCTCTACCCATGAAAGTGCGGAAGTAAAAGGATGTATTAACAGACTGGTAACATGAAACCAAAATAGATCCTTTAAGAAAGAGGGAGAAGCGGCTGGGGAGGGAAGAGACACCTCCCTGGAGTCAGGCCTCCAGGCAAATTCCGGGAAGGCCAGCCTGTGTGTGTGTGTGTGTGTGTGTGTGTCTGTGTGTGTGTGTCTGTGTGTGTGTCTGTGTGTGTGTGGGCTCTGGGACAGCAGGCCCACCCACTGAACCTGGGGAGATTAGAAAGGTCCTAATTCCCCACAGACCATGAAGCCCACGGCCAACAGTCCCCTGAGAAGAAAGTGTCAGCCTGGTTATGTTGGCCTTGGGGCCAAATCACATCCTGGCTTGATGGAGGCCCTGAATCTGGCTGCCCATAGGAGTAGCCTGGAAGAGGAGGCCCCTGGGATCTAGGAATCAGAGGCTGGTTTTAACCAGATCTCCAGGTGGTCCCAATGGGCAGCCAGGTGGAAACCAAGGGTTTGAACTAGGTTCAACTGGTATTACAATATATGTAATAATAACTTCTGAAATCTTCCTTTTATTTCAAATGAGATAACAAACGGAAAACCATTAAATCCATTTAAAAATAAATAATATAATTATTATTTTTACAAAGCAATTTTAGGCTATTTGGGTAAAGCATGGATTTGAACAGCAGAAGGACCCAAGTTGAGGTGCTGGCTCTGACCCTAACGAGCTGTGGGATCTCAGGTAAGTCATTCGATTTACCCCAACCCTGGTCATCCCAACTGGACAATGATGATGACAATGGTAATTATGGTGATGGTGATGATGATGGCGATGATGATGGTAATGGTGATGGTGATGGTGATGGTGATGATGATGATACTGATGGTGGTGATGGTGATGATGGTGATGATGATGGTGGTGATGATGATAATGGTGATGGTGGTGATGGTGATGATGGTGATGATAATGATGATGGTGATGGTGATGATGATGGTGATGGTGATGGTGATGATGATGGTGATGGTGATGATAATGGTGATGGTGATGGTGATGATACTGATGGTGGTGATGGTGATGATGATGGTGGTGATGATGATAATGGTGATGGTGGTGATGGTGATGATGGTGATGATGGTGATGGTGATGATGATGGTGATGGTGATGATGATGGTGGTGATGATGATAATGGTGATGGTGATGATGATGGTGATGGTGATGATAATGGTGATGGTGATGGTGATGATGATGATACTGATGGTGGTGATGGTGATGATGGTGATGATGGTGGTGGTGATGATGATAATGGGGATGGTGATGGTGATGATGATGATACTGATGGTGGTGATGGTGATGATGGTGATGATAATGGTGGTGATGATGATAATGGTGATGGTGATGGTGATGATGATGGTGATGGTGATGATAATGGTGATGGTGATGGTGATGATACTGATGGTGGTGATGGTGATGATGGTGATGATGATGGTGGTGATGATGATAATGGTGATGGTGGTGATGGTGATGATGGTGATGATGGTGATGGTGATGATGATGGTGATGGTGATGATGATGGTGGTGATGATGATAATGGTGATGGTGATGATGATGGTGATGGTGATGATAATGGTGATGGTGATGGTGATGATGATGATACTGATGGTGGTGATGGTGATGATGGTGATGATGGTGGTGGTGATGATGATAATGGGGATGGTGATGGTGATGATGATGATACTGATGGTGGTGATGGTGATGATGGTGATGATAATGGTGGTGATGATGATAATGGTGATGGTGATGGTGATGATGATGGTGATGGTGATGATAATGATGATGGTGATGGTGATGATGATGATACTGATGATGGTGATGATGACTGGCTGAGCATTGCAGAGCTATTGTAAGAGTCAATTATAACATGTATATAAATCGCCTGGTGCATTGGGGGCATTTAAAAAATCATAGCTTCGGTGCTTTGTGACCACCTAGAGGGGTGGGATAGGGAGGGTGGGAGGGAGGGAGACGCAAGAGGGAAGAGATATGGGAACATATGTATATGTATAACTGATTCACTTTGTTATAAAGCAGAAACTAAGACACCATTGTAAAGCAATTATACGCCAATAAAGAAGTTAAAAAAATTTTTTAATAAATAAATAAAACAAAAAGGTCACGTCTTACCTTATAAAGTTTATCAAATGGGAATTAAAGACTGGTTAAGCAAATGTCAACAGCCAGGACCATTGTTGGGGATGGAATTGGCTATTTGATATTGTTCTGTTCCATGGGAAATAAAAATTGTCTTTGCTTTTGGATCTTTTGTAATCTTCTACTCATGTTTTTTAAATTAAGTTAAAGCAAGAGTGGTCAGGCATTTGACCAGAGTGCAAGATCTGGGTGGGATCAGTAAGTAATTTAAAGGAACAGTGTCCTTTCATAACAAGGCTGTGTTTTCCAGGCTGCTGTAAAAATGGGCAGATTTTCTACATTTTAGGCATTTATTTACAGCCTGCCTTTGTTTCTCATGCCATGTTCTCTTTCTATTCTTTTGCCTGGGGGTTGTTCTGTAAGATACAATTTCTGAAGAGCTCTGTGAAAGAGGATAAGTCATACCAGACTCAGGTGCAAACCTGGTTTTTCAAGAGAGTTAATGGGTTGCTAATTATTGAAGCTGGGCAATGAGTATATGAAAGTTCATGATTCTAGTCTTTCTACATTTGTGATTTTTGAAATTTTTCATAATAAAATGTATAGAATATAAAAAAATTGTAGCTTTTGGAAATATTGTTTTGTTATTATTATCCTTGATAATTTGAGCAGTTCACACTGTAAAGTGCAGGATTTTTACTTCTCTCACTGTGTCACCATATTCGCCACTCAGTTTAAGCCAACACATGTACCTGTATTTTGCCATGCACTCTGCACCCAGCCAGGCCGTCTGCAACAGCATTTTGCTGTTCTGCGACCAAGGCAATCGAAAGAGGATGGGGTTGTCCTTCTACTGAGTGTTTTCCCAGGTCAGGTTCAGACCCAGACCTTCTGGGGGAGGTGAGGGAGTTCAGTGAAATCCCTTCCCATGAGTCAAGTAGGAGAATCACCGTGACAACCAAACCTAAAACAGGGTAAGCATTTGAAGGGCACAATAGGAGTTCAAAGGTGTGATTGGGAAAGTCTGATGGAGATGGAGGCATCTTAGCTAGAGTTTGATGAACAGGTGAGATTCATGCAGGGAGGGGTGTCTGGAAGTGCTCTCTGGGCGAGGGGAACAGCAGGGTAAGAGCTCAGAGGACAGGCAAGTGGCCCCAAGCCTGGGCAGTCGGGAGAGTTTCCAGGCCTGATCAGTGGTGCATCCACACTTGGGAGAGAAGAGAGGGTGGAGAGGGTGGGGAGGGCATGAGGCCAGCCCTTCCCATGCCACTCAGCCTCCCCAGCAGATGGGGCTGCCAGGAAGCCAGGGTGGGGCCCAGCTCCTAATCCCCTAAGGAGGGGCTGGCCCTCAACCAACCCTTTGCACAATGGCGCATCAGGCTTTGTCCTTACTGCTTCTGGTCTTTACTTATACTGCCTACATTCAGAGCCAAGGATGTCCCAATGGCCATGGCTTTGACTTTGCAATTCAACCACATCCAGCCCCGACTCTGTGAATATCCAGAGGCATTTACACCAAGAGTTATCAGAGTTAGACTAGTGGGTACCCAGATGCTGGAAGGTGTTATGGAGGCACTGGACAGACTGGCCCAGGTGAGGAGCTACCAGGAGGTAAAGGTGACATCCCAGCTGTGGTACTTCTGGTGCTCAGCACTGGAGTTATGATTGGGTTGGCCAAAAATGGGAGTTGGTTTTCAGAATGACAGTCCACAACCTTCCTAACTTCTTTTAAGACACACTCCAGGGCTTCCCTGGTGGCACAGTGGTTAAGAATCTGCCTGCCAATGCAGGGGACACAGGTTCGAGCCCTGGTCTGGGAAGATCCCACATGCTGCGGAGCAACTAAGCCCATGAGCCACAACTAATGAGCTTGCACGTCTGGAGCCTGTGCTCCACAACGGGAGAGGCCGCGACAGTGAGAGGCCCGTGCACCGCGATGAAGAGTGGCCCCCACTTGCCGCAACTGGAGAAAGCCCTTGCACAGAAACGAAGACCCAACACAGACAAAAATAAATAAAAATAAATAAATAAATAAATAAGACACACTTCACCTTGGTTTAGCACTCAGGCCACGGCAGGGGTGTAGCACTCAGGCCACGGCAGGGGTGGGGAGTTTCATTCGGGAACCCAGCTTCTGCAGCATCGCACCTTGTCCTGCTAGGTGGGGACTCGCGTTGATTTCCTGAGTGGTTCTGGCATTGAACACATTGCTTGGCCACCAGAAGCCCTGCATTCCGAGACCATGAACCTCAAGAGTCATAGTAAATGTTGAGTGGTCCTTTCTCAGCAAGAGATTGGGTGTCTCAGTTGAAGAGAGAGGAAGGATGTGTGGAAAGGAAAGCAAAGCAATGGGGCCTGATCCCATTCCCTGGACCTCAAGCTTCCTAAGGGCAGGCCTGGGGTCTGGTCTTGCTCCCTCCTTGTTCCCCCATGCCTGGCACTTGGAAGTTCTCAGTGAATCGTGATTTAATTATTGGGGGTTGGCTTGTGTACGTTCAGGGCTCCCACCTCACCCATCTGAGTGTCTAGCATTTATTGGCATTTTGGCAAATCCCCATTTGACTCATTGCTAACTCCCTTTCCCTGGATGTTTCCTTCTCAGGGCTGGGAGGGAGTGTTTACAGAGAGGAATCTGAGAGACCCCAGACCTCTGACATCTCTGCTGTGCCTGGGTTAGAGGGACCAGGCACATCCCCACATGTTCAGGAAAACACAGAAGTCACAAACAGGCTTTTGAGCTGCTCTTTCATAAATGAGTCAAGACAACGGAGGGGAAAGATGTCCCCAGACACTGGAAGTCCCCAGCCCTTCCCAGGAGCACTGGGACCCCAGATCAGCCCTGCCTTTTCAGTTTGGTTTGTGGCAAACTGTAAATGCAGAAGCAGCAGCTTCTCCGTGTGGAAGCCACCCAGGGGCGCAAAAAGGAACCCAGGCATCGTGAGCACAAGGAGAGGGCCCACAATAGCCCCCAGCCCCCAGCTGCCTCGTGACTCTGGGACACACCCCAGGCAGCAGCCCTGGCTGGACGCCAGTAGACCTTCCATCCTCTGACTTGTGTGCTCACCCACTGACCAGTCCTGGGCCTTGATCACACACTCCCTCAGTTTCCCCAGCTGTCAGAGAACATGAGAAAGTGTTTTCCATCCTTATCTGGACCAAGGATGTACAATGATGATTACCGTGGCCTCTAAAGCTTGCCTACAGCTTGAACCTGCCCCTCCTACAAAGGGCAGAGTTCATGAAAGCAATACTGCCACCTCCCCACCCCATCCCTGCCAAGCCCCATCCCCATTCAAAGGCACTAAGCTACCCTGAGCAGAGCCCACTGCACTATCTCCTTTCCAGTGTGCTGGCCATGAATTCCTCTGGCCTCTGGTGTCCACTGTAGCCCCTCCACACCCCCGCCTCTTCCAGCGCCAGCTGCCACCTCACCCAGGACCCCAACAAGGTCTGCTCAAGCTGTCATCATTGGAGCATGAACTTCTGCCTCCGTTTTGAATGTATTTTCACTGGCGTCATTATAAAACCAAGATGGATATTAAAGAAATCCCCCAATGGCAAGAAAATGGCAGAATTGGTTGGTCCAATGGTCAACAGGTCCTCTTCCCTCCAATCTGGGAATACGGATGAAACTCGGTCAAGTGGAATGCCCCCAAAATAAGAAGTTTAAGTTCATTTTACTGGCTAATTCAAGGAGATCTTTGCAAAAGCTGGGCATTTGTGGAATAAGCCCAGTCTACCTTCTTGTCCTAGTCAGTGTAATGGAGTGGATATAATTTACTCTTGCTGTTTTGAATGAGGACGGCCACCCGGAGGTCAGGGGTCCATGATGACACCACGGGACTCCTAGGTGGAGCTACACTTGACCATTCTCCCGGTATTACTCAGAATGTGGTTAGATTTTTTAAATCTCTCTTCCGTTTGTCTGCCTCTCATTTTCTTCTTACTCCACAAAATTATTTGTTGAAAAAACTGTCTGGTTAATTGAGGATTCCGGTTAGCTGTTATGCCATTGATATAGGTATTATTATAAGATAAATATAAATATTGGTCTAGAGCAGTACCACTCAGTAGAGCTTTCTGTGCTGACAGAAACGTTCTCTGTTTCTGTGTTGTCCAATATGGTAGCTACTCCCCTCCATTGCCTTGGAGGAACTGGATTTTAGATTTTATTTAGATTTAATTATTTTAAATTCAAATAGTCACATGTAGTAAGGGTCTAGTATCCTGGATGGCACAGGAAGGCCTTGCAGGTCAGCTGATGAGAGCACCAGGAATGAAGCTCTCTGGATTCACTCCAGGACTGATTTGTGGATGAGAGCAAGTTAATCTCTCTGAGCCTCCATTTGCTCACCTGTAAAATGGGGATACAACAGCTCAACCCCTCCATGTGGTTGTGAGGACTTAGTGAGGCGGATTCACAGGAGCTCCAGGCTCCATGTCAGGCACAGTGCAGTTTCTCCAGAAAGCCCGGCTTTGTGGTTCTGCGGCAGCCCAGATGAGACTTTTAGTTTCTCCACTCTCCTGGTTTCTACACCCCATCACTCCTATAGACAATTTCTGACTCGGGTGTTTTAGTGAGCTGAATTGTGTCCTCAGAAAAGATGAACAGGGAAGAGGCCATATGAACAGAGCCAGAGATGAGAGTGATGCAGCCACAAACCAAGGACTGCCTGAAGCCGCCAGGATCTGGAAGAGGTAGGAAGGCTCCTCTCCTGGGCCTTCAGAGAGCTTGGTCCTGCTGACACCTTGATCTGGGGCTTCTGGCCTCCAGAACTGTGGGAGAGCAACTTCCTTTGTTACAGCATCCACGAGAAAAAGCCCAGGTGCAGGTCGGTTGCCGCGCTGAAAACCAGGCTTCATATTTGGTGTCTTGTTTCTTTGGAAACACTCTTTCAAATGGAGTGGACCCATTATATGGGCTTAGACCCATATAAAAAGAACCAACTCACTCAATTTGGTTTGGCTTCTTGGAAGGGGGTAAATTTCTAACCTCATCACGAGGACCCAGTTCAACCAAGAGACCTTAGGGAAGATGAGCCAGGACTCAGAAATGGCAGGAGGTCAAAGGTCATCAGAGCTGCAAGGCCAAGCAAGGATCTGCACACAGGAGAGCAGGGGCAAGGCAGCGCCCACATGTGTCTGGAGCCGTCACCACCGGGGCACAGAACACAGGGGCTTCCCTGAGTTAGAAGTCCAGCCATCTGTAAACTTGGATGGGAAAGAAATTTTATTGTTATTTTCACTGACCTCCAGCAGAATGTAGCATTTCTCTGATTCAGAAACACAGGCAGTGAAGCTCACAGGCTCTGCCATGCCTGTGACCACCGAACCCACAGATATTTTCATATTGCATTGCTGCCGTTGCAAGAATCTCACATACCTTCCATGCTTCTCTCTCCTTTGAAGTTATGGTAGTTGTTCGACAGACCGCTCAATCTTGTTTTTAATGTATTAATAAAGAAGCACATGGATTACCATTTCACGATTCTGTTTTTTTGTAATATTTTGTGCACTGTGTTTCAGCATAATGGTTTCCTTGGTAACCCTATATAATTAAGTCCTTATTCTGAGAAGCCATCCTAGGCTTCTCCAGACTGCTGAAGGAATCCTAAGGAGTCCTAAGCACGAAGTAGGTTAAGAACTCCAGATTTAGACATGAGAAACCTACACAAGTGCTGTTGTGTTTCTTTCAACATAAGCTCTGTGCGGCTGGAATTTTTAAAGATTCACTGTCACGTGAAGAAGACAGGTGATCTTCACTAACCAGAAGCAAAGAGATGTCTCTCCATCTTTGTAAAACAATGCAATTGATGTATAACCAATAATCTCCACCAGATCGGCACCAGTCCACTGCCTAAAGGGAACAGGCATATTCATCTTCATGAATTGTTGTATTGTGACACTGTCACATTTCCGGGAATCAGAGGGTAAAAATGATATATGTTTGTGGTTTAGCATTTGGAACTTTGCTCTGGCTTTGCCGGTGACTGCCAACATCTGCAAATTATTATGTGCTTAAAAAAAAAATCAACTGCTACCATAAGCTGCACCCACGGTCCCTGGGGGGGCCAGGCTTCCTGCAGGCCCACAGGGAAAGTTCTGGGGCCAGGAGGTGGCTGGGTCAGGACCCCGGAATGCCTAGGAAGTCCTTGAAGACATTTGTGAGTACAGCTGGGTGTACCCTACGTGCGTGAGTCTCTTGGTTCCCAGGTCGTGGCTCACTGGTCATTCATTCATCTGTTAGAGAAAAGGAAAAAAAAGCTGTGGCTGCCCAAAATAAAAATTACTCAGCGTATTCACGTCAATGTCAAGAGTCATTTGGCCCCTAGACCCATTTTTGCCCCCAGCCACCAGAACATGTGAGCGCAGCATCTGGGGGGCTTATTTCTAAATGCAGCCACAGAGGCTCTGCCAGTCAGGGATGACGGGTCACACAGTTTGAGAGGCCCAGGCCGGGTGCCTAGAACTTGGTAGGACCCAGCACCTCACCCAAGAACCCATCCCTTTGCTAGTCTGAGCCGGCTGGCTGTCATGACAGACTTGGAACAACAGAGCAGATATTTGTGTGGGAAGGAAGCCGCACCTGACATCTGTCCTGCAGTGGGTAGATGTGTGTGTTCACAGATAGCGCTGGAGTTCCCTGCGGGGTGGGGCAGGCAATTAGCTGGCTGCATCACAAGTAACCTGATTATAGGGGAAATGGGATAAAACCCCGGGTGATAAGCAGGGCAACTGCTCCAGGTGCCTCTGCAATTTTTCCTGTTAATTTTCTCCGTAACTCACATGAATGTCATAAAGTTTCTTTAAGAAGGGCACTGGTGGAATCATGTCACGTGTGAATGGACAAAAAGGCGCTGAGCGTCGGCTCATGCATGGAAGGGGAGGGGGGAGGAGTGGCCCATTGGGCATAGACTGAAATTTGAGGACTCTGAAAAGAGACCAAAAGGGGTTTTGGTGGAATCAGACACACGTTGCAAAGCAGTGTATCACTGTGAACCCAACTATGATGTATTTATTTAGATGGATTATATAAACGATGAGGATGTCAGGCAAAGGAGAGATTCCAGGAAGCCTTCCTGGAAGAGGCGAACTCTTAAAAGAGATGATGTGCACAGTCGGGGGGCAGTTATGGGGAAAAGAAAGGGCACTAAAGCCAAAGAAAGAGTAGGAACAGAATTGAAAAACCCAAAACCAGATGGCTGAAAGACAAGAAACCCGACTCAGGGATGAGTGTCCTTCAGAGGTGATGCCCAGTGCGGGGAAGGGGTGGGGAGGGTAGAGGATGTTCACCCCTGGCTGTAAGCAAAGGTCTGACAGACCCCCAACCTTAATTTGTAACCCATGTCAAAACAACCGAGCCTTCCATTAATGTCACCCAGAGTCCCTATGACGCCAAATGTCTAGACACCTGTATACCCGGTACACCTAAGCCTGGGGACACCTAGGATTTGCACATAGTGGGCAATGAATAAACACCTCTGTCTAATTAAAGAACTTTGACCTCAAACTCATCACCTCTTTTTGCTTGTGGATGAGCTGAATGAAGTAGAGTTGAACAATTGAGATTGGGAGTTATCCTAAGTGATGGGGAACATATCTGTTTTTTTATTTGAATGCATATAAGATCACACTAAAATCACTTTGTAGTTTCAGAATATACAGCAACTGATGGAAGTCGGGGGTGGAACAGCACACACGTCACCCTTGAGCAGAGTGTATGTGAAAAACACATTTCCTAAGAGGGTGGAGGCTCCTCTGACCTAGATATTAGACTGACATTGGCATCTTGACTGTCTTGACCTACTCACCTTGATGACAGAATCTCAAGCAATTATTTTAATGTAAGACTTCATAATGACAATCAAGAGTATGACCCCTACCGGGGAAGGCATTATATACAGAGTGCAGTCAATATATACTATATATTATATACAGAGTACAGTCCACAGATAATGTAATGGAGTTTTTATCTACACACACAGACACACACATAGGTTAAGAATACCTGAAATGTGTTTCTGGTGTCACCAAGCCTATGGTGGGTGTCGGAAATAGCTCCCTCCTGGGTCTGGCCAGGTGCTCTTCTGATTTTTGTGTCTAGAGTCACTAATCCTGGTGAACCATCTCTGTTTTTTGTATCCCACTCCGCTGGTTGTTGGAATAGCCTCTTTCTTGACTTCAGGACTTGGAATTGTTGCAGGGCACCCTCAGACGTTTTGCTGGCCATCAAAAGACAGCCACTCTGTTAGTTTCCTGGGGCTGCTGTGAAGAAGCACCGCAGACTGGGTGGCTTAAACAACAGAAATTTACCTCTCAGTTTGGAGTCCAGAAGTTCAAGATCAAGGTGTCAGCAGGGTTGGTTCCTCCTAAGGGTGGTGAGGGAGAATCCACTCCCCACCTCTCTTTTAGCTTCTGGCGTTGGCAACAGCCCTCGGCATTCCTTGGCTGGTAGACAAATCACTCCCATCTCTGCCACTGTCATCACGAGGCATCTCCCTGTATGTACTGTGTTATTGCTTCTCTTCTTATAAGGACACCAGTCCTATTGGATAGGACCCATCCTAAGCCACTATGAGTGTCCTCATCTTAACTAATTATATCCGCAAAGACTCCATTTCCAAAGCAGGACACGTTCTGAGGTACCAGGGCTTAGGACTCTGACCTATCTTTTGGTGGGGGACACAATTCAACCCATAGCAGTCCCGCGAGTGGACGGTCCTCAGTAACTGTGTATAGAGACCTACTTCCTGCTGTTTCTAACGGATGCACTGTTCTCTCTGAGGCTGAAAATTAAGGACACCCCCTCTCTGCTGAGGTACCCCACCCACAAGTCATTGCTGTAGCTGCTCGCTGCTAGAAGATTCTTTCACTCCCTACAGTCCTGCAACAAAAGGCTGCATTTTGTGTCTTCACACACACACCCATACATAGACACCAGGGCTTTTGGCAGTAAGGGAATAACACCTTGGCTAAGTATATTTGAAAGAGTCTCCCTGCAGACGGGGCACAATATTTAGCAAAACCAAAGGTTAAATTTGAATTTCAGATAAACAATGAATTATTTTTTTAGTATAAGTATATCCCAAGGACTATTTGGAACATCCTTATACTGTAAAAATAATGAAATTTCCATGTAACTGGGTGTCCAGTATTTTATGAGGCCACCCTCCCCCCACCGCCATGTGACAATGGTTGATGTGGGTCATGTGATCATCCCCCACCCCATCCTCTGTCCTCTCCCCATCTTCCCTGTAGCCTGGGGACAAAGGTGCTACAAGATGTGAGCAGTGGCAAAGGGGACCCAGGTGGAATTTAAAACGTGTAGCAGATAATCCCCAAAATAAGTAGTTCACGTGGGTGGGCCTTTCCAGTTTTCCATAAAATCGTTTCAGAATAACACACGTGATGGTTTTCAAAGTCGATTTTCATTTCCAAATTGCTCTGACAACTCTCTCCAAGAACTCGCCAAGATAATCCTCCTCCTCAAACCCTTTCTTCTTATCCAAACCTGATCGGAATGATGTTCTTGGTCTGGGAAGCCTTCCTCCTCTCCTGCCCCAAGCAGTTAATGCAGCTGGAGATGGTTTCCCAGCAGCAGCGTGAGCCAGGGGCTGGCCTGAGGATGATCAGCTTGCCTTCCCGCCCCTTGCCTCTCCCCTCCAATGCCCATCCCCACCCTCACCCCCATCCCAGGGCTCCCCACCTTCATGGTCTCTGCCAACAGCTCTTCCAGACACATTTGGGATCGACCCACCGAGTAGTGATAGGAAGAGTTTTCAGTCTGCTTCTGACCACAGGTCTGCTTTGGAACTCTAATCCTTCACATGCACTATTTCTGCCCCACTGTTGCTCCATCTTAAAAATGAGAATAAAGCAGGACAGGAATAAAGACACAGACGTAGAGAATGGACTTGAGGACACGGGGAGGGGGAAGGGTAAGCTGGGACAAAGTGAGAGAGTGGCAGGGACATATATACACTACCAAACGTAAGGTAGATAGCTAGTGGGAAGCAGCCACATCACACAAGGAGATCAGCTCGGTGCTTTGTGACCACCTAGAGGGGTGGGATAGGGAGGGTGGGAGGGAGACGCGCGGCAGCCCTTTGGTTTACACCTGAACATCACTGGCAGTTTGGAATCCGACAACCCTCCCTTACCCACCCCTGGTCATGGGGAAGCTTTGCATCGCTTCTGACTTTTTGCAGGAATGTCCCAAAGCACAAAGAAAACTGTAGGTGCCCAAGACCATGGATGCAGGTACAGGTAGCGTCTGGGTGTCCAAAGCTGTGATGAGTGGAAGAGATAGTGAGTAGAGGGGATGGGTGAGCACTTAGAGGTAGTAAATATGAGAGAGGTAGGCAGCAATCCACATGGAAATTGGTCCACCAGGTGAGCGGGTCTGCCTTGCTATCTGTCGAATAGATGTCCTTAGAGGTGGGAAAACTGTTCTTCCGACAGGTTGCCTGGAACTAGGCTGATCCTGGAAGCAGAGGCTTGGGTCTCCACCCACAGAAGAATTGGAGGGTCCTTATCTGAGGCCCTTGCTATGACCCCTGACACCCTCTCTAGCCATCATTTTCCTCTCAGGATTACTGGTCCCTCTAACAACAACAAAAAAAAAGTGATTAAGGTGATAAGTAATAAGTGAAAGGTTATTCTTTCTCAGCTAGAAAATTTGTAACAGCATCTCTCCCCGTGAGCCTAGGCAGATGAGGCTATGGAATGGTTGAGTAGATTCTCCCTTTTAACAGAATCCCGTGGTGGTCACTGTGGTCTGAACACCAGGCTGGTGTCAGGCTGGTGATGGCAGGAAAACAAAAACTGCAAGAACATGAGCGTTAAGATTAGCATCTGCAGGGGATTTGTCTGTTCACATCAGGGTCACGTGCCCTTTTCATGTCCTGCTCTAAGAAATCCCCACACCGAGGCTCAGAGGGAGGGGGCATCAGCAGCGTCTAGGTGGCTGTCCATCCACCCCAGAAGGTTTCTCCTGCACTTCCTGATGGGTGCCGTGGGAGTCTGGACCTTTCTCGGGAGTACTTATATGAGCAAAAATGCACAGACTAATCATCGGGTCACCTGCCCTCTTTGCATCTTCTAGGGAGCCTTTGCATCAGGCTGTACCCGGAAGGACTTTTTCTGCTCATTTTCTTCTTGACTTCTTTCCCCAAAATCCGCCGAAAACACTTAAAACCACTATTTCACTGACTTTTTTTCTGAACCATTGGAGAAAGATCCCTTTGGCGAGAGCTCTGCCAATGAAAGACATGGAGCTGGAATCAAAACCTGGAATCAAGGAGCTGGAATCAAGGAGCCGGACAACTGGTCTAGGTTGGAGACCACAGCCACAAAGGAAGAATGCAGTCCCTGTACCTCCCGGGGTCCCCTGCAAATAGAGGGGCTCTGTCTGCAATGAACTTACCAAAATGCGGCTGGGAATTGCACTTTGGAAACCAGAAGTATAGGGCTGACTAAGCCCATCCTGGCTCTGCGTGCACCAGACCTCGATGGAATGAGATCAGCCTTTCCGAGAGGGGGTGGCCAGTCCAATTCCTTCCACAGGTTTTCTTCACCTGGCAGCCAGCAAACGCCCCAATCGACTGATACAGGGCTCCTCAGAGAAGCCCACCTCCATTCCCACCTCCCCACACACAAACCTCTTTGCCAGTTTGCAAAAGTGCGTGCCAACACAAGAGTGTGTGCACTCGTGTGTGTGCACGTGTGTATGTGCGTGTTTAATGACAAGCGGCCTGTTTAGAGTTGGTCAGAGGCTTCGGAAACCAAACGTGGCTTTGAGCGTCTCACTGCAGAGTGAGTCCACTTTGAGGAGAGGCCTTGATTGACCAGAACATGGGACCGGGAGCCTGGAATGTGGCCCGTCCAAACCTGGCCCCAGCCCTGAGGCACAGATCGCAAGGATTATTTCATTTCTCTGTGTTTGTTTTTTCTTGCATCAACAAAAGTGTAGACGTAGAAGGGAGAAGAATGTGAGACCAGAAAGGCTCATTATTACCTGAACAAGAGGGTCATGGGATTGACTAAAGTCATTGAAATGCTTTGAAGATTAATGGGCCCATATAAATGTTAATTTGCTATGAGGTTTCTCCTAAGAAATTAAACAGGGCACAGAAGGCTTGCATATAAAACACAGAATGGAGTCCTCAGCTATAATTGATGTCTATAAAGTTCTCTTTATCAGATTTAGTTGATGCCGTTGCAGGAGGGGTGGTGGAGAGCTATACCAGCACTCTTTCTTTCAGGCGAGAAAGTGGAACTTTGGGTCACTAAGCTCTTCTGAAACCGCATGGGAAGCAAAAACACCAGGGTGAGGGGTTAATTACAGTCCCAGAAAGGGGAATCAAATGGAGCCCTTTGGGGAGAACTCAGGGCCCTTGAGGGGACCGAGTAGTTGTCCAAATACTACTCAGCCATAAAAAAGAAGGAAATTTTGCCATTTGTGGCAACATGAATGGACTTGAGGGCATTAAGCTAGGTGAAATAAGTCAGACAGATAAAGACAAGTGTTGTATGATATCACTTATATGTGGAATCTAAAAAGAATACAACAAACTAGTGAATAAAACAAAAAAGAAGCAGACTCAGATATAGAGAACAAACTAGTAGTTACCAATGGGGTGAGGGAAGTGGGGAGGGGCAATACAGGGTGGGGAGGGAAAAAAGGGGGTTATTATGGGATTATATGAAGTTATATGTGTGAAACTTTTGAAAATTTAAAGCTCTATTGAATGTAAAGAATCTTTCATTCAATAAAAATAATATTAAGGTAAAAAAAAACTATGATTATTCACCATCAACCATAGCATGCTTGCTCTATCCCATCTGCTTTAATGAGGATGCAACCCAAGGTGGCCCAGTAACCACAGTCCTTTCAAGGGGACCCTAACTCAGGACCCAAGAGCTGGGAAATCCCACCTCCCTGCAAAGTCAGGGTGCTTCTTATGGGGAACACACCTCACACTGATTGACAGTGAAAGGGGTTCAGCTGACCTTGACAATCCTCTCAGGGAAATAAAAACTAAAGCAAATGAGCAGAAGTTTACATCCAGCTCAGTTTCACCAACCAGTAAACAGCACCGCCTAATTGTGGTCCGAGGGTCCGCACAATCCGGAAGGGTCTGACCTCACGGCATCTTCTCATGCCTCCTGGACATTTGCCCTCTGGGCTAGAATGTGGCCATAGAGGTGGCTGAGGTTTGAAACCCAAGGGGGAAAATCAAGAACAGGTGAGTAAAGGGTGACAAATTTCAGGGTATTTAGGTGACGTTTACATACTCTACGGAGGTGCGCAAACATTACACAAACAACACACATAGCGTGTGCCTTAGCTACTATTGCGTTGAATTGCATTGCATCCCCCCTACAAATTCCTGTGTTGAAGCCCTAACCCCCAGCACCGCAGACTGTGACTGTATTTAGAGATCGGGTCTTTACAGAGGTGACTAAAGTAAAATGAAGCCGTCAGGGTGGGGCTTTAATCCAATCTGACTGGTGTCCTCGTAAGAAGAGAAAATCTGGATGTAGAGACACCAGGGAGGCTTGGACACAGAGGGGTGGCCACGTGAGGACACAGGGAGAGGGGGGCCATCCACCAGCCAAGGAGAGAGGCCTCGGGAGAAACCAGCCCTGCCCACACCTTGATCGGGAACATTCAGCCTCCAGAACTATGAGGAAGTAAATGTTTAAGCCACTCAGTTTCAGGTATTTGGCTATGGCAGCCCTAGCTGACTAATACAGCCACCATCAGAGAGCCAGAGGCCACAGGGCTCCCACCGGCCTGGACAGCTTGGGCACCAAACTCCCACCTGTGGTCCTGGGAGCCCTGCCGCCACCCCCGGCTCCAGAGCACAGCTCAAGGCCACAGTTCCATGGTTCCAGGAGCCTAGTGGGCAGCACAAGGCAGTAAGGAGAACACTCATCTGAGGCGTCACCTCCTCCAGGCAGCTTTCCCTGACTGCTGTCCCTCCCCTGGGCTGGACATCCCGCATCCATCCTCCAGCCTCTCCAAGAACCCTAGAATCCCATGCAGAGGACCACTTTTGGCACCATGTTGTAATTCTCTGATTCCCTCAGCCCAACCCCAGGAAGCCCCGGTCCTGTGCCTTTTCCTCATCCCTGTGTCCTGGCACCTTGCCCAGCACCTGGCATTAGGTGCGCAGGACTCTTTATTCCAGCAGCTACCAACTGACTGTGACGTGCAGGCCCTCGGGAGAGAGCGGTATCACACAGGTCTGGTCCCCGCAGAGCTGACGTACTAGGGTAAGAGGTGGCTGAGCCCAGAGGCCGACCCACGTGGTCCAGGCTTTGTCATCAGGGAATGTGTGAGGCGTGTGGGAGCACAGGATCAGGCCCCTGATCTGTTTAGGATGGCCAAGGATGACACCCTCAAGGGTGCCCCACGGAAGCTGAAACCTGCTGGAGGATTAGGACGTGGCCAGGCTGGGGGAGGGAAGAGTGTATCAGCAAAGGGAACAGCATGTGTGACAGCCCAGAGGTGGGCAAGGGCAGTTCCAGTAGCTGGAAGAAGTTCAGGATGGCTATAGGGCAAAGCTACGCGAGCTAGAGAGAGAGCTTGGATGCGGCTGGACAGGTTAGTAAGGCAAGGCTTGAAGCCCCTTTGTCAACCAGGGTCAGGGCTGTGAGAACCTACTGAGAAAGGAATGGCTGCAGGGGAGCAGCCCCCAGGGGTTTTCTGCTGGTTCCCAGCCCTCTGGTCCCACAGGGCCAGCAGTCTGCAAATACCATGACTCCAATTCATGGCATTTTGCCCTGAAGGACATCCACGGATGTCCCAGGTTATCCATCATCACTGGATGAGGCTTCAGCAGCACGAAGCCTAGCAGAGCCCCCTGCAGGGCTCTTCACAGAGGTGGGGGGGTGGCGGGGTCCAAGTCAGAGGCCACAGGTTGACGCTGACCCTCAGGGCTTGCAGGCAGGCAGGCTAGGAAGTGCAGGAGCTCTCTGATCCGGGGTACAAAGCCCTGTCCCCTCCTCCTGGAGACCTCATTCTATGCCCCCTCCTCTAGCCCCTCGAAATAAGAGGATCAGATGGGAACATTAGTCACATCAGCAGTCAGACACCAGCCCTGTGCTCCAAACGAAAGAAGCACTAGGGACCCGGGGCACTTTATCAAAAAATGGCCAATCTGGTCTTTGCTCTGGGAGGACTCCAGCCTGTGGCTCGTGGAGCCACAAGCTTCTGCCCAGGGTAAGCTGTGACAAAGTGAGAGAGAGGCATGGACATATATACACTACCAAACGTAAAATAGATAGCTAGCGGGAAGCAGCCTCATAGCACAGGGAGATCAGCTCCGTGCTTTGTGACCGCCTGGAGGGGTGGGATAGGGAGGGTGGGAGGGAGGGAGACGCAAGAGGGAAGAGATATGGGAACACATGTATAACTGATTCACTTTGTTATAAAGCAGAAACTAACACACCATTGTAAAGCAATTATACTCCAATAAAGATGTTAAAAAAGAAAAAAGAAAAAAATATCTGGTGATAAAGCATAATGTAAAAGAATATGAAAAAGAACATATATATATATATATGTATAACTGAGTCACTTTGCTGTACAGCAGTAATTAACACAACATTGTAATTCAACTATACTTTAATAAAAAATAAATTAAAAAAAAAAAGACAAGCTTCTGCCCAAGTGGCAAGTGACAGCACAATCTGGTCCCCAGGGTATGAACTTAGCTGGCTTTCTGGAAAGGGAAGGATATCACACTGCTAGATTGTGCTTGGCTGCAAAGAATAGCTGGTCATAGGGGGTGATTCATTCAAGAGTCAGGCTGAGCTGGGACAATGATACCAGAAGCTTTCCAAACAAAAGAAGGAAAAGGCCAGGATAAGGGTTTGGGACATTCAGCCAAAAAATATAGAGGAAATGATCATTTCCAGACTGCTCTTGAACCTGCATTTCTGCAGTATTTGTAAGAACTCAAGTCTGTTCCCTCCTTCTACAAATTGTGCCAACCTGATCAGAGGTAGAGTCATAGTTTACAGAATTCAGTGAGTGTGGATGTCATCTCTTCTACAGTTACATCAATAGCACCATATTTTGCTGATAATTTGACATGAAAACACAATGGTTGGCTTTAGGAATGTTTTTTAATCAAGTGACGTAAGAATATTGAAATAACATGCCAAGGATTATTCAGAGTTCTTCTACGATGCTGAAGAGATGGGAAAAATCACTTCTAGAATAAAATTACTCCACAAAAGTGTTTAACCTTTTGGCAAAATTAGCGCCGTATGATGCATGTAGTGAGAGGGTGCTAACTCTCCGTTGCTTGACTGAATCAGTGAATCAATAAATCACAGGCACTCAAGAAATATTTGGTCAACGGTTAAGTGAGTGAAAGAATGAATTCAGGGGCCAGGAATGGCATATTCAAATTCCCATAATAAGGAACCCTCATAATAAGCGTCAGTAGTTGCACAATTTATTGGTGACCCCTTAAATTCTGAAATGTAGTACATTCTACATTTTCTTCTTATTTCCTTTTCTGAGTTTCTAACAAATAAAACAAGACATTCTTGGATGCAAATAATCCCTGGCAACCCACCCTTGCATACACTCTTCTTCTTTGTTATTCTCTCTGAGCATATTTTCTTGGCCTCTGCTCGTCCCCAGATAATGTCCAGACAGCTACAGGTTCAAACTGCCGGGAAGCAGTCCACTAATCCAGCCGTCCACAACACGCCCTGCATCTGGGTAGACCCGTTACCTTCTTCAAAGCGGCTTTCATTTTATTTTAATAACCGAATGTGTTAATTCAGGCATCCTCTCTCTCTCATACACACACGTACACGTGTACATGCATGCACAAGCCTACACACACATGAGCACCCACCCAAGCACGTGCATACATGTGCACACCTGCACACATGGACCCCATCCATGGAAGCCATGGTCCTCGCCTTCGAGAGAGTAAGAGGTGAGTCTGAGGACCTGCCAATGAGAGCCAACACCTGAACTGGCTCAAGATTTTCTCCCCAGTCCAGAGCTTTCCCATTTCCTGTGCTGGGCAGCCACCCGTGTGTTCCGAAGAAACAGGCTCCAACTCGACTTTCCCATTCCCTGACCCTAGGTCAGTCCTAATTCTCTCTGTGATGAAGTTTAGACATTTGGAAAACAGTCAACATGAATGCAGGCCCTGTCCTGAGGCCTGGAGGGCTGTATCTCAGAGGAGCAAAAAAATCCCCAAGAGGCTTCTGAGGAAATGTGGCGCATACGTACAAAGAGACCTCACATTCTGGCTGAGTCCTGGAGTTTCTTTTTCTTTCCAGAAAAACGTATTCATCACATTTGCCAAATGCCAATATCCTGACAATTGATAGGATTAGATCATGTTACATGAAGAGGAAGGAAGTCTGTTAAACTTCATACACATGTGTTCTCTCTCTCTCTCTTTCCCTATGTCTCTCTTTCTCTCTGTGTGTCTCTCTCAATCTCTCTGTCTCTGTTTCTGTCTCTGTCTGTCTGTCTCTCTCTCTCTCACACACACACACACAGCACTGCACGTCTGATTCACTCGCACACCAGCCTCCTCCCACCTCCTGGCACCTCCCTTGGACCAGCCCACCTACAGCTGACACTATGAAGTGACGAAGTGCTAACACTCAGAACACCTCCGCTCACCACCTACCACAGCCTAGACTCCAACTCGGAGAGGGTGCGGAGAGTATCCCCATGTGGCTGAGTGCAAGGCCATGACCGCAGACAGAGAGGATTAGATGTGTCAGACAGCAGAGAGGCAGGAGGAGAGGCTGGGGCCGGAATGGTTCTGGAGTCCCTGGCTGCAGACACCCTTGCGTTGCAGTTACTCATCAAAGTGATGACCAGAGGAGATGCTGGTCTGCAGAGGCCAAGACCATTGAGTGCAGTTTGGGGCATTTGGGCTTAAGAGGTGACCAGAGAAGGAAACCAGCAAAGATTATTAAAAAGGAGAGATTTGGAAAACCTTCCATTCAACAAACTTTTGCCCCAACAGAGCACTTTCTATTTATCAGGTGATGATTTAGTCCCTGGAGCTTTAGCACCGAACAAGATAGACAGAAATCACACCTTTATGGGGTTGACACGGGGATGAAGGGGGCTTTGGGACAGACAAAGGACAAGATAAATAAATCATGGTATCCCAGATGGTCATAAAGGCTGAAGAGAAAAGTCAGGCAAGGAAAGAGGAAAAAGTGTTGGGGGAAGTTGCCGCTCTAGGTATTGTCTTAGCTCAGGCTACTGTAGCAAAGCACCACAGACCAGGCTGATTCAACAACAGAAGTTTAATCCAAGATCAAGGTGCAGGCAGGGCTGGTTTCTTCTGAGGCCTCTTGGCTTATAGACCATCATCTTCTCCCTGTCTTCTTACATGGTCTTCCCTCTGTGTGTGTCTGTGTCCTAATCTCGTTTCTTATAAGGACACCAGTCAGATTGGATTAGGGCCCACCCTAGTGACCTCATTTACCTTAATTATCTCTTTAAAGGCTTGATCTTCAAATAAGGTCAC
Source organism: Mesoplodon densirostris (assembly GCF_025265405.1). NCBI lineage: Eukaryota > Metazoa > Chordata > Mammalia > Artiodactyla > Ziphiidae > Mesoplodon > Mesoplodon densirostris. The sequence continues at coordinate 6,529,672 of NC_082665.1, read as the reverse complement.
ATTCTGAGGTACTGGGGGTTAGGACTTCAACATATGGATTTGGGGGGGACATAATTCAGCCCATATCAGGTACGGCAGTGGCTGCATGCTTCTGCTCGCCCCTGTAGATTCACTCTCCCTGCTTTTCCACTCTGCACTTTGCCACAGGATCCTGGGGGTGAAATGCATCAGTGGCCCCCACCTGCCAGCCTCTGTTGGGAGCACATCAGAAGATCACAGAGAGGAGGGTGTTGAGGTATTTATTCCCCCCAACCTTCCCTGCTGGGTTGCTTCAGAGATGCACTGCCTTGAGCTCTCTCTCCAGGTTCTGTCAATGACAAAACTGCTCCCCCACTTTTGGCCTTCAGACCAAGAGTCAGCAAGGGCTGACTGATATCTGATATCAGCAAGGGCTCCCCACTGTTGCTGGTCCTGGGGTGCTGCACCACCCTGCCCCCAAGCTGGTAAATTGTCCGTTTATTAAGTTCTCCTCAAACTACCTCACTTCAGTGGGCCATCTAACCAATACAGGAAGCCAGGGCAGGCTTCCCTGAGAGTCAGAGGAAGAAAAGGCAAATCAAGAAAAAATGGTATCCCAGAAACCAAGAGAACTTCAAGAAGGCGGCTGTGATCTGTGGTAAGAGCTACAGTGAGTAAGAACCTGCCAAGAGGTGATGAATAGAGAAAGACCCAGGCCCCCTCAGCCGCGGTGGTGGGGGACAGTAGAGTCAGGACGCTCCTCAAAGCCAAAGAAACCCTTGGTTAGGGAGAAGGGGAGTGAATTTCATAGTAAGCACACACACCAGAAGCCTTATCTACCCTGTGATCCAGACACAGTGAATGAGTAGCTGTTGCCTTGGAACGTTCAGCCTCCCCAGCTTTGCACGCAGCACATGTGTATGTGCATTGCACGTATGTGTGTGTGCGTGTGTACAAACATGCACCAGCAAATTAATGAACTGTCCTTGGGGCCTACCACTACAGATGTTATTCCTTTAGTGAAGATGTGTATCTCCCACTTCAAGCCAAACAATAGATATCAATCTAGCTTTGAAGATAAAGCCTTAGTTATTCAAGCTATGCCTCTCAGAAGATGTGCTTTGTATTACCGCTTAATTTATGATACGATCTCTGTAGGTTTGGTGCTGACATGGTAGGAGATTTCCTTTTCAAAAGTCCTTTCTTTCTTAATAGACTTTATTTAGAGCAAAATTGACTGAAAAATACAGAGTTCCCATAAGCTCCCTGCCTCCACACCTGCACTACCCCCTTACTATTAAACATCCTGAACAATTATGTCCATTTTTTAAATATGTTTTAATCCATTTAACCAACCATAGAGTTTTTCCAAAATCTTTCTGACAATAAACAGCATTAATATGTGCCTATTGGCTAAGAATAACAAAAAAGATTAAAGACTTCCTTACAAATAGCTCTCAAAGCCAAGAGTTAGGCGTAGGATAGAGCATCAAGCCTCCCCACTCTGCCTTGGCCATTCCGCCCAGTTAACCACAGCTGATACTTTCAGTGGTTTCAGCCACTTGCTTTCTGGGGCCTCACAGAAATCTTCCTTTTTGCTCCAGTTCCAAGAAGGAGTGTTGGCTTCAGCAAATCACAAACTCTTTGAGCGCACCGGGGAGGCAAGGAACCAGCAAGAGGTGAAGACCCCGCCTCCCTCTAGAGACAGAAGAAATATGGTACAGAAACATTTTTGCCTAAGTGTAACATTGCCCAGCCAATTACAGAAATAAGTTTCTTTCCTTCAAAGAAAATTCTAAAAGAAAATCTTTTTTAAAACATTGGCATCTTATAGCTCAACTAGCCAGCCTTCCAACTGCAGGTAAAATCAGAGACTGGCTTCAAAAAATGGATAAAGAACTTGAATAGGCATTTCTCCAAAGAAGATACATAGGAATTTCCCCGGTGGTCCAGTGGTTAGGACTCTGCCCTTCCACTTCAGAGGGTTTGGGTTCGATCCCTGGTGAGGGAACTAAGATCCCACATGCGGCGCAGCCAAAAAAAAAAAAAAAAAAAGATATACAGATGGCCAAAAGCACATGAAAAGACAGGCAGCATCGCTAATGGTTAGGGAAATGCAAATTCCACAATGCAATACCACTTTACACCCATTAGGGTGGCTACTATTAAAAAAAATCAGAAAATAACAAATTTGGCAAAGATGTGGGGAAAATGGAACCCTTGCGCATGGCTGGTACGAATGTAAAATGGTGCAGCTGCTATGGAAAATAGTATGGCCGGTCCTCAAAAAATTAAACATCATTACCATATGACCCAGCAATTCCACTTCTGGATATATACCCAAAAGAATTGGAAGCAAGGACTCAAACAGATATGCACACCAATGCTCACTATCTATAATAGCCAAAAGGTAGAAACAATCCAAGTGTCCATCAGTGGATGAATGGATAAAGAAAATGTGGTCTATCCATACACACAATAGAAGAGTATTCAACCTTAAAAAGGAAGGAAATTCTGACACCTGCTACAGCATGGGTGGGCCTGGAGGACATTATGCTCCGTGAAAGAAGCCAGACACAGAAGGATAAATTCTGTCTGATCCATTTCTGTGAGTGGTCAAATCCATAGAGACATAAAGTAGACTGGAGGTGACCAGGGGCTGAGGCAGGTAACAGGGGGAGTGAGTGTTTAATGGCATGATGGATGAAAAGTTCTGGAGATTTTCAGTTCATGATGAATGAAAAGCTCTGGAGATGGATGGTGGTGATGATTGCACAACAATGTGAAAATACTTAATGTCACTGAATGGTATGTGCCAAAAAGGGTTAAAATGGTCAGTGTTATGTTATATGTATTCTCTCACAATAAAAAAAAAAAAAAATTCAACTCTTTTTAAAAAAGGTCAGGGCTCCCCTGGTGGCGCAGTGGTTGAGAATCTGCCTGCCGATGCAGGGGACACAGGTTCGAGCCCTGGTCCGGGAAGATCCCACATGCCGCGGAGCAACTAAGCCCATGAGCCACAACTACTGAGCCTGCGCGTCTGGAGCCTGTGCTCCGCAAATGGAGAGGCCGCGACAGTGAGAGGCCCGCTCACCGCGATGAAGAGTGGCCCCCGCTTGCTGCAACTAGAGGAAGCCCTCGCACAGAAACGAAGACCCAACACAGCCATAAATAAATAAGAGCGTTCCTTTAAAAAAAAAAAAAAAAAGGTCAGCGGCATTTTTTACGCCAAGTCTTTCCTTAGTCCATCCCATCAGAGCAGGGTGGGGGCAGGGAGGCTCCTGGGTCACCGTGGCCTCAGGTGCGGAGGGCTCTGGGCGGGAGCTGCAGCCTCCTTCCCCCTCTCCTTCTTCTTACCTGCGCTCACACAGGTAAGTGGTGGAGCCGGCACCCGACCCAGAGCTCCAGCCCTCACTCTACTCGCCTCGTCCCTGCCACCGCCCAATCACCACTCCTCCTGACTGTTGCTCAGGCCTGGCACAGAGCAGCATTGGGACCCACCTCTTCGTTCTTTAGGTGCCGGCCTTTGTTTCGGGTGTCTTTGATTTTTCTGCGCTAGTAAAAGGAATACCTGAGAAAGATATTGACAGCCGACAGTAGGGAAAATAAGAAGTGTCTTTTTCCAATTGGAAAGCAAAGTGAAAGACCTCATGGGTGATGCACTTTTTATAGAAACCCATCACATCACAGCATGATTATATTCCCACCCCAGACCTCTTTGGCCCTGAGCGCGCGGCCCGCTATAGCCACGGTTCACCCTCGGATGGAGCTGCACACGACGTGGATGAACAGGGGCGCAGCGGGGCCAGCAGCGTCCACAGTTCTATCTGATATCATCATAGGTTCCCACTGCAGCCCTAATGGAGGTCTGCATTTGTAAGAAAAGCCTCATTCTCAATCCCACTAAGTCCTCCGTGGAATGTTCTAGACAGAAATGGAGCGGACGGTAAGATCGCAGACACTCTGAATGGTTCAGGACCACACAAGGTCATGAAGTCCATTTTCCCGCCCCCAGGCGGGCTCACCATGGATGGCAATCACCCTGCTTTTAGGGATATCCAGAGTGGGGGGGTCGACATCACACCCTGGATGTCGCATCCTGAAAGAGGTCCTGTTTCCGTCCCATCTGAATCCTTCATGCTGCGGGGGGAGGGGGGATCTTGCTCTCACCTGGCTACCACCTACTGGGAGGGGGGTGATGCTCACTCATTGTCCCCCGACTCTCCTACAGGACAGATGATTTCACCTTGAATCACCTGAGTGACTCTCCTCTGAAGCCTTAAGCCCCACCAGAGCCTGTCACAATGGCAATTGCCAAGTGTCGGATCTGTGAAGATGTGGCATTGGCCATGGGGCAGGACTGGACGGGGGAAGGATGGAGAGGAGTGACTGAGAGACAGGAAGGCAATAGGACGGTGGTTCTCCAACCTGAGGGACATCGACATTCCCTGGAGGGCTTGGGAAACTCAGATGTCTGGGCGGCATCCCAGTGCTTCTGATTCAGGAGCTCTGGGATGGGCCAGAGAATCTGCACTGCCAATGGCTGGGAGGGACTGCTGACACCATGATGGATAAGGACACCCTCTCAGGAGAAACACACAGAAAACCCCGCTGGCCGTCCAGCTTCCTGTGCCAACCTGTCATCACCATGCTGAGGAATGAATGCCTAACAAACCAAAGCCTATCCCAGTATCACAGGTTTCTCTCCCATGCCTCCTGCCCACACTGAAAGAGGGGTGGCCGTCCTCTCTGTGATGTGGCCACACACCCCCGTGGTGACCTGCCATCCTCCCACTTCTTTGCAGCATTTGAACAGGGAACCCTAAAACCCATCCCATCAGATCCATCCAGTCACCCCGACTTCCTCCCAGGTGTGCATCCAAGTCACCTTCTCAAAGCTGATTCCCAGGGACCCAGGGCATCTCCAGCAGAGACCCAGATGCCCCCAGCAGACCTGCCCCTCCTCTGGCCCAGGACAGGCCCTCATGCCCCCCACAAACCTCGCCCAGGTACTCGCTGTGGGGTCCGTCCTTCCATCAGCACATCTGAGTCCTGCTGCTGGAACCAGGCCCCATTGCTCCTGGGTACTTCACTGTTTTGCTCCAAACCTCTGCAAGTTGCCCAGGGCCTGCATCCTTGGGGAGGCCCTAATCTCCCTAATTTACCTTTCCTTTGCCCCTTGTGCAATCCTCTACTATAGCCCAGCTGACAGAGTCACATCCCCTCAGCTGCCCAATATGTCTGCCCTCTGGTCCCTGACCATCCTGATCTCCTATCTCCATGGGTCCAACCCCCTCCTGTCCTCCAAGGCCCAGCCTCAAGTCCTCCAAGCATGCCTCCCCCTCGAAGACTTTCCAGCCCCCAAGTATAAAAATCACCCCTCCTCCTCTGGTACCCATAAAGCAAGAACTGTTCCTCAACTATGATTTCTTGTGAGCAACAAGTAAAATTAGATAGATGATAGATAGATAGATAGATAATGATAGGTAGACGATAGATAGATAGATAATAGATAGATATACACCATATTATGTTGTTATTTGAATGTATGCTTTCCTAAACTAATCTTCCCCACCCTACCCCTACTGCTGTTACCTGTCAACCCAGGTCCAGAACACCTACTTGCCCTAGACAAACACCCTGAGCAGTTGGAATAACTAATCTATATTATATTAAAATTACTGTTTATAGGTATCAATATATCAGCTCAAGTTTATATCATATTGTAGTTACTACTTATGTGTATATATATATTTCTTGTAGGCAGAATAATGCTCCCCCGTCCCCAAATTATGCCGACGTCCTAATCCCTGGAAACTGTGATTTTGTTACATCACATGGCAAAGGGCCTTAGCAGGTGTGCTTGGGTGTAGACCGGGTGGGTATCCTGGATGACCCAGTTGGACCCCATCTAATCACAGGTGTCCTGTGATTAGCAGAGGCCCTATCCCAGCTGTGGTCACAGAGGGACATAATGGCGAGGAAGAAGACTCAGAGATGGACAGAGGGACCACCAGCCGAGGAGCCAGTAGAAGGTGGAAAACGCAAGAAAACAGAATCTCCAGAAAGAAACGCATCCAGTGTTGACACCTCGCTTTTAAACCAAGGAGCCCTGGGTCAGACTTGTGATTACCAGGAAGTAAGAGAAGAAATTTTTGTCATTTTAAGCTGCTAAATTCGCGGTAAATTGTTACCACAATAACAGAATTACTGCAACATTATATTCTGTGTGTGTGTGTGTGTACGTGCACACGTATCCTTGCTACGCCAGAGGTCTCGAGGACAAGATGATGTCTGATTTGCCTTTGTGTCCCTTATAGAACCCAGGAAGTGCCATCATATGGTGGACACTTCATATGTACTTGTGTAATTCCCCCTACCTATGAGTAATTTTTTGAATGATACAGAATATATTGGGGCCAACGTTCATTTCTAGGCTCAGAAAAATGGGAATGGGATGCAGTGGGGGGGTCTGATGTCCTCAGGGTAGCCAACATTTCTCAGCTAGGAAGAGGCTTTCTGGGAGGAGCTGTGGCCCAAATCACGAGAATGGCCTTTCTGGCCTGTAATTATTTCACTAGATAATGACAACCTGAAACTCAGGCTGCTGCCAGGGTGAGCCCTGGAGCTGCTGTGTCTTGTTCTAGGGCCTTCACCTCCCCCTGACCCCACTCACAGGCCATAAGCAGCAGCAGAGGCTGAGTAGCTTCAGGGCATCAGAGACAGAGGGAGGGCCCTACCCCGCCCCTACCAGACTTAGTCAGCGGTCAGAGGGATGGAAAGGCCCCGGCAGGTACTGGGTACCAGGATGCTGGAGGGAAGCCCTGGGTGGGGAGCGGAGGGTGTCCCAGGGAGGAGATACCTGCTGGGAAGCCCTGATACCCACCTAATGGGCAGGACGTGGGGCTCCCTGCTGAGTCTAAAAGCCTGGTCATGGACACAGCATCTGAAGGCCCAGGCCAAACCAGTCGGGCCAGATGCAGGGTGACACTGCAGCTCTACTTATCCCACAGCTGATCAAAATCGGCCTCAGGTCAGGGATAAAGAAACACCAAAACTGGGAATGTGAATTGGTACAGCCACTATGGAGAACAGTATGGAGGTTCCTTAAAAAACTACAAATAGAACTACCATATGACCCAGCAATCCCACTACTGGGCATATACCCTGAGAAAACCATAATTCAAAAAGAGTCATGTACCAAAATGTTCATTGTAGCTCTGTTTACAATAGCCCGGAGATGGAAACAACCTAAGTGTCCATCATCGGATGAATGGATAAAGAAGATATGGCACATATATACAATGGAATATTACTCAGCCATAAAAAGAAATGAAATTGAGCTATTTGTAATGAGGTGGATAGACCTAGAGTCTGTCATACCGAGTGAAGTAAGTCAGAAAGAGAAAAACAAATACCATATGCTAACACATATATATGGAATTTAAGAAAAAAAAATGTCATGAAGATCCTAGGGGTAAAACAGGAATAAAGACACAGACCTAGTAGAGAATGGACTTGAGGATATGGGGAGGGGGAAGGGTAAGCTGTGACAAAGCGAGAGGCATGGACATATATACACTACCAAATGTAAAATAGATAGCTAGTGGGAAGCAGCCACATAGCACAGGGAGATTAGCTCGGTGCTTTGTGACCACCTAGAGGGGTGGGATAGGGAGGGTGGGAGGGAGGGAGACACAAGAGGGAAGGGATATGGGAACAGACATATACGTATAACTGATTCACTTTGTTATAAAGCAGAAACTAACACACCATTGTGAAGCAATTATACTCCAATAAAGTTGTAAAAAAAAAAAAAAAAGAAACACCAAAACAATAAATATAGAGAAAAGCTCTCATGCTGATTAGGCCAAGGCAATAAGATGTGTGGGTGGTTTCTTGCAGAATCCTTGAAATGTCCAAGACTGCCTTCATCTGATTAATCAATCATGCTTGCAGAGTTAGCATGGCCAGGCAGCAAGGCCTCAGAGGTGACACTTTCAGTCTTGAAGGACGAAGAATAGATAAGGTCTCTTGGGAATAAAATCTGACAGGTGCTTTACACACATCATGCAATTAATCTTCACAGCAGCAGGTGAGGTATCTGCTAGGATGCCCATTTTTCAGAAGAATACACTGTGTCTTGGGGAGGTTCAGTAATTTACCCAGGGTCAGAGGTTAAGTGCTCAACCCTGGGTCCTACAGCGGGTGAGTTGCAGGGCGAAGCATCAGCCCCAGTCCAAGCAGCATCCCTCCCATTTCCTTGTGCGGCGCCATCGCCCAGGCAGCTCGATTTCAGGTATGGGGGAGCAGGAGGATATTGTGTTAAGAACTGGAGCTCTGGAACCACACTGCCTCACTCCTGATTATTTTTCCTCTCTGCCTCAGTGTCCTCAGCTGTAAAATGGGGATGAAGCCTGTATCACGGAGGTCGTGAAGAGTCACAGACTCGTGCACGGAGGTCACTGAGCGAGGACTGGCTCACAGCACGGGCTCAGCACAGGTGAGCTCTTTGATTGACATTCTCTCCGTCGCGGCTTTGGTGCTAAGTATCCTTGTGACCTTGAGTAACTTACTTTCTTTGCAACCCAGCATGAAAGAAGGTGACCATCCTTCAGGGTGCCGATTGCACTGTTGGCAAGTACCCCGTTTCCGAGAAAGCGGATCCCCAAAGGAAGAGATGACTCTGCACCCCTGCCCAGGAGAGTCACACGCTCGGAATCCTAATTTTCGGACCTTGGTCTTTGGTTTCTCAGTCGTTCAAAAGGGCCAATACTGTGAAAATATCCCATTGCTCCCTCCCCATGGCTCAGAAGGTCTTGTCAGGAGATAGTATCTTATAGAGGAAGGAGTCGTTTTCTAAAAGCTCCAAGTCCCAGAAACCTTTTTTAAAAGCAAAGGTGAAAGGTCGGTGTGGCTCCCTGGGATGGTCACACGCATCTGTCACCCTGTCCACGTCACCGTAGCACAGGACATGACAGCGTGATTCAGGGTACGTGTGTCACGTGTGCGTGTATGTGCGTGTGTGATGCCCTCGGAGCAGCCTCGCGCCTGGAAGCACAAATTCACCTGCATTGAAGACAACCCTGGGGGGTGAGAACGGGATCGGCGACACCCAGGTCAAGTACCACAGCTCGGTTGTTGGCTGGGAATTTGCCAAACAGCAACATCTGTTACCAAGGCAACCATGGTGTCACTACCATTTGAAAACACTTGACAGACGAGACAATAGACTCACACCTTCACTCAGTCACTTTATCCTCACCCAGGATGCACGTTTGTGCAAGTCATTAGCCCATTTCTCAGCTGAGGAAACTGAGGCAGCTCATAGCCGTGTCCTGCTGGAGGTCATGTAATGAGAGGCAGAACTGCGACAGCACAGGTCTCTGACTCGGTTCACCTGGCAAAGGCCATTCCGGGCCTTGGCATCAAGGAGACACCATTGGGTCACCATTTCTGGCAGTAATTCCATCACTGCCCTCTGCGCTGACGTCCCCTCCCCCCGACTTCCTCCCTGTCCCTTATCGCTTAAACACAAGGAGCTACCACGACCGGACACAAAGGAAAAGAACAAGCCCGACACACCAAGATTTACACCCAGCTTGTGACGTGGCCCAGCCAGGCCTCCCGCCTGCCTACCTGCCCGCCCGCACCCACGAAGGCTTAGCCCGGAGAAAACCAGTGAGGAGGGAGGGAGGGGTAGCCTAGAGCCTCTTCCTGGCCATCACAGGAATATGTTTATTTTTATGCATTTGGATACCCGAGTCCCTGGAAAAAAGGCTTCCCTGCTGTATTCATATCCTAGGGCTGCACAGCAAAGGGACTTTGAACAGCTCTAGAGCCAGAAGTCCCGACATCATGGTGTCAGAGGCCTCAGCCCTCTGAAGGCTCCAGGGCAGGGTGCTTCCTGCCTGCTCCAGCCCCTACAGCCCCTACAGCCTCTGGTGGCTGTTGGCACTCCTCTGTGGCTCCCGGCGCTCCTCTGTGGCTCCCGGCTCGTGGCCGCGTCACCCCGACCCTTGTCTCCATCCTCACACGCCTTCATCCCTGTGGGTCTCTGTGTCCCCTCCTCTTCTCATGAGGACACCGGTCATTGGATTTAGAGTCCACCCTAATCCAGCATGACCTCATCCCCACTTAACTAATTATACCTGCAAAGACCCTATTTCCAAATAAGGCCACAATCTAAGGTTCTCAGTGGACACGAATTTGGGGGGTGGACACACAAGATGATCGGTGCCCCAGCCTCGCCCCACCACACCTCCTCTGAAAAATGGAGCTGGAGAAGACCACCCAGAGGAGCATCAAATCAGCATTCCAGCTCCTGGCAGAGCTGAGTCGCTCCAGCATCAGGAAGGCCAGAGAAGGGGGCTGGGGTCCCAGCACCCCACTTCCTGCCACCTCTCGGCCCTTCTAGTGCAAACGTTTGTATCCATCGATACAAATAGCCAAGAACCTTCCATTTGTGTAACACGCCATCTCCTTCCACAGCTAAAGAACTCTTGGGGTAGTAGAATACGGATGACTTTCCATGTTTTCCCCGTGTATTCAGACGTGACACAGCACTCCAAAATTTCCAAAGGATATGGATTCGGGGGGGTGGAGGAGAGTGGGATGTAGGCTCATCCAGTTTGACTTAGTCCATACTGGGGGCACCACTGCAGTATTTCCTGAGGTCTATACAAGCTGGGAAAGACACGTTTCTGTAATGTCCATGGCCCTCATTCCTCAGAGAGTCTGCCTTGCACAGCATGTCTGACAACTTAGTTTCTGAGTAGATGGCTTCCCAAGTTAGATGACTCTCCGAATTGGAAAGACCTGTGTTTGGGGTCGGAAATCCTGGCTGGGCTTCTGGGCTTTATGACCTCGGGAAAATCGGTTCATTCTCAGCCAGGGTTTTCCCACTGCTCTTACGGAGAGAGATGAGGGTTGACAGCACCCTCACGATGGCCTGTGACGGCTGGTGGTGACAATAGGAGTGAGGATGCCACACAGTTATACACGCTACACACGCAAGCATCAGTCTCATCACTTATCAGAATGTATCGCAGGACAGCTGAGATGTTCCCCCTGGGTCAGAAAGGAGAGGCGTGTGGGCAGATGACAGCTCCCCACGATAGGGTTCTCTATGAAGGAAAGTCCAGAAGAACATTACGGGTGGCCGATCACTTGGAAGAAACACCGCTTGTCATGTGGCCAAGAGATTCAAGGTTTAGATCAGGAGAAGTGTTTAAAGTATGAAGGATCCAGGGAATCACTCTAACCTTCAGTGAGTGACACTTGATGGAAAAAAAAAAGATACAGAATTAACCCAAGCAGTGCCAGTCTCCACGGCATAGCCAGCTGTCCCTGGGGAACTCTTGACTTTGAGCTTGAAATGTTTCTCTTTTTTTAACCTAAATTAAATAGAGGAGCTCGCCGGCAGCACAGGACGACGGGACAGCTCACTCGAGGGCCCTGGCACCTCCCGCCCATCCCACCCAGCTTCCCACCCACTCCTTCCTCAGCTGAGAACCCTGCCAGCCTGACCAGGCCCACGGAAGGTTCTGTATTGCCCACCAACAGCCAGCCAGCAAGATGCAGAGCCTCACGTGGACACACACCCCACACAGCGCTTCACATCCAAGGACCGAGGTCCCCGGGTGCAGCCCAAAGCCACTCAGCAAGGAGAGGGGCTCAAGGCTCAAATCAACCCCTCCCCGCCCCCTCCCTTCCCCTCCTTCCTCACTGCTCTTAAGGGTATGTGAAGAATTAGCAATGTTTCTGCTGTGGAATAATGTTTCTAAGGTTGTATTCAGCGGGCTGCGTCTTTTCCAGAAAAATGTTTCAATTTTATGTTTTCATTTCAGTGATAATATAAATGTAAAAAATGATTCTAGGGGCTTCCGTGGTGGCGCAGTGGTTGAGAGTCCGCCTGACAATGCAGGGGACACAGGTTTGAGCCCCAGTCTGGGAAGATCCCACATGCCTCGGAGCGCTGGGCCCGTGAGCTATGGCCGCTGAGCCTGCGCGTCCGGAGCCTGTGCTCCGCAACGGGAGAGGCCGCAACAGTGAGAGGCCCGTGTACTGCAAAAAAAAAAAAAAAAAAAAAAAATGATTCTACTTTCACAAATTCACAGTTGAAGGATAGATTCATAGAATAAGACTAACTCAGTGTTTTACAAATGAGAGAATCCTTGATTTTTCTACCTTTAAGTGGGATCTGAGCATTACTCAAATTTGGAGGGATAAAAAATAAGTGTCAGGATATAATCCATAATCCAGTGGTTCTCAAGGTGTGTTTTCCCAACCAGAAGCATCAGCATCCCCTGGGAGCTTCTTAGAAATGCAAACTCTTGGACCTCACCTCAGAGGTGAGTTTTCTGAATCAGAAACTGAAATCTGGGTTTTAACAAGCCCTCCAGGAGATTCTGCCCTTAAGGAAAGCCTGAGAAAATGATGAATATTCAAACTATTATGCTAGAAACTGGAATTCGAGCAGATCTTGCAGCATTTAATTGAATCAAGGGCATTTCTGCACATATTTTCACCTGCAGTCTATTTCACTTTGGAACGGGTCCCTTTTGACCAATCACATAACACACAGCTCCTGATGCTGCTCTATGCTAGAGAGCTCACGTCATTCACTGAGCACTTAATCCTCCCAACAAACTTCGAGATTAAAAAAAAAAAAAACTTATTAACTGCATTTCACAGGTGAGAAAAACTAGGGCCCAGAGAGGTTAAGCAACTTGTTCAAAGTCACACAGCTGATCGGGACAAACTTAGAGATGGCATCCGTATTGCCTGATCCCCACTCTCACAAGTCATCAACTCTACAGGAAAGAATCATTCGGAGATGGTTTCTAGAATAGAAGAGACACCTATCCTGCAAGGGACTTCAGAGGCAATCAAGTCCAACCCTGAAGGCCCAGGCGGGAGGGAAAAACCCCGGGTCCCCAAGCAGAGCCAGGACAAACCCTGATGCCTGCGACTTCTCGGCTGGCATCCTCCTCCCGAACCATAGTGCACTTTGCACTCAGAAAGGCAATTGGGGGCTTCCCTGGTGGCGCAGTGGTTGAGAGTCCGCCTGCCGATGCAGGGGACACGGGTTCGTGCCCCGGTCCGGGAAGATCCCACATGCCGCGGGGCGGCTGGGCCCGTGAGCCATGGCTGCTGAGCCTGCGCGTCCGGAGCCTGTGCTCCGCAATGGGAGAGGCCACAACAGTGAGAGGCCCGCGTACAGCAAAAAAATAAAAAAATTTAAAAAAATTAAAGAAAGGCAATTGGCCCTGGACAGCATAGGAGGGGAGGGCTCTGAGGCCAGGGGTCCGTGGGCACTTCCAAAGCTTCCATGGTTCCCAAAACATAAGAACTAGAGGCCCGACCTAACGTGAACAAGAGAATTTCTGAATGCCAATGAATAATGGACTAAATAGCTATCTTCCTTGGAGAAGAACGTTTTATCAGCAGCAGGTCTAGTTGTCATAATTCAGCCTTTTCTGAGGAGGTCACGACTCTTCCCGACACCCTGTAGCCTGCTTCCGGTTCCGTCCCACCTGGATGCGGAGCTGTCCCAATGCAAACCTCCTTTTTCTCTTTTTTCTTCCCTGTCACTCTGTCACTTTTGTTTTCAGGACCACTGCCCCCACCCCACTCCCATACCCCACCGCAGTCTCTGCAAGTCTCCTGCTCTACGAAGGGTGAGTTTCCTTTTTTTTTTTTTATTCTGGAAGGTTCTAACACAATTGGCTCTCACCTTTATCCCTGGACTCCAGGATGGACTTTCGAGCTCTGACCATTTTCCTGGCCGTGCCCAGTTTTTCTTTAAAAATGTACCTCTAGTTGCCCTTATTTGTGTCCACCTCTGCATCCTGAATGACTGTTTCTTCTGTGTGACCACAATGTAGGGTTTTTTGTTGTTGTTGTTGTTTTTTTTTTTTTCCTTTTTGCGTTATGTGGGCCTCTCACTGTTGTGGCCTCTCCCGTTGCGGAGCACAGGCTCCGGATGCGCAGGCCCAGCGGCCATGGCTCACGGGCCCAGCCGCTCTGCGGCATATGGGATCCTCCCAGACCGGGGCACGAACCCGTATCCCCTGCATTGGCAGGCGGACTCTCAACCACTGCGCCACCAGGGAGGCCCCAATGTAGGGTTTTTTTTTAATAGTTGATTTACAGTGCTGTTCCAATTTCTGCTGTACAGCAAAGTAACTCAGTTATACACATATTTACATTCTCTTTTTTATATTCTCTTCCATTATGGTTTATCACAGGATATTGAGTATAGTTCTCTGTGCTCTACAGTAGGACCTTGTTGTTTATCCATTCTATAGGTAATAGTTTGCATCTACCAACCCCAAATTCCCAGTCCATCCCTCTCCCTCCCCCGACCCTTTAGCAACCACAAGTCTGATCTCTATGTCCATGAGTCTGTTTCCATTTCGTAGATAGATTCATTTGTGTCGTATTTTAGATTCCACATATAAGTGATATCATAGGGTATTTGTCTTTCTCTGTCTGCCTTACTTCACTTAGTATGATCATCTCTACATCCAGCCATGTTGCTGCAAATGGCATTATTTCATTCTTTCTTATGGCTGAGTAGTGTTCTATCACGATGTAGGTTTTCATCAGAGATTTGTTTTTCCCCAAACACTTGGGTCTCAGCATCTGGCCCTTCTGGTCCTGCTACCATGTCATCTTAACAACATGCTGCATTTTGCACCTTCGCTACACAAGGCACTTGCTGCCTGGCATCATCCCTGCCATGCAAGAAGGCTTACAAAGCCCCCCGGGAAGACAGGACATATATTCACCCAACAACAAACTCAGAAACACGGTGAGCTCGCTGAGTAGCTTAGGTAATAACACCCCCGCTGAGTGAGCCACAGGCCTGGGCTTAGAAAGCACAGAATTATGACAAGGGGGCTATGGGTACAGAGGTCAATCAAGCACTGTCTGAAAACTCAACAAGTACAATGAACTGTGTTTTTGATAACATGTAAGGATTAGGATTGCTGAGATTGATGAAACCCACCTTACTTGAAAGAGTTAGGAATTTACAACACCTTTTTGACAATTGACACCTTTTCGCAATCAACAAATGCCAAGATCCTATGGGTCTTCAAGATGTGTTGAATCACAACGACCCTCATTTTCCAAAGAGCTGGGAGACTCTGGTCCGGGCAGTAGGTGTGTTGGGAGGTTGAGGTCTGAGAGGGGTGGGGACAGGCTCTCCAGGGGAAGGGACTTCTCGGCTTTTGTTTTAACCCCATCCCCCCAACCCACCGTGCATCTGCTTGTTCGCATCTGAAGATCAGAAAGCACTTTTTTGGGGGGCAGCCATTCGCCTGGGCAAGCTTGGCCTCTCAGGACACGGCTCCCCGTGACATCCTCCAGCACCTCCAGGCCTTGCTCACTCCCCACCCGGCCAGGCAAGATGGGTCGATGGGAAATGCAGCCCCTGGAGCCAGAAGCCTCCCCTGGGGATGCAAGCAGAGTTGGCGGGTGTCCTACACTCGTGTGCAGAGCGCCCACCGTGGGTTCCGTTCCCGTCCTGTCAAGCTCCCTCTCCCACTGAGGAACACGGATTTGCTCTTTGGAGCTTCCGTAGTGTTTTGGGGTGGGAGGCGGAGAGAGGAAGTGGAATCACCTCAAATGCCCACAGACGACTGATTTGCACAAATGGTAACGTGCTGGGAAGGTAGAGTAATTCTCGTTGCTCTGGAAGCACGTTCATTGTATAAATAAAAGAGCCAATCGCCAACTTCCAAGATGGGGAAAAGGAGCTGAGGGGCCAACCCCACACACCTCCCACCCAAATAGAAATATTCGTTTTGAATATTCAGACCTGGAGGTTCACCCTCAAGTGTCCTAAGGAGGCCAGGCTAGGATGGAAAGCCGCCCCAAGCTACTCCAGTCCCCTTACTCCTGATGCCTGTCCTGTTCCTGCAGCAACTCACAGAACCTGATCCTGAATCGGCCCCTACAGCCAGGCCCCCTCCCCAGGCTCAGGCTCACGTGGCATCAGCACCCACCTGTCCTGCCGCCCGGCCTCCCACCCGACATCCCCCAGCCAGTCACTCCCCCGCTTTGCATCCTTACTCCCCTCGCTCCCAGGTGCGTCCAGGCCCCAGGGAGCAATGCGCTGGGCCCTCTGGGCCGTGGTTCCCCTGCCATCGCTAGCCCCTCCCTCCGCCGTGTCCAGCTCGCATGGTTTCCCAAAGGTACCAGGGCCGCTGCATTCACACTCTGCCTGTTCCAGGAATTCCCTTCCCCCTCGTGCCCCTGGAGACTCCACCAGTCATGCCCTAACCCTTACGGAGCCCACCCTGGAGAGGGCTGGGGGCAGCGGCATTCACAGGACAGAGGCGCTGTGCTCTCACGAAGCCCAGTGTTCGGGAGAAACTCAACAGTTACCCGCGTGGCTATTTAACTACCATTAATGTGAGTGCAACAAAGGAAGAGAACGACCTGTGCTACAAGATGACCGGTGGGCCGGGGCCCTGGTGGGAACGGGGCAGGGGATGTCACCTGCAGGGGAGATACGGGCCACCCTTTTGGAATGAGAAGCAAACGTTCTGATCAGAATGCCTAACGAGCTCCCATCTCTCACCTGGATGGCCACGAGCTGGTCATCTGGGCCATCCAGGTGAGAGATGATGAAGGCTTGGTCCTGCAGGAGATACTGGAGGCTGAGCCAGAGGCACAGGACTCAGGCCGTGGGAGAGGAAGGCAAGGGGTATCAGCCAGCATCTCTCAAGAAACCAGGGTTAGAATATATTTATAAGGATTTAGCTCCAGTAGTTACAGAGGCTGAGAAGTCCCTGGACCTGCAGTCAGCGAGCTGGAGACCCAGGGGAGCTGACCGTGCGGTTTCGGTCAGAGTCTGAAAAAGATGGATGTCCCAGCTCGAATGGCCCAGCAGAGAGAGCAGAGACCCCCTTCCTCCATCTTTTGTTCTATTTGGACCCTCAAAGGACGGGCTGAGGCACACCCACCCTGGGGAGGGCAACCAGCTTTATACTCAATCTACCGATTAAATGCTCAGCCTATCCAGAAAAACCCTCACAGGCACGCCCAGAACAAGGTTTAACCAGAATCCAAAGCACCCTGTGACCCAGTTGCACATACATGAGCTATCGTAGGGAGTTATGACCCCAAGAAGCAGGGGCCGCGTACCCAGGGGAGGAGAGAGGGCAGGGGACGGGAGGGAGGTCGTGCGTGCGGTCTGGACCCGCTGAGTCTGGGGGCCTGGGACACACCCGCGTGGAGACGTAAGTCACCCACGTGGATGTAGAGCTCAGATGGGAAGAAGCAGCTCGGGTAAAGCTGGGCAGCGCAGGCACCTGGGGCCCCAGGCGATCACGAACTTGCCAAAGGCAAAAGGGGCCGGAGGGACAGGCACATTCAGGGCTGAGCCCTGAGGAGCCCCCCTCCCCTGGGGGCCCTGCCACCCCTCCTACACCGGCCCCCCATTCAGCGGCTCGCTCACCCCACAATATAGCTCTGCGTGATGGCAAAGGTGTATTCATGTTAGATGTTTCTGATGTTCTTTTTAAAATCTCCTCCGCTAGTTTCCTGAATAAAAGTATGGATGCATGAATGCTTCCTGCTCCCTGAGCTTTGCCGCTGCAGGTGCACAAACAGCCCATTGCTGCTGGGAGCCCGCCCGTCTCCGCTCATCAGCTCAGCCAGATGAGGGGTGCCCCGCCTCCCCTGACAGAGGATTCTCTCCCGGGAGAATGCAATATGATCTCATCCCTGTTCCAGGGGCTTTTCCCAGGAGCTACTCTACGGACAGACTCCCTGGACGCCCCTGGGTAGAGGTGTGGAGGGGCTCGCTGTGGGCCACATGGAAATCCTCCTCTCTAGGTACCTGTCCCTCCCCACCTCCCCAGACTCGGTTTCAGGCAAAGCAAACCATTCCCTTTGCAAGATGCACCTGTAAGGCAGCGTCGTACACGGCTTAGAACAAATCCAGCAGCAGGATTGGTTCACCTGCACGATCGGGTGTTCACTGCAGGCTCAGCCAGACAAGCCCTGAGCTGCCGTAGTGATGCTCCCCGGAACGTTCTGGGAACAGCTGTTCTGGGAGTTGCCTTCAGGGCTGGGCTTATGAGACAAGCCCGCTGCGGCCACGCTGCGCGCACGCACACACACACATACTCAGACTCACACACTCATATACGCACACTCTCACAAGCTCACATTCATGCTCCCATACATGCTCCCAGGTGTGCACACGCATCACCATTCTTCCTAGTGGCACCTCCACTTCTAGCTCATTCCCTTTAGCCTAAAGCATGTCTTCAGGAGACTAGGGCCCTGCACGTGGGCAGGTGGGGACGGAGGGCGCTTCCAGGGCACAGCCATCAGGAGACAGTTAGATGGTCCTTCGGAAGCAGCTGTGGGCAGGTGAGCTGGGCAGCTTCGTGACTGCAGCTTAACCCATCAAATGAAAGCACTGGGTGTGTTGCGTCGGGACCCTGACAGCCCCTCCACTGTCCCCTGCCCTGGCCCTGTGCACGGACACAGGAGCCCAGTACCACCTTCTGCCTCAACGTTGTCCACAGAGATACACGGCAGGCAGGCTCGAGGAAGAAGAAAGGGCTTTCATGCCACCACTTGCAGAAAGAACCATGATTTCACTCTGCGAGGGTTCCCTGTGCAAAAAAAAATGTGTGTGCCCCATTCCTGAGAGTGTTTTAAAATTTAAAGAAGTTGGGCTTCCCTGGTGGCGCAGTGGTTGAGAGTCCGCCTGCCGATGCAGGGGACACAGGTTCGTTGTCCCGGTCCGGGAAGATCCCACATGCCGCAGGGTGGCTGGGCCCGTGAGCCATGGCCACTGAGCCTGCGCGTCCGGAGCCTGTGCTCGGCAACGGGAGAGGCCACAACAGTGAGAGGCCCGCGTACCACAAAAAAAAAAAAAAAAAAAAAAAAAAATTCAAAGAAGTTAATATTTTTAAATGAAAATAGTCATCATCTTACGGGGTGGATTGGGTGTTTTTCCACTTATTTCTTTAATGTGGCCATTGTTTCACACTTTTAAAATACTTTTAATGAAAGGGGAAATGTCAGTCCATTTCCTCTGACCTTGCAAGTGGGCCCTGTCTCCACAGCAGGGGCTGGAGCTCCAATTCCTGCATCCGCTGACACATTGTCACCAAGCATCCCGGGAGACCAGCTTCAAGGGGCGGGGGTATCTGGCCCTCGCGTCACCCCATGGGTCACCACGCCCTGCTTTCCATGAAAACAAAACTTCCAACCTGATCACTAACATCCAGAGATTTGCATTTCCTGGCTGCTCGTCCACAGGCACCACCCGCCCCCACAGAAATCTCGTTCGCGGTCACCAACGTGCAAGCAAAGGAGAAGTGGGCACTCTGCCCACTGGGGTGGTTATTGCTTTCCTGGAAAGTTTGATTCATACGCCCTTTTGCTTAAGTCACCCCATTGTATTAGTAAGCAACGTTTATTCAGAGCTACGTGAGGTGTGTGAGCTGAGTCCAGTGAATGTCACGGAACACATCTTCCTCCTGTGATGAAACTGTCCATCTTCCCTGAGTTAGGGTTGCCCGATGGGAACCATTTTTTTCTCATCGGCACCCAGAGGTTTTCCTCTTACTATCCTACTGGACTGTCCCTCGGTGAATGACACAGACTCAGAATCCAGTTACATCTTTTATTTCCTTCCAACGTTTGGAATAAGCCACTTCCTTCCCCAGGGCCTCTGGTCCCTCTCAGGTCGACTGGAGACTCACCAGTTTTCTAACCAGAATACCCTCTCTCACCTGGATTCTCCAGAGCTGCTTTTTTGGACATCTACCAAAAAAAAAAAAAAAAAAAAAATCCTGCTGAGATGAACTTTTTACCCCTTGGCAGAAGCCTGTAGTGCTTCAGCGAACCTTCAACATAAACAGGGCTCCTTGACCTCAATCTTCCTATACACCGTAGCAGACCAGTGATCAAACAGGAGTCTGACAAGCAAGGTTGCATTTTTGGATCCACTGAGGTGCAGCAGCTGGACCCAGGTATTCGCCTCCATTCTTGGTTTAAAAAAATACAGAGTAAAAAATACCTGTGATCATCCAGCTGGCTTTGCTGGAAGGTCCTCCCATGTGGATGAGGGCTTGACTGTTTTTCTTTCATGTGTCGAAAGGGAAGTGAACTGATCCCGAGACAGATTAACCCATGGAAACACCACTCCCAGGGAGGTTATGGGGAGAAATAAACACACACGGGGGGACGGGAGCTGGGTAAGCATAGTGCAGGCAGTGGGACCGCGAACACGACCACAGTGATGTCTCTCTAACTAGGAGGTGACTCCAGCACTGACATCCAAAGACAATAACAGGTTGAAGGAACAAGGATCACTTGTCCTGGACGTGCTCCTATCCCATCATCAGCTCTCTGTGCAGTTTCTTGATTTCTTCAAGTCTGACTTCAGGACTTTCTTGAGAAAGCTTCTCAGCTTTCCCCTGCTTTTCCTCCACCACCTCCCACCTGACCTGCAAAATGCTCTGCAGAGGTCCTCCAAGACACACGCTGCAAATTTCTTAAGGTAGTTACACTTACCCAGCTTAAGAATACTCCTTCCAGAAGATGTGGTACATATATACAGTAGAATGTTACTCAGCCATGAAAAAGAATGAAATAATGCCATGTGCAGCAACATGGATGGACCTAGAGATGATCATACTAAGTGAAGTCAGCCAGAAAGAGAAAGATAAGTATCATATGATATCACTTATACTTGGAATCTAAAAAAATGATACCAATGAACTTATTTACAAAACAGAAACAGACTCACAGACAAAGAAAACAAACTTATGGTTACCAAAGGGGAAAAGGGATAAATTAGGAGTTTGGGATTAACATATACACACTACCATATATTTATAAAATAGATAACCAACAAAAATCTGCTGTATAGCACAGGGAACTATATTCAATATCCTGTGATGAACCATAATGGAAAAGAATTTGAAAAAGAATACTTATGTACAGATGTATAACTGAATCACTTTGCTGTACACCTACAACTAACACAACATTGTAAATCAACCACACTTCAGTTAAAAAAAAAAAATACTCTTTCCACAAAGGTGAGTCGGCACAAAAAATACTGTGTCAGGACCTGAAGCCAACAGTCCAAGGGCAGGGGTGGCAGACTTTCTCTTTAAGGACCAGCTAGTAAATATTTTTGGCTTTTAGGGCCATTTGGTGTTTCTGCAGCTACTGAGATCTGCCATCAGAGTGTGCAGAAACAGCACCAATCCCCTGTAAGTGAATGGGCATGAATATGTTCCAGTAGAACTTTATTTATGGACAATGCTAACATTGAAATTTCATGTAATTTCCATGTGTCACAAAAAACTGTTCTTCTTTTGATTTTTTTTCCCAACCATTTAGATATGTAAAAACCATTGTTAGCTTGTGGGCCATACAAAACCAGAGGGTGGGCTGATTTTGGCCTGTGGGCCAATGTATGCTGACCCCTGGTCTACAGCACTTCTACCAGTAACAAAGACATTATGCTCATGTACACTACATTGTGTAGGTTATAAAACACACTCAAAAAATCAACAAGGTGAAAGTGAAAAACATATAAATTGACATTCTGGAATTTTCTTCCTGAACTCCTCCATCGGATTGTTTTACAGAGTCCTGGAAGCACATGCACCCACTTTGGAGATATCTGATCTGGTAAATGAGAAAACTTCTACGAGATTTACGTTTCCTACTAGCCCACTGTTTCCAGAGATCAAGGAATGATGGGGCGTTCAACATCTCAGTCTGAGATATTTTGGTAAAATGAAGACATGCTGGCTTATAACCACAAAGCCTAGATGTGAGAAGTGAAAAAGAACTCAGTATTTCAAAATCTGAGAAGGGCCGAGCTAGAATCATGTGGCCTCAAATCAGCAGAAGGACCAGTTCATCTTGTTCTACGGGAACAATAGGTCTATCGGTTTATCTCGATTGGAGAAGAAGGATGTGGCTGCCCTCCACCCACCTCCTCCTTTGTTTCGTGAAGGATTGAAACCACCCCAACTTCTTTTTCAAAGTCTGATAATGAATTTAAGGGGTCAGCTTAGGCCTGGAATAAGCCATTATTGGATGCCCATAGAGACAGTCTATCTATGTGGGATACATCCGTATTTATCTTCCATAGCCCATGGGTCCCAGCCCAAATCTGGATCAACCAACAATCTGAACCCCTCAACGATCTCAGGTTTACATCTGTCCCCCAGAACTAGGTGTTGACTCAAGACTGGTCTAAACAGCCCTCCCCAGTGCCCCACACCCAAGGGGAAAGCAGGACTGCTGCTAGGAATGAAGCAGGTGCAATAGTCATCACGGCTCCGATGGGTCTCCAGTACCTGTGAACTTGACACCAGGAAATCTGCAAGATCCTGAACATTCCGAAAAGTTGGCTCGGGTGTTAAGAATTTCCGAGGACGGTGGACATTGCTCCCAAGTGCAAGGTGACCCTGTGGCCTGGACTCTCCAGGTTAGTGTCCATTGCAAACGTTCCATCTCCTTAGCTTTTACATACCTGTTCTCCCAGATCAGGAAGACAGGCCTTGGTCAGACCATGTGTCCTGATTTGAGGGTGAGAAAATATGATCATCATCCCTCAGGAGATGGACTTGAAACATTTCTACAAACTGTGGCAAATGTATGCTCAATTCACTGACCGCTAAATGCTCTATTCTACCTCTTTCTCTCATTTTATGAAGATGTTGAGAGGCCTCGTTGGTCATGTCTGAGAATTTCTGAAGCATCCAAAGTCATGGCCATGACATAACTCATGGGCCATTAGAAAAATCTGTGGAAAGTCTAAGTGAACCAATATACCTTTGGCCTCTAAAGGCTTCTGATGAAAATCCTGGAATTATCTATGTGTTCTAAGAGATGAAAATCAGGACAGCAAAGGGGAATGGCGAGTGACCACCCTGCATGGGGGAAAGCCCAGTTGTACCCTGCCCCCCAACGCCATTTGTGTGTGTGAGAGTGTGTGTAAGTGTGTGTGTGAGTGTGAGAGTAGGTGTGAGTGTGAGTGTAAGTGTGTGAGTTGTGTGTGTGAGCGTGTGTGTGAGTGTGAGTGTGTTGTGTGAGTGTGTGTGAGTCTGGGTGTGTGAGTGCATGTGTGTGTGTGTTGTGTGAGTGTGTGAGAGTAGGTGTGTGTGAGTGTGTGTGTGTTGTGTGAGTGTGAAGGTGTGTGAGAGTGTGTGAGTGTGTGTGAGCATGTGAGTGTGTGTGTGTGTGGCATTCCTCCCCACCACCCCCCTCCACCCTTGGCAGCACGGGAGCACCAGCAGTTACCTCCGCCCATTTAGGACGGATGCCTCCTGGCCGATCCTTGTCTCTCCAGCCCGGAAGAAAATCATGGGCCTCCTGAACCTCCACTGCCAGCTCAAGCAAGACCAAGACGCAGACTGACTCCCAGATAAATTCCTCTCTGTTGTCCTGTGATGTGCTAATTGCCCATAATTAGAAAATTATAATAATTACGGACAATGACACAAAATCTTGAGCAGGAATCTTTTACCCATGAATTGCAAGGCCTTTCCTAAATGTTAATTAAAGGCCACACCAGCCACCTGAACTAAGGCCATGTTATCCCACTTTAGAGATGGGGAAAACTGAGGTGCAGGGTGGCACATTTTTTATTCTGCCTTGTAAGACAAAATTGTACATTTCAATCCATTTAAATTAAATTTTCCAAATAAATGGCTTAGCCTTTCCGTGGAACGGCAGGTAGCTGTTAAAAATTCACGTTTTCAAAGACAGGGGAAAATGCTGATGATGGAATTTTATATGAAAATAAGAGGATGTATGCTGTATTTGGAGGATGGTCTCCTTCATGAGTGAAGGGGTAAGTGTCTGTTTATGTGTCTGTGTGTCTGTCTGTTGGTCAAGACTAAACCATAAAGTTAATAAAGGTTGGTTGTCAGTTTCTGGCGGAATTCAAAATGATTTTTTGCTTTATCCTGAAACTTTTCTCTCACTTCTAGATTTCCTACAGTAAACATTTCATCTTTTATAATAAGAAAAAAATGTTATTTTTAAGACATTTTTAATTTCTAAAAAGTAAGTTTTAAAATATTAATAGCATATTTTATTTAACCCAATACATTCAAATATTATTTTCAACATGTAATCAATAAAAAATTATTAATGAGATTTTTTTTCATAATAAGACTTTAAAATCTAGTGAGTATTTTCCACTTAACAGCACATTTCAATTCAGATTAACAACATTTCACATGCTAAATAGCTACATGTGACTACTGGCTACTGTACTAGCACTAGTGGTGAATACTCTTGCTACCATGTTCATAAACTCATTTTAAGCAACTGTAAAAAGCAAATATAGAGATAAGAATAATTTCATAGGAGAATTATAATATAATAAATTACCACCACATAATAGTAGGTCTTGGCCAAACAAATATTTACTTAAAAGTTCTATATACTTCAAAATATATAGTCTAATACATTTCTTCTGCTGCTTATCCTTGGGGGTAGGAAATAATCCATTTGATAGGTGAATATAGACTAAGAACCTATAAATCACATTAAAAATGAAGTTTTTTAAAGGCTTTCCTCTTCCCTGTTTTAAATCAGGCTCCTTAACTCTTTAAACGCACTTAGGGCATTTCTTTTTCGACCCTCTCCACACAGTAACACAGATGCCCAGCTCCTTTCCCCTGTGGTAAATGAATCAGCATGACCCCAGGGTGGGCCTCTTGCTGGAGTTGCCACGTGGCTAGGATTCACCTAGAGAGGCTGGAAGTGGCCACAGATGATGGAGATGAGGCCAGGGGCCAAACTCGGGTCTCGGATCAGACAGGGAGAGACTCAGGAGTCCCAGGTCCCTGCTCAGCTTGTCTGGAGTGACCTTTGCCGAGGCTGCTTTCCTGGAAACGGAAGCCTGCCCCCGCCTCCCCCAAGCCCACCCAGCTGTCCAGTGGTCGGGTAGAGAGATCAAAGACATAGCAAGTGCCTGGTGAACCCTCCCCTGCCCGTCTGGAGGTGTCACTTCCTGCTGTAGGGCAGCTGCCGTCTCTTCCGGCCCTTCCGCTGAGGGTAAAATGTTCACACCACCTTGTAAATATCACCCTCCGCCCTTAACATCCTCGCCCTAAACAAAACAGCAACCGGGGCAAACCTGACGCCCCTGGGACAGGCGGGGTGGAAGGGCTCGTGCCCACCAACAAAATCCGCCACACCCCAGAAGGAGAGCAGGTGCTCCGTTATCACTTTTGGATCCGCCCCCAGGTGCTCAGGCCCGCTGCCAGGCGTGGCTGCACGTCACCGGGCACAGGCTGGCTCTCTCTGCAGCCACCGTAGGAATTCTGGCTACACTGGGCTGGAAACACGGATGCGGTGCACAGGGGGCAAAGCTGCAGCCTGACTTGTCTGTGGCTTGGGACCCTGTAGAGCTGTGTCCAGGCACGTGGATGTGCCCTGGTAGATACAGAAATCTCTGCTGTGTCTGCCTGCTCTGTGTCCCTGTTTCTGCAGGGCTGTAACCATTTTCAAGGAACCTTGTACTAAAGTCCTGTCTTCGTGAAGCTATGCGTTAAACACAGTTTCTAGTAGTAGAACAGTTCTCCCAAGACCTGCCATGGACCTTGGGCGTTGGGGAAGGCAGGGTGGGCCAGAAGGAGCTTCTGGAAGGGGGTTCTAGGTGGGGGGGGACCCCTAAAGCTTGCCTGACCCCACAGGGCTCAGGTTCGTGCCGCTGACTAGGCCTGGTGGGTGTTCAGGGCCCTGCGTCCCGGAAGGAAGCCCTGAACCCAAACTGCTTCAAGGAGCAGCAAGAAGCAGAGTGGGGAGGGGACAGCCCCTCTCGCAGACGGCTGGGGGGAGGGGATCCTTGGAGGAGAAAAGGGGAGGGAAGGGAAGAGAGCAAGAGGAAAGCCACTCTCAGGGTCCAGTGGGCTCTGGCTCTAAGCTGCCCCTGAAAAACCTGGGTCTCCCTTCGACCTTCCAAGTCACCCACCAGCATCTCTTCCCTGTCCTTTGTGGGAAGCTCCAAACAAGAGCAAACACAATCTTCACGCCCAGGGGGTCGCAGCCCAGTTGGTGAGAGCCTTTACATTTTGAGGGAAGATGAGAGTTGGAGGGTGGTGTCCAGCCCTCCCTGCCCCAGGCGGGTGACCCAGCCTCTGGGCTTAGCCCCTTCCCCAGGGGGCTGGCTCACTTCTCGGTGGTTCCTCCTCCGCAGCCACTTTCTCCCAGCACCTGGCCACGAGGACCTTCCCCTGGGGGCCACCCGAACCCCGTCTCCAACCTGCACATGGCGTTTCTGGGTTAGCTCAAGCTTCTGGAAGCAGTGGCTCAGGGAGAGGCCCCGCCCCGCCTCAGGGGGTGGCCCACAGGCTGTCACCAACCACAGGTACGGACCCCTGGGAAAAGGCAGTGTCCAACCGCCATTCCCGTTGGACAGGCTCATTTAGTCTCCGCGGGTGATGTCAATAATAACATCGATTGTCACTAATCCCACAGACAGGTGTTTTTCCGTCCCAAATGTGGGACAGGGACAAAGCACGGGGCAGGGAACCCAGGAGACTGTGTCACGTGACATACCTCTCCACCTCCATTTCCATTCATTTGTAAAGGCACTGACCAGACACTCACTCAGAAATCCGTTCCAGCCATAAAATCAAAGAGGTGATCATGGGACCTGCAAGCTCTCAAGAGCTGTTTCCCAGAGCTCACACACTCACCCACCACTACCAAGCCAACATCCCCCGGCCGAGGAGGGGCTGGGCGGTGTCAGGGCTCCACTGAGGCTGGGTCATCACCAAGCCGGTGAGAGGCTGAGACTAGACCCCCCGCCAGAGCCCACACCCTACCTCCCCATCTGTCATGCCTGTAAGAAAAAAAAGCCCCTACGGGCCATTGTCAAGGAGGTTGAAAGAAGAGCAAAGCCCTGCGCCAAGGGCCGGGAAGCATCTTTTTTAGGAAGAGGCTCGCCCAGTTCCCGCAGGACCTGAACCTCCAGCCTCCTGTTCCTACCTCTGCAGGGACCAGAGCTGGTAGAGGATTTCATGTCTCTGAAGGCCCAGCTAATACCTCCAGCTTAGCTCTGAGTCCAGGGAGAGACACTGACCCAAAGGGAGGGGGGAATCGTCTTTCTGTGCCACCAGAGAGCACCTGTGAACGTGGCAACGCCGCGAGCCAGTCAGGGGAGATGCGCCGTTAATTCAGGGCTGGCATGGGTAGGTGCGCTGAAGCGATGATGCAGTTTCTGTGGGTTAGAGGCAAGCCCACAGCAGGGCGCTCCTCGGATCAGGGCTTGAACTGTACCCTGGCTGCACCCCTGCCGCCGCACCGTCTGGAACACAAATGACATCCAGAGTTAAGGAGACGCAGGCAGCATCCCAGGCCCCGCTGGGGGTCACTTAGGGCCCGGCTGAGCTGCATGCCTGTGTCTCAACACAGGGGCTCAGCTCCAGACCCGAGTGCTGAGGACACACAGCCAAGTGCAGAGAAAGGACGTGAGGCTGGCCGCCGAGGTCACCCCGGCTGAGCTTGACAGGCAAAATCTTCGGAGTCCATCCTTTTACAGAGGACCCTGCCGGCCAGGCTGGAGGGAGGCCGAGGCCTCTGCCCCTGTGCAGCCCGCTGGAGGCTGAACCACAACGACGGCCTCTTCCCAGGCTGGACCTGTACCAGCTTGCCTGGTGCCAGCAGTCACCCCCGGCCAGCAAGGCAGAGTCATGGGATGTGGCTGCATGTGGTGTATGTGACAGAATATCAGAATTAGAGTCTGTGTCGGTTCCCTGGGGCGATGGTAACAAAGCGCCACAAGCCGGAAGGCTTAACAACTATGGAAATGTCTTCTCTCAACGTCTGGAGGCCGGAGTCTGAATCAAGGTGTTGACAGGGTCACGTTCTCCCTGAAGGCTCTGCGGGGGATCCTTCAGTGCCTCTCCCAGCTTCTGGAGGTGGCAGGCAGTCCTCGGCTCGTAGACGCCTCACTCCAGTCTCTGCTTCTGTGGCGTTTTCTCTTCTTCTAAATACACCAGTCATTGGACTAGCACCCACCTTAAGGATCTAGTCTGAACTTGATGACATCTGCAAAGACCCTATTTCCAAAGAAGTCACATTCAGAGGTACTGAGGGTCAGCACTTCAACAGATATTTGGAGGCACACATCAACCCAGAACACCTGGGCTCAAAGGAAAGACAACAATACAGCTCAAACATTTCCACTGCAGTGTGATGGTTTAAAAATATAGAGAAGGGCTTCCCTGGTGGTGCAGTGGTTGAGAGTCCGCCTGCCGATGCAGGGGACATGGGTTCATGCCCCAGTCCGGGAAGATCCTACATGCCGCGGAGCGGCTGGGCCTGTGAGCCATGGCCACTGAGCCTGTGCGTCTGGAGCCTGTGCTCTGCAACGGGAGAGGCCACAACAGTGAGAGGCCTGTGTACCGCAAAAAAAAATAATAATTAAAAAAAATAGAGAGAGAGAAATAACCTGAAGGCAGATCATTTGGAATTTTTATTTGTTGGACTATTTTGCAGTCGTTAAAAATGATTATTGCGAGGCTATGTGGCCACCTGACAAGTTATTTCTAACAAGGCTGAGTCATGCTTCTTAGGACAGTTATGAGAGAGGCCTGTCACACGAGTAAGGCCTGGTGGGGAAATAAAAAGAGCTGTATTGGAGGCAAGGGGTTATGGACAGTTTTCCTCTTAACATTTTATCTTAAACTTCTCTTTATTTAATATATTTTTAAAATTAGAAACAAGGAAGAAACAATGGATTTGCATCACCTCTACCACGCAGCTGCTGTGAGATTAGGGGAAAGCGTTTAACTCCGCACACCTCGGGTTTCTAACTGCAGAATGGACAACATATGTGTCCCTTCGACCTCTGAGAATGGCTGTGGGGCACACGGGTCGAAGTGACCTAAGGATAGGGAACCGCCTTGACAGCCAAGGCCACTGAGCAAAACCTTTCATCATTCCTGTCCTTTTAAATACCTGAGTGTTCTGTGGCCAACAGATACTTGTGGCAACACAAAGAGAAGGAAGAGGAGGAATTAACATGTAAAGACCACAGAATCAAAGTGAGCTCGCCAGCGGACATGAGGAGGGCGGGCACAAATGCCCAGAGGCTTGGTGCACTCTCAGTGATTCCCTCCGGCTGCCCGAGGACGTGCAGTGTTTCACTGACAGTGTTGGAGCCCGTTGGGCTGGCCAGCCCACTGCCTCTCCACCGGTGAGGGACGCATTCCTTCTGCATCTGCCTACATGAAAGCATCCCTCTGTGCTGAGGGCGGGGCGGTGGTCCACACGGAGTCCAGCGCCAGGAGGGAAAAGTAAGGCCACATGAACGGAGCCCTCTTGGGTGAGGGGACATTTGGACGAACACGTCGAGAACTGGGGGACGGTGGGGAGAAGGTTTCATCCGGGAGGACCAGCCTGTAAGTGCAAAGCTGGGATGAGAAGGGCTGGGACGGGTGTGTGTATTCAAGGCGCAGCAAGGGGGCCAGTGTGTCTGAAACAGGGAGAGTGCCGCGGGGCGGGGGGGAAGAGGTCAGGGAGCGGCGGGGGCCAGACCATCTAGGGTCTTGAGAGCAGAGGTCTGGGCTGGGAGATTTTATTCTGCGTGAGAAGGGAAGACGCTAGAGGGTTTTGAGCAGAGTGATGTCTTTAATAAAAGGCTCACTCTGCTGCTGTATGGTGTGAGGGGGCAGGTGGGGGGCAGCAAGGCGGGGGCTGGGAGATCAGCGAGGGAGGTACGGTGGCCGCTTGGACTAGGGCGGAAGTGGCGGGAGGGATGAGACGCGGCCAGGTTGTGCCTAATCCTTAAGGGATTTGCCGATGGATCGGATGTCAGCGAGAGAGTCTAGAAGGACTCAAAAGTTTGGGTCCGAGGACCTGGAATAATGGAATTTCCATTTCCTGAGACTGGAAGACCCCAAGAGGAGCAGCCTGGGAAAGGGAGAGGTGGAGAGGTCACACTGGGAGATGATTATGGTGAACAAAGCCTTGGGGTGGGGCAGGGAGAGGATTCCACCCACGCCGCGTCTCCAGGCTGCAGGGAACTGGCTGGAGCCAGCCTGCTTCCAGAACCATCCCAGACTGCACTATGCCCAGAACCATGAGTAACTGGAGATGCTCTTCCACTCGGGTTCTGCACAAATCTCCAAGATGCTGTTGAAAGGAGGACGTGTCATAAGCATCCCCAGGTCTCTGATAGGGCTGCTCTTCCCACTGAGAGGAGGGCAAGGGGGGTGTCGGAGCTCCTCCTAAACCAAACCTGCGATTAGTTTGTTTTTTCACCCCAGGAAAGGGATCCTGAAGGTGGGAGAACAGACAAGAGGTTTAAAGACCACTCAGATGCCACAGGCTGCCGCAGTGGGGACCGGTGTGGGCCGTGGGGAGCTGGCAGGGCTCAGAGCCCATAGGACCGCCATGGGTCATGGTGAGAATTCGCCTTATGCGACGTTGGAAAAGCTGGGAAGCCTAATGCGTGGGTAAGGACAAGCCAAGCACATCCAGATGCTGAGGCAGGACCGTCAAGGGATAGCTCGTGGGCGGGAGGCAGGAAGCTGTCAGCAGGGCCAGCAGTGGGGACACAGGGATGCCGAGAAGAGCAGAGAACAAGCTGGAACCCGCGGGCACCTCTGCCCTGGCCCCTGCCGCCTCTGACCGTAATTACCTTCCGAGCCTCACACTAGTATCTCATGCAGGATTGCCATATAAAAGGCAGGATTTCCCATTCAATTTGAATTGTGCATCAACAGTGAACAATTCTTTAGCATAAGCATGTCCCATGCACTATCTGACACATAGCAAGAAACGACTTGTTGTTGATCTGCAATTCACGTTTGACTGGGAGTCCTGTGATTTTATTTGCTCAATCTTTGGCCAGCTCCTGCCAGAACTCTCGAGGGAAGGGGAATCAGGGCAGGGCTCCTGCCCCCAGGTGGTAAGGCAGCCGCTGCCAGGGTTGAGTGCTTACCCTACACCAATCCTGCACACACAGCTCCTCATCAAATCCCCACCGCCCAGGAGGACAGATTTTATTACTGCTTCAGACGGGAAAACTGAGGTTCAGAAACAAGAAATGATTTACCAAAAATTTTAGAAGTGGGAATAATAATAATAATAACAGCTAACACGTAAGCAGCAATTACAAGGTCAGGCAAAGTTCTAAGAGGTCTATGCATAAGATCTCATTTAATTCTTTTTAACAACTCTAGGAGGAATTTTGGACCCACTTTACAGATAGTGAAATAAAATCACATTAATAGTAAGTGGCCTGAGGGAGAGGACTGGGGTTGGCTGCGTGAACACAGCCTGAAGGGGGCTGGTGCGCCACAGTTAGCCAGGAGGGAGTCGGGAAAAAGTCTGGACCTACCTAAGAGGCAAGAGACCATTGTTTCAGGGTGCACAAGGAGAGGGGATTCAGAGCGCCGCCTAAACGAGCTCCAGAGACGGGCGCGAGCCGTGGCTAACAGCGCGGACCCCAGAGACGGGCATGAGATGCTAAGGCTGCTGCTGCCGCCACCAAGAAGCCTGTGTGCGAGCACAGGTCACTACAGACCTCCGCTCCCGGGAGCCTGTGCAGCCCACCACCGCAAGGGTCCCAGGATCCAGGGACAACTTCCCCGGGAGAACGCATGGTGTGCCTCAGGCTGGTGCAACGTCACACTGGCCTCTGCCACTGCAGGCTCGCCCCACATCCGTACCCCTCTCTCCCCTCAGCCTGAGTGAGCCAGAGCCCCAGAATCAGCGGCTCCTTTAACCCCCTCTTGTCTGGGTGAAGAAGAGATGCCAGAGGGTGAGCTACATGCAGAGGCGGGGCCAAATCCAAAGTTGAACCCCATGGGTTGTGCGAACAAAGAAGAGAAGGGAAATCTCTCCCAGCAGCCTCAGGAGCAGCGGATAAAATCTCCACAATCAATGTGATGTACCTGCATATGAGGAATACCTGAATGGACAATGAATCATCCCAAATTGAGGAGGTGGACTTTGTAGCAACTGTAGACTTGAGGTTTGCTGTATGTGACTGACTAGTTTCTGATTTTTATGTTCATATTAGTTTAGTTTTTAGTGCTTGTTATCATAGGTGGATTTGTTTATTGGTTTGGTTGCTCTCTTCTTTTTTTAATTACATTTTTATTTTAATAATTTTTTACTTTTTATTTTAATAACTTTATTTATTTTAGTATTATTTTTTCTTTCTTTTTTTTCTTCCTTTTCTTCTGAGCTGTGTGGCTGACAGGTTCTTGGTGCTCTGGCCGGGTGTCAGGCCTGAACCTCTGAAGTGGGAGAACCGAGTTCAGGACACTGAACCACCAGAGACCTTCCGGCCCCACATAATATCAATCAGCGAGAGCTCTCCCAGAGATCTCCATTTCAACACCAAGACCCAGCTGCAGTCAATGACCAGCAAGTTACAGTGCTGGATACCCTATGCCAAACAACTAGCAAGGCAGGAACATAACACCACCCATTAGCAGAGAGGCTGCCAAAAATCATAAGTTCACAGACACCCCAAAACACACCACCAGAAACGGTCCTGCCCACCTGAAAGACAAGATACAGCCTCATCCACAAGAACACAGGCACCAGTCCCCTCCACCAGGAAACCTACACAAACCACTGAACCAACCTTACCATCTGGGGGCAGACACCAAAAACAACAGGAACTGCGAACCTGCAGCCTGCAAAAAGGAGACCCCAAACACAGTAAATTAAGCAAAATTAGAAGACAGAGAAATATGCAGCAGATGAAGGAACAAGGTAAAAACCCACCAGACCAAACAAATGAAGAGGAAATAGGCAGTCTACCTGAAAAGGAATTCAGAGTAATGATACTAAAGATGATCCCAAATCTTGGAAATACAATGGAGAAAATACAAGAAACATTTAACAAGGACCTAGAAAAACTAAAGAGCAAACAAACAATGATGAACAACAAAATAAGTGAAATTAAAAATTCTCTAGCAGTAATAAATAACAGAATAACTGAGGCAGAAGAACAGATAAGTGACCTGGAAGATTAAATAGTGGAAATAACTACTGCAGAGCAGAATAAAGAAAAAAAATGAAAAGAATTGAGGACAGACTCAGAGACCTCTGGGATAATGTTAGACCCATCAACATTCAAGTTATAGGGATCCCAGAAGAAGAAGAGAAAAAGAAAGAGACTGAGAAAATATTTGAAGGATTATAGTTGAAAACTTCCCTAATATGGGAAAGGAAGTAGTCAGTCAAGTCCAGGGAACACAGAGAGTCCCATACAGGATAAATCCAAAGAGAAACATGCCAAGACACATATTAATCAAACTATCAAAAATTAAATACAAAGAAAAAATATTAAAAGCAGCAAGGGAAAAACAACAAATAACATACAAGGAATCCCCATAAGGTTAAGAGCTGATCTTTCAGCAGAAACTCTGCAAGACAGAAGGGAGTGGCAGGACATATTTAAAGTCATGAAAGGGAAAAACCTACAACCAAGGTTACTCTACCCAGCAAGGATCTCATTCAGATTCGATGGAGAAGTTAAAACCTTTACAGACAAGCAAAAGCTAAGAGAATTCAGCACCACAAAACCAGCTTTACAACAAATGCTGAAGGAACTTCTCTAGGCAGGAAACACAAGAGAAGGGAAAGATCTACAATAACAAACGCAAAACAATTAAGAAAATGGTAATAGGAACATACATATCGATAATTACCTTAAATGTAAATGGACTAAATGCTCCCACCAAAAGACACAGAGTGGCTGAATGGATACAAAAAAAAGACCCATATATATGCTGTCTACAAGAGACCCACTTCAGACCTAGAGACACATGCAGACTGAAAGTGAGGGGATGGAAAAAGATATTCCATGCAAATGGAAATCAAAAGAAAGCTGGAGTTGGAATAGCAATTCTCATATCAGAAAAAAAATGGACTTTAAAATAAAGACTATTACAAGAGACAAAGAAGGACACTACATAATGATCAAGGGAGCAATCCAAGAAGAAGATACAACAACTGTAAATATTTATGCACCCAACATAGGAGCACCTCAGTACATAAGGCAAAGGCTAACAGCCATAAGTCGGGGGAAATTGACAGTAGCACAATCATAGTAGGGGACTTT
The DNA here is from genome assembly GCF_025265405.1 of Mesoplodon densirostris. Taxonomy (NCBI): domain Eukaryota; kingdom Metazoa; phylum Chordata; class Mammalia; order Artiodactyla; family Ziphiidae; genus Mesoplodon; species Mesoplodon densirostris. Next base: position 6,495,597 of record NC_082665.1, on the reverse strand, counting down.
CACACCACACTTTCACCAATGGACAGATCATCCAAAATAAAAATAAATAAGGAAACACGAACTTTAAATGACACATTAAAGAAGATGGGCTTAATAGATATTTATAGAACAGTCCATCCAAAACAGAATACACTTTCTTCTCAAGTGCTCATGGAACATTCTACAGGATAGATCATATCTTGGGTCACAGATCAAGCCTTGGTAAATTTAAGAAAATTGAAATCATATCAAGTATCTTTTCCAACCACAACACTGTGAGACTAGATATCAATTACAGGAAAAAACTGTAAAAAATACAAACACATGGAGGCTAAACAATACTCTACTAAATAACCAAGAGATCACTGAAGAAATCAAAGAGGAAATCAAAAAATACTTAGAAACAAATGACAATGAAAACACGACAACCCAAAATCTATGGGATGCAGCAAAAGCAGTTCTAAGAGGGAAATTTATAGCAATACAATCCTACCTCAAGAAACAAGAAAAATCTCAAGTAAACAACCTAACTTTACACCTAAAGCAATTAGAGAAAGAAGAACAAAAAACCCCCAAAGTTAGCAGAGTACAGACATCATAAAGATCAGATCAGAAATAAACGGAAAAAAAAAGAAGAAAACGATAACAAAGATCAATAAAACTAAAAGCTGGTTATTTGAGAAGATAAACAAAACTGATAAACCATTAGCCAGACTCATCAAGAAAAAAAAAGAAGACTCAAATCAACAGAATTAGAAATGAAAAAAGAGAAGTAACTGACACTGCAGAAATACAAAGGATCCTGAGAGATTACCACAGGCAACTCTATGCCAATAAAATGGACAACCTGGAAGAAATGGACAAATTCTTAGAAAAGCACAACTTTCCCAGGCTGAACCAGGAAGAAATAGAAAATATAAACAGACCAATTACAAGCACTGAAACTGAACCTGTGATTAAAAATCTTCCACAAACAAAAGCCCAGGACCAAATGGCTTCACAGGGGAATTCTATGAGATATTTAGAGAAGAGCTAACACCTATCTTCTCAAACTCTTCCAAACTATAGCAGAGGGAGGAACACTCCCAAACTCATTCTACGAGGCCACCATCACCTTGATACCAAAACCAGACAAGGATGTCACAAAGAAAGAAAACTACAGGCCAATATCACTGATGAACATAGATGCAAAAATCCTCAACAAAATACTAGCAAACAGAATCCAACAGCACATTAAAATGATCATACACCATGATCAAGTGGGGTTTATCCCAGGAATGCAAGGATTCTTCAATATACGCAAATCAATCAATGTGATACACCATATTAACAAACTGAAGAATAAAAACCATATGACCGTCTCAATAGATGCAGAAAAAGCTTTCAACAAAATTCATCACCCATTTATGATAAAAACCCTCCAGAAAGTAGGCATAGAGGGAACTTACCTCAACATAATAAAGGCCATATATGACAAACCCACAGCCAACATTGTTCTCAATGGTGAAAAACTGAAACCATTTCCACCAAGATCAGGAACAAGACAAGGTTGCCCACTCTCACCACTATTATTCAACATAGCTTTGGAAGTTTTAGCCACAGCAATCAGAGAAGAAAAAGAAATAAAAGGAATGCAAATCAGAAAAGAAGAAGTAAAACTGTCACTGTTTGCAGATGACATGATACTATACATAGAGAATCCTAAAGATGCTGCCAGAAAACTACTAGAGCTAATCAGTGAAGCTGGTAAAGCAGCAGGATACAAAATTAATGCACAGGAATCTCTTGCATTCCTATACACTAATGATGAAAAATCTGAAAGAGAAATTAATGAAACACTCCCATTTACCACTGCAACAAAAAGAATAAAATACCTAGGAATAAACCTACCTAAGGAGACAAAAGACCTGTACTCAGAAAACTATAAGACACTGATGAAAGAAATTAAAGATGATACAAACAGATGGAGAGATATACCATGTTCTTGGATTGGAAGAATCAACATTGTGAAAATGACTATACTACCCAAAGCAATCTACAGATTCAATACAATCCCTATCAAACCTACCAATGGCAGTTTTCACAGAACTAGAACAAAAAATTTCAAAATTTGTATGGAAACACAAAAGACCCCGAATAGCCAAAGCAATCTTGAGAAAGAAAAACGGAGCTGGAGGAATCAGGCTCCCTGACTTCAGGCTATACTACAAAGCTACAGTAATCAAGACAGTATGGTACTGGCACAGAAACAGAAATATAGATCAATGGAACAGGATAGAAAGCCCATAGATAAACCCACGCACATATGGTCACCTTATTTTTGATAAAGGAGGCAAGAATATACAATGGAGAAAAGACAGGCTCTTCAATAAGTGGTGCTGGGAAAACTGGACAGCTACATGTAAAAGAATGAAATTAGAACACTCCCTAACACCATACACAAAAATAAACTCAAAATGGATTAAAGACCTAAATGTAAGGCCAGACACTATAAAACCCTTAGAGGAAAACATAGGCAGAACACTCTATGCCATAAATCACAGCAAGATCTTTTTTGATCCACCTCCTAGAGAAATGCAAGTAAAAACAAAAATAAACAAAGGGGACCTAATGAAACTTAAAAGCTTTTGCACAGCAAAGGAAACCATAAACAAGTTGAAAAGACAACCCTCAGAGTGGGAGAAAATATTTGCAAATGAAGCAACTGACAAAGGATTAATCTCCAAAATATACAGGCAGATCATGCAGCTCAATATCAAAAAAACAAACAACCCAATCCAGAAATGGGCAGAAGACCTAAATAGACATTTCTCCAAAGAATATATACAGAGTGCCAACAAACAGATGAAAGGATGCTCAACATCGCTAATCATTAGAGAAATGCAACTCAAAACTACAATGAGGTATCACTTCACACCGGTCAGAATGGCCATCATCAAAAAATCTACAAACAATAAATTCTGGAGAGGATTGGAGAAAAGGGAACCCTCTTGCACTTTTGGTGGGAATGTAAACTGATACAGCCACTATAGAGCACAGTATGGAGGTTCCTTAAAAAACTAAAAATAGAACTACCATATGACCCAGCAACCCCACTACTGGGCATATATCCTGAGAAAACCATAATTCAAAAAGAGACATGTACCACAATGTTCACTGCAGCACTATTTACAATAGCCAGGACGTGGAATCAACCTAAGTGTCCACTGACAGATGAATGGAGAAAGAAGATGTGGCACATATATACAATGGAATGTTACACTCAGCCATAAAAAGAAAGGAAATTGAGTTATTTGTAGTGAGGTGGATGGACCTAGAGTGTGTCAAGCAGAGTGAAGTAAGTCAGAAAGAGAAAAACAAATACCATATGCTAACACATATATGTGGAATCCAAAAAAAAAAAAAATGGTTCTGAAGAACCTGGGGTCAGGACAGGAATAAAGACACAGAAGTAGAGAATGGACTTGAGGACATGGGGAGGGGGAAGGGTAAGCTGGGAGGAAGTGAGAGAGTGGCATGGACATATATACACTACCAAACGTAAAATAGATAGCTAGTGGGAAGCAGCTGCATAGCACAGGGAGATCAGGTCGGTGCTTTGTGACCACCTAGAGGGGTGGGATAGGGAGGGTGGGAGGGAGAAGCAAGAGGGAGGAGATATGGGGATATATGTATACGTATAGCTGATTCACTTTGTTATACAGCAGAAACTAACACACCAT